>NW_018743858.1:3858450-4458450 GCF_001683475.1 Chenopodium quinoa | reverse complement strand
AACATTTGCCCCTCACAGGTGCTGACGTGGCTGTGCCACGTGGCACCTGTGAAGATCTCTCTCTCTCTCTTTTTTTTTTTTTTTTTTTTTTTTTTAAATCTCTCGGATTCTAGCTATTTGGGTGAAAAGGCGGGAAAAGCAGAAGGTGAACAGTCAGGACTCTTTGCTTTCTGAGGAGAGGCCTATAAATAGGAAAACCCCCTCCCCGAATCCTCATTTACAAACTTTGCGAATTTTCTGATTTTTCGAGAGCAGCCGGTATTTAAGAGTATTTGAGAGATAAAACACCGCACGATCATCCGACTTTAAACCGTCTGAGGGGTTTGATAACAAACGAAATTTGCATCTGCACTTCAGAAAACACAACCGGTTCGAGAGACGCCTGTGTCTTTGCAAGCAATCCCACAAAATTCTCAGCGATCAAGCGGTTTTCTCCTTCTCTCCTCTAGGTACCGCCTCTATTCTTTCAAGCTATTCCATGTATTTTCGCTTGAGTCTTTTGTTTATTTTCTCGCTTATTTGTCCCATAGTTAGATGGACCCTTTATACCCCTATCCGGAACATAATAATGAGACCAGCCGGTCTATTAGTACGGCTGAGTCTAGAACTGGAAACACCGACTGTAGCCCCTGGGATTTGCCTTGTTTATCTCCCAATCCGACCGTCTCCGTGTCTGTGCAGGACACAATGGCCAGAACCAAGAAGACAGCTATGGACCCCAACTACAGAGGCGGCGGCTCTGACAAGTTGCCGCCTGGTGAGAGGACCCCTAATGAGACAGCCGTGGGATCTCCTGGAGGTATTCCCAGCACACCTAGTGATGGAATCCTAGGTCTTGATCAGGGAGGCGGTGAGGAAGCCGCCCCCGTAGAACGAAGAAACTCATCTTAGGAGGCCTCCTCCTCCACCTCCGGCTTTGCTCTCGGTCCTGTAGAGAGCAGCTCTAGCTATCTAACACCATCCGTTGATAGCGAAGAGGAGGAGAGACCATCCTGGCAAGCCAAAGGTGATCCATTGATGATCACCGTCTCCACAAAGGACAGGGCCATGATGCAGGACAATCTGGCTGACTTCGTCCTCAAACGGCCCCTGGGCACAGGATATAGAATGGTGGTCCCGCCTGCTAGGGGAACGGTTGCTTGGGAGGATGACCAGCGCAATGCAGACGGCTGGTTTGGCTGCTATGAGGCGGCATTCTTGGCGGGGCTCCGCTTCCCCCTTCACGACACAATAAAGGCCATACTAAGGGGGTATGGCCTGGGCATCTGGCAACTCACCCTAAACTCTTGGGTGAATATTCTTGGGTACATCGCCGCCTGCGAAATGCATGATTTGAATCTCGGATGGGAGGTATTTGCCCATATGCACTACCTGAGTAGGAGCCCAGGCGGCTGGAGAGTCTGGTACACCCTGACCACCTACCCACAATATCTCATGACGCTTGACAAGCCGTTTAAGTGGTCGGACTGGAAGAGCCGCTTCTACCTGGTCAAGGCTCCCACCAATGAGGAAAACAGGGAGTTCCGGACATACAACCGGAAGCCTGAACTTCTGGGGCTGAAATGCCGGTTGCCCCCAGTACCGGAGAGGGATAGGGTAGCAATCCTAGACTCCCAATTTTTCGAGCTTGTCCCTTCCACTCTCTTAACCGGAGAGGTAATAAGGGTGCCCAGAAACTGGGTGCCCAAACATAAGTTTTTAAGGGACGAGGCCTTTTTGTCCGCCTGCGGACTCAGCAACATGTTCGAAAAACGTAGGTTAAACACCTCACCCGACGTGTTTTGAGCCGGATGTCTATTTTCCCTTGATTACAATGCCTGCTTGTTTTTGTATTGACCTTGACCGGACGTATTTGATTTGTGTTTTGCAGAAGAAGCAAAGAACATGTTGCCAACAGCAAAAACACCTGCTAGGAAGGCTTCAGACATCCGGAAGGAGAATCTGGAGAAAAAACTTGCCGCTCAGGCGGCTAAGAAGGTTAGACCGCCTTACTTTTCCTTAACTTGTTTTCTTTATTCCCGTTTTGCTTATTTCTTCACTTGACCGTTTGTGACTTCGTTTCAGGATGGGAGCAAAACTCCTCGCTCCTTGCAAAAGCAGATTCGGCAAAGGCCGACTGTAGATTAGCCTGCACCTAAGGTGTAGAAGACCACTTCCACCGCCCGGGCCACTGTCGGCGGTAAAACAATAAAGACCCTAGGCGGGTCAACTGCTGAAACGGCCTCGAAAGAGGTCACACCAATAGGGACCACAACCGGTCCATCTACTGCCGGAGGCCAGAGAGGCTTCCAATAACAAGGTACAAATCCCTTCAGCCTCGCGCTGCTTGACCTGCCCATGCGGGTTAAGTCTTATTCTTAGTCTCAGCCGGGAGATTCTCCAATCAGCCGTCAATCTGTAGGCGGAGCATATGCAGCTTTCTCATCGTCTGTTTCTGGTGCAGATAATTCCCCTCGCTGGCCAGATGCAGCTCAGCATGTCCGAGCCATGCTGAAAGCCGTCCCCCGGGACGAGAAGGAGGCGATTCCTGGAATCAACAGCTTCAATGTCAACCGTGTAATGGTCGAGTTAGCTGATGTAAGCTTAAGAGTACCCACCCGGCATTTAATTTGTAGTATGGACATCCGGTTTTTCTACTAACGCCGGTTGTATTGTTGCAGGCACTGCTGCGCGTGGAGGGGCTCAAAAAGGCCTACATCCGCAAACAAGAGGAGGTAAGGAGAGCCTAACGTTCTGCGGATGACGCACATAACGTTGCTGAATATTCAATGATTGTGCATAACTTAGAAACTAAATCTATAATCATGCGACAGGCGGACCAGGTCAAGACCCTCCAGAAAGCCCTCAATGAGTCCAAGACCAAATTGGACAATCTCAAGGTGGCGCTGGACAACGCTGAGAAGGAGCTCAAGGACCATGAGGAGCCCCTCAAACGGCTAGATCATGCGGAGAAGACCAGCACCCGCCTGTAGAAAGAGAATGACTGCCTGGTCAAAGAGGCGGCTGCTGCATAGGGCAACTTCCAAGCCACCCTTGAAGCTGAACAGAGCCGGCTCATTGAGGAGAATGAGCAAGATTGCGAAAACAGGATGAAGAGAGCATTCTCCATTATCCATCCGGGTACAGACTACAACGTCTGGGAGCTTGCCTACAAATACGCAGATCTTGCCATTCTGGCTGAAGAGGAGGGTAAGCCGGGGCCTGAACCCTATGACCAGTGGGTTGTGGAATTGGGTATATTGCCCCTCGGATAGGTATTAGCCAGGCGGCTATCCGTATGCCCCCGGTTAGGGAACGATGAAATTTACACATACAACCCGAGTAAGCACGCGGCTTCAAATGCTGTATAGGGGCTGTTCCGCAAGGTTGTCGTTTGCGTTTTTTCGTTAGGTGCTAAACTCTAGGATTGAGTTAGTTATTAGCATTTTTTTTTTTTTTTTTTTTTTTTTTTTTTTTTTTTGCGTTTGCCTCTTTAGAAGTGGCAGGCGGCGGTTTAGATGTACTGGAAGTACAGGCTGCCTTTTTCAAGGCTAGCTTATATTGGTACTGCTTTTCAAAGAAAAAGCCGGCTGTACTTTTGGGAGTGCTAGTTAGTTATTCTTTGATGCGATGGATCATTCAGGCGGAAATAATCGGCTTAGTTTCCAAATATTAAATCCGCCTGAGTTTTGAACGCTAGAGCAATTTACCACCCAGAAGGGAGATGCTCTCTTCAGTGAATTCACCCGTATGGGCGTCACCGGATGTGCCGCTTGGTAGTGCCCAAGACATGGCACATGAAAATTAAATGATAAAAGACGCTTGGGTAATACCCAAGACATGGCATATGAAAAGTTAAATGATGAAAGCCGCTTGTGTTAAGCACAAGACATGGCAGAGACATACAGAGACGTAATGAACCAAACTGTTCTCATTAATCATACGGTAATTACAAGAGATTTACAGTTCTTAGAAGTAGTACTTTTTTAAGTTGTCTTTATTCCAAGTTCGGGGCAACTTCCTACCGTCTGGTGTCTCCAGGCGGTATGTGCCATTTCTAACTTCTTCAAAGATCCGGTAGGGGCCCTCCCAATTTGGGGTAAGCTTGCCTTGCTCATTTGCCCTACTGGTTGCCTCCATTTTGCGGAGTACAAAGTCCCCTACTTTCAAGGGCCGCTTGTGTACCCGCTTGTTGTAGGCTCTAGTCATTCTCAGACAGTAGACCTCTTGTTGTAAGGCGGCGTTGCCCCTTCGCTCTGGGAGAGCATCCAGGGCCAGACGCATAGCCTCCTAATTGGCTTCCTCGTCATATAACATGACACGGAGAGTTGGCTCATAGTGCTCAATAGGGAGAACGGCCTCAGAGCCGTATTTCATAAGAAACGGGGTTTCACCGGTGGCCCCCTTCTCAGTTGTTCTGATGGCCCAAAGAACATGAGGCAACTCATCTGCCCATAGGCCACCAGCCCATTCAACTTTCCTCTTAACACCGTCTGAGATGATCTTATTGAAAGCCTCAACTTGTCCGTTTGCCTGGGGCCTGCCTACAGACGCAAAGCAATGGGAGATGCCCTGATCCCCCAACCAGTCCTTGAGTACAGGCGTCTCAAATTGAGGACCATTGTCGAAGACCATAGACATGGGGACCCCAAACCGGGTGATGATGTTTCTCCAAATGAAGGAAATCACATCCTTGGTCTTTATGCCTTTGACCGCCTCTGCTTCAACCCATTTGGTGAAGTAGTCTACGGCTACCAAGATGTAGCGTCGGCTGCCTGAAGTAGGCGTGTAGGGTCCTAAGATATCCATCCCCCATTTTGCAAACGGGACCGGACTGCGTATAGTTGTGAGATCCGTTGCCGGTCGGTGAATCAACCGGCCGAACCGTTGGCACTTATCACACCTCTTTACCAGGTCCATGGCATCCGCATCAAGAGTAGGCCAAAAATATCCCTGCCGCCTGGTTCTTTTAGCAAGGGCTTTGCCGCCTATATGCGAGGCGCAAAAGCCCGCATGCAGATCTTCCAGGACTTCCTTTCCCCTTTCTAGGGTTACACACTTCAGAAACGGCTGTAAGTGTCCCTTCCGGAGAAGTTCTACTTGGTGCATAACAAAGCTCAAAGCTCGCTTCTTGAGCACAGCTTCTTCTGAAAGGACATCCGGCAAAGAGCCGTCTGTTAGATATGCCCGGATGGGATCCATCCAGGTGGCGCTTCGGTCCAAGATTTCAATGGGGTCATGCTCTATGCTTCTTTTATCCATGACTTCCCAAAAGACTGTCCTCGGCGCATCACAGGAGGCGGATGATGCCAATTTGGAGAGCGCATCCGCCTGATTGTTTTCCGACCGTGGCACTTGACGTAAATGTAATTCATCAAGTGACACAGCCTCTTCCCAGACCGCCTGCAGATATTTTATCATAGCCGGATGGGTGGCTTCGTAGTCACCATGGTATTGGCTAACAATCCGTTTAGAGTCTGAGCAGGCGTCGACTTTCCTTGCTCCAACTGCCTTACACATACGCATGCCGGCTAGCAAGGCTTCATATTCTGCTTCGTTATTTGAAGCCTGGAACTTGAACCGTAGTGCGTATTCAAACTTATCCCCTTTCGGAGAGTGGCAAATAACGCCTGCACCACAGCCGTTTGCGGTAGAACTACCGTCTACAAACAGCTTCCAGACCTGATCAAGATTTTCCGGTTGCACCGACCTAGTCATCTTAGCAATGAAGTTAGCAAACGCTTGACCTTTCACTGCCCGTCTTGGTTCGAAAGTTATTTCCAAGCTTTGTAGTTCAACAGCCCATTTGATCATTCGACCGGATGACTCTATGGTGGTCATGGGGCGCTTGAGTGGCTGATCAGTGTATACAGTTACCGGATGAGCCAAGAAATAGGGCTTCAACCGCTTGACTGCTTTGTAGAGGGCCAACCCAAATTTTTCAATCATAGGGTACCGGAGCTCAGTATTTCTAAGGACATGACTGATGAAATACACCGGGAGCTGATTGTCGTCTCTCTCAGCAAGGAGAACAGCACTAAGGGAGTGATCTGAGACGGCTAGGTACATATAGAGAGCCTCATGGGGCAGAGGGCTCACTAGCCTTGGTAAAGAATGCAGATGCTGTTTGAGCTTCTGAAATGCCGCCTCAGCCTATTCTCCCTATTCAAACCTTGACCTCTTCCTAATTGCTTGGAAGAAGTAGAGGCATTTTTCGCCAGACCGGCTGAGGAATCTCCCCAATGCCGCCAGGAAACCGGTGAGTTTTTGGACTTCTCTTACAGTGCGGGGTGACTGCATGTCGATTACCGCCTGTACCTTTTCCGGATTAGCCTCAATTCCCCTTTGATCAATCAGAAATCCAAGAAACTTCCCAGACTTAACACCAAAGACACATTTCTTAGGGTTAAGCATGACCTTGTGCCGCCTGAGTGTGGTGAATAGTTCTCAGAGGTTAGCTAGGTGATCCGTCTATAGCTTGGATTTGACTATCATGTCATCGATATACGCCTCTACATTCCTGCCTATCTGATGGAGGAACACGGTGTTTATCATTCGCTGAAATGTAGCAGGCGCATTCTTTAACCCAAACGGCATCACAGTGTAACAAAATAACCCCTGATCAGTGACGAATGCCGTCTTTTCTTGATCTTTTTTCCAGAGGGGTATCTGATGGAAGCCTGAGTAGGCGTCCATGAAGCTCATCAAAGCATGACCGGCTGTGGAGTCGACCAGGTTGTCGATTTGTGGAAGCGGGTAACTGTCTTTCGGACATGCTCTGTTCAAATCTGTGTAGTCTACACACATCCACCAGGTTCCGTTCGGCTTTTTAACCAGGACAACGTTTGGTACCCAATCCGGGTAGTAGCATTGCCGAATGAACCCATCATCTAACAGCTTCTTGACCTCGGCGGCTGCCGCCTGAGATCTCTCCTCGCCATGATTTCTCTTTTTCTGCCTAACCAGCTTCTTTTTTGGATCCACGGCGAGTTTGTGGACAGCTAGATCCGGGCTTACGCCTGGCATCTCTTCCACTTCAAAGGAAAAAATGTCTTTGAATTCCTTCAGCAGTTGTAGCAAATCTGCCCCCAACGCCTCAAAAGCAACCGTCCTAACCTTGACGGTTCTGTCGGGCCGGTTGTCGTTCAAGACGACATCAACACTTTCTCCTGCCGGTTAGGGTCGAAAGTCATCCGACCTTTCTCCGGCAAGTGATTGCTTTTGCTTTTCTTTTTTTACGGGTGCCAGTTGGTCCGCCTTTCTTTTCTTACCGGCTGTCCTTGGAGCCGGAACTGCTGGATCGCAGTTATCAACATCTATGGGCTCACCTTGACCGACTGTACCCATAGTTGGCTATACGTCATAGAGGTAGCACTCCCTAGCCGTCTTCTGGTCCCCGTTTAAGGAACCGACTATGCCATCATCCTTCTCGAATTTGACTAGCATGAGAGACGAGATAATGACAGCCTTAGACTCGTTGAGGATCGGACGGCCAAATATCAAGTTGTATGCGGTTAGTTCCTCCACAACTAAGAACTTGACAACCATGTGGCGTCCTTGCCCCTTCTCACCCAACCGGATAGGAAGGTCAATGCTTCCTACCGGATGCACCACTCCTCCCCCAAAACCAACTAAGGGGTGAGGCGCTTGCTGCATGCTGGTGGGCTTGTACTTGAGCTTTGTCAAGCACTGATAGCTAATCAGGTCAGACGAGCTCCCGGTATCTATTAAGATCCGGCCAACCTTTTTGTTGGCAACCTTGCATTCGATGACGATGGGGTCATCGTGAGGCCGTCTGACCTTGCCCCGGTCCTTTTCATAAATAAGGAATTCAAGAAAGATGTCTTTCGACGCCTGGCCCTCATCCACTGAGTTGACCAACTTCCTGATGTTGTCTTTCGTTCCCCAGATGGTTGGGCCTCCACTGGCAAAACCGCCTGCTATGGTGAAGACGGTCTCTTCATCCGTCTCAGAGTTAGCAGGGCCGGTTTTTGCCGTCTGCCCCTTGTTTATTTTGGGGTTGCCTTTGGGTTTTGGTAGATAAGACTTTAGGACTCCCTCGTCAGCCAGACGATCTAACAGCACTCCTGAGGCTATAGCAGCCATTAGTGTCATGGCAACATCCTCATGGTATTGGCAGCACTTGCTCTTATCCCGGCTACTGGCGGGACTTTTCATGGCGACCGGTTTCTGGAGGGACAACCGGTCCTTGATTTCCATGAGGATGGAGGTGCAGTCTTTTGTGAACTCGTACTTGGGGACGTACCGTTCGGATTTTCTTCTTGCCTTCTGGGCCGGCTGACCAGACTGGTCTGCCACCCAGATTCCTTTTCTCTTGTCTTCCTTTTTAGCCGGCTGCTATGGCCGGTTATCTCTCTTGTCAGATTTTTTGAAATCTGATGGTTTCTTTACAACACAAAGCTCTGTCGCCTGTATATAGGCTTCTGCTTCCATTAACGCTTATTGGAGGGTGGCTACCCTTTTCCAGACGAGGTCAAACTTGAAGGTCGATCCATCCTTTAGACCCTTGAAGAAGTCTGTGTAAGCAACCTCGTCAGACAGCCCTTGAATCTGAGTTCTCATCAGATTAAACCGTCTGACATAGGACCGGAGTCCTTCCTTCTCACCCTGCTGTACTGCCCCAAGATCAAGACTGGTCTTTTTGGCAAGGATGTTCATTGAGAAGTTTGACGTGAATAAATACGCCAAAGTTTTGAAGTTGTTTATGCATCCGGCTGGTAGATTACCAAACCACCGTTGGGAAATGCCCTTCGGGGTAGCCGGGAAGCATCGACACCAGGCGGCATCATCCAACCCCTGCAGATACATGAGGTTGGAGTATGCCATTAGGTGGTCTTCCGGGTTGGAGGTGCCATCACAGGCACTTACCAACACATTCTTGACCTTAGGCGGCTGTGCCGCCTAGGTTATCTCTGGTGAGAACGCCATTGGCTGTTCTCCCAAATTGAGCAGGTGCAGCTGCCAATCCGTGGGTTGGAACGGCTGCTGCACATGACCCCCAAAAAGGCCTGGTGTGGAAAAGGGGGATCCACCCGGTACATATGGAGGACCATATTGTCCCGGTTGGATCACTTTGGGGCCAGATCGCGCAGATGGTTCGCGAGACTGACCCGCTTGGTCTGTCTCCGAGTGTCTGACGGAGACACTACGGAGGCTGTCAGGAAAGGTCGACGTTGAAGCCGACGCAGACAGTTGTTGATTTCTCTTCTCTTGGAGAAACGTCCGGGCATCAGAGAAGGATTTCTTGGATCCATCCGGGTATACGTGCCGGATGGCTTTTCTGTGCTCCATTTGAGGAAAACTGAGCCTATTTAAGTCAATCTGGGGCCCCACCCTCGCCTTGGGTTTCAGATAAGGAGTGGGCACGCGGTCTTTCAGAGCCTTCTTCCCAGACGAGGAAGGCTTCTTGGCCGGCTGACCCCTTTGGGGGATGGCTGACCGGATGAGATTTTTTATCTCACCTTTGAAACAATTCAAGAAAGTCATGAGTTCGTTTCTGGTGACGGGAGCAGATCCCGCTGCTGCTTGGGCTTCTCTAACCGGCATAACGGTTGTGTTGTTAGGAGCAGCTTGACTGTCACCTCGTTCCTTCATTTCTTTGGAACGGGTGTGTTTTGTCCTAAAGGACCCGTCTGGGGCCACGTAGGTGTTGATTTCATAGTCATCACCACTTTCATGATCCGTCTGGACCTCCGGTTCGGCCAGGGGCCGTTTGTCCGGATTCGTTGGTACAATATCAGAAGTCATCTTAGAAGTACCCTCCCCACAGACGGCGCCAATATTTTGGGGCATTTTGATGTGTCTTGCGGGAGAGTTACGATTCCAAGACTGAGCTGCCGGATGCCTGTACCTGCAAGATCACGAAGACTCCGGTTGGTAGGAGCTTCACCTCCGATGATCAAGTTAGTATACGCACAGGAGGAAAGAATACGAAATAGGTGAAAAGCTTCGCTCTGATTGGGAGAATTCCGCAATTAATATTACTCGGTAATAGTGTTTGTATTTATGAGTGAATGAATGCCCCATTAATGAGGTTTGCCCCACTATTTATAGTAGGGTAGACAAGTTCCCCATAGAGGGTACCAAGGACACGTGTCAACAGGGGGTTGGTGCCCTATTGACGAATGGTGATGCGCCACGTGTCACCAGCCCATTGGGCCAGGTGTCTAGGGTAATTTTACCCTAAACAACCTCCATTATTGATGGTAGTTTGACATCCACCACATAATCTAGTAAAAAATTTCCCTGGAATCTTTTCTACCACACAACGATGTTAAAAGTTTAGTTTCCAAGGAACAACATATAATTTCTTTATTTTTTCACACAAGAACAACAAACAAATGAGCCACAATATTGACACTATTCGAAAGAAGTAAATTATCATTTCAGCCATTTCTATCACTAATGAAACACAAATATGCATAGAGCAGCATTACCAAATCATGCTAGAGAACTCAACATACAACTCCACACCTATACTTAACATTACTAAATGATATGTATTTAGCTAATTAGAACTCAAACATATGTAACATCATATCAGAGACTTTTATCAAACACTTGGTGTGCACATTACATTCCCTAAATTAGAACTCAATTAGTATTACCTTAAAACACAAAACATGTACACTGTATTATTTAACAAGTAACTAGCAAACATCAAAACATTACATGTCCAAAAAATAAACAGATTTACATGAAATAATTGAGCAAAAACGGACTTAAATGTCCACAAAAACACAAAATCAGAAAAATATCATCAAAATTATCGACACAAACATAAAATTCATAAAATTTGATGATGGAATTGAAAAAATCGAAAACAAAGTGATAAACTAAGCCAAAAAAATCGAACACAAATTGAACAAATTAAGCCAAAAAAACCGAACACAAATTAAAAAAATTAATCCAAGAAAATCAAACACATTAGAACATAAGCGAAACTCACCTTGACGAAGAATTGATGAAGTTTAAAGAAGAATTGATGAAGAATCATAGTAAATAGCAAAGAGAAAGAGAGTAGAGAGAACTGAGAACTGAGAAATTGAAGGAGGAGAGAGAAAATAACTTACAAAAGGGAGGAGAGAGAAAACACTGATTTCTTTTTCTAAAATTATGTTTGACCGGGATAAATGGTAGCCATTGGATGCAATTGATCCAACGGTTGTAATATGTCCTCACATATGCCAGGTTCTCACATAAGGGATGTGGTCTCATATGATCCCATTTCTATATATATATATTAAAAAAACAAGATTTAGCATTAGCAATATTAGTAATGTCAATACAATGCATTACTCATTACATAGTAATTAAACATCACAACTATATACAAGAGAATTACTTTTTTGACATTATAGTATCAAAAAGATTAAATCAAATGAAAGCTAATAAATCTATTTGAAACGTAGATGTTGCAATCCCATAAGTCTAACGTAATCCGGCTTTGGCCTCTTGATTTTGTGTCCAGCGCGGTTGTCATGAAACCAAGTCCACTTACGACGCACTTCAGAATCATTCACAAAGTACGGTATTGCCCTCCCCCATTCACGACAGACAAGCACTAATTGAGCAACCCTTTTTCGCTCATTTTTTACCAAATTATCTCCATCATAGACTTGACTCCGCCTACATAGGGACTTTTAGGGTTAATGGGTAACACATTATGAAATGTGCACAATTGAAAGTACAATGCTTTTGGCAATGGAGGAACTGACCATTAGGGTCCCTCATTATCTTCCACTATATTCTATGAACAGTTACAAACCCTAGTGTCTAATGGTCTGTTTCGTTCATCGATTATCCTCTTTCTTCCTAATGTCATTCATCATAATATGAAACATCATTTCCCTTTTGTTTTTTTGGAAAGTGTTGTATTGCATCCTTCATTGTTTGATGGCCTTTTGCCTTCGCGGTGACCATCCTGTCAATCAACTTATGTCAACATCTACGATAACATGCACATTTGTAATAACCAAACACATTTGTAATAACCAAAGTCATTTTGTGTCAACACACATTTTGTAACCAAAACATTCATGCATCTTCCCTACAAATAGTTTCCAACTAAACACATTCAATATATATTTATCTTTTATAAACAATAAATAAGTACAATATTAAAAAAAAAGTAAAAATAAAAATAAAAAGACAAAAAACAAAAAAACATAGTGTATAATAACATTAGCAATTAAATAAAAGTATTGGAAAATTTAAATGCAAGTACTTAACAATTTAAGACCTGATCATATGATCTCTATTTACATATGCTTTAGGAAATGCATCAAATATAGGAAATGCATTAAATTCGAACTTTACTAAATAAAAGATATTGTTACTATATTTATGTAAATAGCAAGAAGTATAACAGTATAATGAATTTAATAATAATTAAAAAACATCGATTATGTAAAAATAACTAACACATACAATTTCTTGCTCTTCCTCCATTCTGTCTGGATTAATCTCTTTAATCTCCATTTTCAAATATACAAATTGTACTAGGAATTTTGGATAATAGCAGATGCTGATTTTTTGTTTTAAAATACTTACTAGTACAATGAAAAGATTTATATAGAAGTTAAAGATTTATATAGAAGTTAATTGTAACTTTTTATTTTTTATTTTTTTTATTAGTGGTGTTCTAGTGTAACCGTTTTTTGTAGACTACAATATGAAAGTTACAATTTTTTTTTTTGTTTGAGTGAAGTTATAGTTAATTTTTAATTCGTGTTATTTATTTAAATTTTTTTTACATTAAAGTTTATTAAAAAAAAAAAACTGTTAGTCGTTAAATTTTAAAAAATATATATTCAATAATAAATTACAAAAATTGAAAGATGACATATATTTAATAAAAATACATAGTTCATTAAAGAAAATGTTATTTTTATATATCTTGGTAATTTAATTTTTTATAGAAACTATTCAAGATTGAAATTGGAATTAATAATGGCAGGTATTCCATATAAGATATTGCCTCAATGACTATAAGTGTTGATTGCTTATTTATAGGAAAAATGATTCTATTACAAATTCTAACAACATTTTTTTGAATACAAATCTTCTTAATTGGTTGCATTAGTTTAGACAGAACAAAAAAATATATGCACAACAACTATTATATGCATAAGTTCTTTTTTTACAAATCCATATAGTCAAATATATTGTTAACTCAATTCATAACTAATATACCACAAAACACATTAATAGATGGCACTACTTGACATGATTACATTTCACACAAAACAATGACATGACCACTCATATGCTACATATGTCACCCTCAACTAATTATTAAATGCTTTGTACTCCATATAATACATATAAACTATTGGATTAAAGAAACAAGTCTATTAATAAATGTGTATATGTACATACGTTCCTAAGCTACTTGTTTATTAATGTATAAGGATTACTCTTGTAAAACCTCGTTTGTCGATCACTTAAAATTATCCATAAAGTTGGTTATTAGGTTGAAAATAAAGTGTGGTTAGTGAAAGCACATACAAATATCTAAATTTTAAAATATAATAATTAGGAGCAAAAACAGAAGATAATTATTAAAATAAATTATTTTTTCTTATATAAATGATGTCAAATATTTGGCTACGTAAGAAAAAGAAATTAATAAAGTTACACCTAATTTAGATTACTTAATTTATAGTTGTGTAATCTTTAGTTATTAATCTGTAATATAATTATCTATCACCAACAAAATTGTGGATTTATTTAATCAATAGGTACTAACCTGTAGTATAATTAATAATAACCAACAATATTACAATACATAAAATATTAGTATTTGAATCGAATTTCAGTATCAAGGTTTATGACACAAATGGTAGTAAGATATTACCAGTTAAAATTGCAAAGTAAAGGAAATACAATTTAGTAATGTCAATTTATATGTAGGATAAGTACACAAACATTATATACACGGCAATTAGACTTGTATAATCGGTACAACTCCAATTAGATTTTAATCACATCATCTAAAATATATTTATATGTAAGAGAAAAAAAAAAACATTAAATGTCATAATTATCACATCTACCTAACGCTCCATCTCACCCCATCCACATATACACAACTCGATTAAAGGGAAAAAAAATTAAAAAGAAAAAGGAAACCGTCAAAATTTAAAATTAAAAGGTAAAAATTATACCCCCCATAAACCGCCATTCACAATCCCCAATTTTGCCAAAACCACTCTTCTCAACAAAACCACTCCAACCTCGCCTTTCACATTCAACCTTCTTCAAACTTGAGCACAAGGTATGTAAGTTAATTTTAGTTTTGTTTAATCTCTTTATGTTTTTAATTTTGTTTATTATTGTATTTACAAAATTTTAAGGTTTGATTAAACTAGAAGCACAAATAGTTTTCATATTTTGTGCTAATTGTCTACAATAATTTGTCAAAATATGCCTATTTTCAATTTTTCTATGAAATTTATTTTAGGTTTTATATTATTGCCACCATTGATCTGTTGTATAGTTTATGCATAATTTGTGTATTTAGATTACGTTCCAATGGATGATTCGATTCCGTATTTGTATAAGGCATGCACAATACATGTTGACAGTGAATGAATTAACTTTTTTTTTTTTTTTTTTTTTTGGTTCTGTGTCTATGTTATTTGTATAGTTCATATTCTTTATTGCATTAGTATAATTTGTCATGTCGCTTGAAAAAATATAATGTCCAAATTTACCTTTTTTCATAATTAAACTGAGTGTTCAAATTTACTTTTTAATATTTTGTCATGTTAGTGACCATATGTTTTTCAAATTAGAAAAAAGGATCTATATTTTGTTAATTTTTGCCTTTTTCTAATAAATGTAGACTCTATTGTGTTGCACTTGACAATAGCTTTTACTCTCCTTGTTTGGAAATCAAAACTATATTTGTTCAAGTAGGTACATGTTCTGTTTTTTTTGTTTTTTTTTTTTATATCTTTAGTTGCTAGTGACACTAAATTCACTCTTATGTTTTTTTTGGCAATAACCCTTTAATTTTTGCATCTTTGGGTATATACATCTTATGTTTTTGTTGGCAATGAGCCTTGGTATTTTTGGTGAATACCAGTTTATCTTTGACAGTTTCACTCTTATGTTTTTTTGGCAATGACCCTTTAATTTTGGCATCTTTGGGTATATACATCTTATGTTTTTGTTGGCAATGAGGCTTGGGATTTTTGGTGAATACCAGTTTATCTTTGACAGTTTGTCAACATGATATTTTTTGTTGGCAATGACCAACTAATATTATGGTTAATACCTGAGTGCATATAACAGTAAATCCACTCTACTGTTTTTGTTTGGTAATGGCCATTTAATTAGCTTTGGCCCTTTATTTCCATTATGTGACTTGTTTCTCACTATACTATATTTATTTTTTTTATTTTTTTTTTCAGTAAAATGGCTAGAGTAAAGCAACAAGCAAGACAACAAACCCCGCGTAAGAGAGAAGGGCCACATACAATCGTTGGCCTTGAAGAAGGAAACTCTCCAAACACAAGGGGTCGCTACTACCCCATCCTCTCCTGCTGCAGCTGGCCTGGTAGTAGCAGAGGCCAAACATCAAAGGATGATGAAAGGTTCCGGTCCTTCCTGTGCTGTGAATTGTACTTTATAACATTCACGAAACGGAAAATTTGCGACCGACAGCATGTAGACTTTGACTCCCTTGACGAAGCTCATGCTGGTTTTATAAGAAAGTGGTTTAAATTCCAAGGATGGGACAAGTTGCTTACAGAAAATCACCCCATATACCCCAACCTTATTCGATAGTTCTACACTCACTTTGATCATGCAAACAAAAAAGATGGAATAATATACACTTGGGTGAAGGGGAAGTAGATAAAGTTGGATAAAGCTATCTTGAGCAGCATCTTGAAAATTCCTCGACAAGGGGTGCACGCTAAGCTCCTGGGGAAGAAATGGAGTACTCTAAAGGAATTTGATGTTGAGAAATGTCTCAATATTGTGCTTATGGAAGATGAGTCTGGAAGAGATAAAAAGCCAGAAGTTTATGAACTGCCACTGCCTACTTGTCTTCTGCATTTGATTCTCTTATAGTCTAATATGCATAATGGGAGACAGTCCTCCTTAACATACCTAGACATGTTGATCGTGTAATTTGTCCTCGCCGTTGTGAAGATGAATATGCCGAGGATGATGATTGATTACATGATTGCAGTTCAAAAGGGAACAAAGGAAGGGTTGTTCCTTCCTTATAGTATATGGTTGACCAAGGTTTTTGAGAGATTTGGTGTCGATTTATCAGATGAAATGATGGAAATTGGACCAAAGCAATCGTTCAACAAAGGTACAATTCATAATGCTTTGGGTTACAAATATGATGGCGATGAACAAAAGTGGGTAAATAGAGAGGTTAAGCATGCCCCTGTTCGAAAGCGGCAACCTGAAGATAAAGAAGACGATAAAGATGATTATGAGGAAGATGGTCAAGGAAACCGTTACGCGTCATCTTTTGAAGCTGTCAAGTGTGAGAGCATGGTTGTGCAAGAAATGCTTAAGTGCATGAGACCGGACATCTTCATTGATGTTGTTATGCATGAGGTCCAAGAGAGTGCATAGTCTCGAATAGACGCTCTTAATGAGGATTCAGGTATTTACTGTACTTATGTTCATTTTCTGTTAAATTTTTGGTATTGTCGACCTTAACTTCATGTCTCATTACATATGTAATTACCTTATACGTTGTTGTATATTGCCAATTATGTGTTGTGATGTTAAGGTTTTCTCTGTTTTGTCATTGGTAATTGACTATATGCTTTTGAGATATAACCTATATTGATGAACGTAGGTTACAATTCTATGTCTGAAAATAAATGGGTAATGACTAACTATAAGACGAGTAATTTCCCTTTTTTTATTGTACTTATGTTTCATTTTGTATCGACATTCTGGTATTGTTGACCTTGAATTCATCTCTGATTATATATATATAATGACCTTATATGTTCTTGTACATTACCTATTATGTTTGTGACCATGTTGTTCTCTGTTTTGTCATTGGTGATTGACTACCTGTTTTTGGGATATTAACTATATTGATGAATGCAGGATATCAATTTTCTATTTTAATATAAATGGGTAATAACTAAGTATAAACCGGGTTATTACCTGTTTTTCATTGTTCTTATTTTTCATTTTCTATTGACATTCTTGTATTGTTGACCTTAAATTCATCTCTGATTCCGTACGTAATGACCTTATACATAGTTATACATTGCGAATTATGTTTGTGATGACCATGTTGTTCACTATTTTGTCATTCATAATTGAACTAGTGTATTTAGTATTATACCTGTATTGCTGAATTCTAAATAACATATCTCTTTTTTATATAAATGGATAATGATTAAGTGTGATCCGGGTCATTACCTATTTCATTTTTTAATATCAATTCAAGAAAACTAACCGAATTACATTTGTTCTTTGTTGGGAAGATGATGAGGAAGATGAGGGCAACAAATCTAGAAGAGGAGAAAAGGCTTCTGGTGCACATGCTCATGAAGATGATGATTCTGGAAATGACAAGTTCGATGATAATTAGGCTTTCGGTTTTTGTTATTTATTTTTTTATTTTTTTTTTAATCTATGTATGCTAGGGAGCTATATACTTTGTTTGTTGTATATTTGTTTTCTCAACTGTGATCTTAACACAATTTTTGTAGTACTTTGTAATCTGGGTACTAACATGTATTTTGGCCCAATGTGGCAAAACTATAATGGTGGCATGTCACCTATTAAGTCTTTGTAATGTATGGTCTGTTTGAACCTTAACTTTCTACTTTACTCTAGTTACTTAATGTTAAATTACTTTCTGTTCATACCTTGGATTAGAAGGGTCTCTATTTTCACAACCTTTACAATATCAAAGGGTTTCTATTTCTTTAGGGATTATTCTAAGTTAAACTTAGACTATTACCAGTAAATTGTACTTGAATTTAGTAATCATTGTATATTATTATTATTATTTATTTTTGGGTTTTTCTAAGCTATGCCCCCGTGGTTATTGAGTTTCTATGGTGTGCGCATGCTTTTTCAAAATTATAAGATGTACCCTCCAACTTAAGGTGTTTATTTAACCGTACCCTATAATGTTAATCCAACGTTAGTAGTTGTGTTCATGGTTTATTATCACACTTTGGAGAGAAATTTCACGCCCAAATCGGGTTAGAGTTATATTAGTAGGTTAACATTTAGCATTTTTTCCAAATTTTATCATCTATTTTTTCTTCTTTCTTCTAAAAGCAACCATTGATATGTCAAGCTCTCGGTGTATTTCTTATTCTTTTTTCTCATCCGCTTCTTATTACTTCCTATTTATTTACAATTGTTAACGTCGAGTTTACGTCAGAGGGTACGGTTGATTAAACAACTTAAGTTGGATGGCACAACTTGTAATTTTGAAAAGGCATGGGCACACCTTAGAAATTCAACAACCTTAAGGGCATAGCTTAGAAAAACCCTTTATTTTTTTTAAAAGTTGATTCTGAAAAGTTAGTTACCAAAGTTAATTAACATGTGTTACTATTGGAAACATAATAGTTGATATCCCCATTTTATATGAAATTAATTAGGATATGTAAATATTCCATTATATCTACAACTATATTAGGTTATTAATAATGTAAGTACTGATAATAAGCCATTTTCCTATGATAACTCGATGTATTGAAGGCATATTTTTTAAAAATTGGCATGCATTGAGAAATCAAATGATTTTTTAAAATTTCCATTACATGATATGGTATTTTAATGACCTTAACTATACTAGGTCATAACATTTATTTGATAAAAAATTCTTTTTAATTCAGATCTATTTGTAATTATCAAAATTGAATTTGAATTAATGTATCAAATGATAATTTTTTTATGATAACATAAATAAACAAACAAATAATATTTCGCATCAACCAAATCCTCAACAAGTGATTCTGCAATGCATCTTATTCGATTATATTTGGCATTAACTAAATCTTTCTAATAATTGACCACAAATATAGCCCATGACATAACCAGTGCAAACAAAACCACATTTGCGTATGCAATATATTTGTTCTTCTCCATAGTTCATTAACATAATTGGCTTTTCAAGTCACATATTTGTTCATGAAATTGTGACTTTTTAATCTTCACTTTGTTTAGCTTCATAGTTAGAGATTCAACTTCTTTCTCAATTGCATCCAACCTCTTTGACATCATCTCACACTCCACGCATCCACCGACATCATCATACAACCATGTGAAAAATCCACAGTCAGCTTCCTGCAATTCATAAAAATTAAAAATACCTTAATTGGTAATTGGAACCCTAATGAAAAATTATTACATTTACTCATATCCATTAAAATTAGATCACCATCCCTATACCATTTAAGAAATGATAAATGGTATGGGTTTAGAAAAAGTACCGGAAATTTAGCACAACACGAAATTTCCTTCACCTATTATGGTTAGGCTTGTTCAAATTTCGAATCTTAGAGGGAACGCCACATCCACATTTCACCATGAACCCGCCAAAACTAGAAGATGAACCGACATAAGCGGAATTTTGTGAAACATCCATTTTTGTGAGTGTGTGTGTGTGTGTGTTTGTGTTAAGTACAAGGGTGAGAGTTGGTCAAGAATATAATTGAGGTTTTAAAAACTAACCTCCGAAAAACAAGGGCGGTCAGTTGAAAAATTTGAATTTGATTTGAAAAATTCAATGCACAATTTAATTGAAAAAGATACCGCCTCACTTTGTCTTTTTATGAACGTATAATATGCTTTATCCTGAATATGTTTGTGTCATTACCTGTTTATATAAAAACTATTTTTCTTCAGATAAGGTTCATTTGGATAACAATCTAGTACTTAGGTATAAATCATATGTGGCAAATATATCAATGTAACACATAATGCTAATTTGACTCTTGCCTTGCCTTTATAGTCGCTTAAAGTATGACTAAATTCTTATAAATAGTTATAAAACGATTATGCCCATGGAATTTCTCTAAAGGTGGATGTTTTAATTAGTTATGTTGCAGATAGGTGGATGTTTTAATTAGTTATATTGAAGTATATGCTTACAGAATTAAAACCGCCGAAGTAGATATACAAGTTACCATTGATATCAAACCTTAGCTTGCTAACATGAAATGTGATTTTCCTAGTGAAGACCAAAGTCATATTCACTATCAATTAAGAATATTACAAAATATAACAAAATATTAATGAATTAAAAAGCAGTACTTGGTAATGTCCAAAGTAACGTATGGTCGTGGCTAATAACTAATAGAGATGTTCCATACAGGTAATGTCCAATTTGTATTTTTGTTGATTACATATACACAAACAAGATTTAAATTTACATAAGCGTTTTTTTGGATCAAACATGTTTCGCAAAAAAAAATTGTATCGGTTTCTTCTCCTGTCGAACCCAGATTCTTAAAAAACTTAAAATTTTTTATTTTGATTACATAAAACCGGCGATTTTGCATCAATTGATGGATCTTGTACAATAAAAACCAATTATTCAAGGATTAAAAACCAATCCCAATTGCGCTAAAACTCGGAATTCAAAAAACTTGAAATATCGAATATGCTGTTTGGATCTGGCAATGTTTTTGATATCCATCGATGCGCAAGTACCACTAAAGAGCATTAAAGAAGCATGAAGAATTGGATGTTAAATTAATCCATTGATGAAGAACATTGAAGGAGCATGAAGAACACGAAGAACACTAAAGAACAATTTTTTATTTTAATTTTTTTTAATTTAATCTTATTTTATGATTTTTTTAATTACTAATTTTAATAATTTAATTTCAAAAATTAAAAAAAAATAAAATTTTGAAAAAGCAATATATAATTTCCAGAAAATAGAAAAGAATTTAAAATAGAAAAAATAAAAAAAATAAAAAAAAAGGGTTTGACCAACTATTTAAGGAAAGAAACAATTAGCAATCACATTTAAATATAGTGATGGTCATAATAAGAGTGACCATATTAGAATTTTTACCAAATGTCCTGCTCAAGCTTCCAGTCCCTAATAGCATAGATCATAGTCTCATAATCCCTCTGACAAGTACAATAATCCGGATCATAATATCTAATCGCGGATATGACGGAGAACATCGAGTTGCCAAATTCTTTTCCAAAGAGTGCAAGCAAAAAATGGAGCTTCTTCCTCACACTTCTAATCATCATCAAACATGGCTCGGTAAGCTGACCGAATGGAGTACTCCCTGATTTTCTTCAAATCCCAACAGATCCTATCCCTTGGAAGTCCATTGCTCAGTGGGATACTAAAGTATCCTATAATATTCAAATGGCAAAATAAGATTGTGCTGTCAATATCCCAACAAGCAACATCTTGATTCAATAGCTCACGAAGATTGCCAGAATAGGAGATAAACATTTGATGACTAATGTACTCCAATCTTACAAAGATTTCTTTGCATGGGAGCATCACGAAGTGAGAATAGATCTTTCTAATACCTAGGCTATAACCTTATAATCCAGAGCCCTCAGCGACAAGCACTAGAATTGACCCAAAGATAAAGGAATAGATCGCCTAACTTTTGAAAGTAAGCTTTCTACAGCTAAGTAAAAATGCAGAGGGGATAACCTACATAGTTCTTGTAATTATGAAGAAAGGCAAGAACAGGACATGTGAACACTATAGAGATATCAACAACGTTTCCCCAGAGGACCAATATCTCATGCTAGTGGTAGACATGGTAATTGATGCCTCATCCAGGCTTAAGTCTATGTCAACACTAGATGGATTTGCTAGATACCACCAAATCAGGTTCGCTAAAGATAATCTCTCAAAGAAAGCATTTAGATTTCTAAGGTCTTTAGGACTATATGAATACAAGGGTGAAACTAATATGGTTTAAAACCGAACCAGACCGAATTAGTAATGCGATTCAGTTTTTTTTATTTATTTATTTACTTTATTTTAATATGGTTCGATTCGGTTTGAGAAATAAAAAAATTACAATTTGCGGTTTGGTTTTAGTTTAAAGATTTAAAAACCAAACCGCAATATAGGCCCATATCTAAATTACAGCCCAAATTCGATTTTCAGTCCTACTATATAAGGTCAAAAATAGGTTATGTTGAGTTAGGCCCAAAGAAAAATACAAATCAAAGGTCAAAACACTAGGCCCAAAAAACTGCGGTGCAATTTAGTTTTTATTTTGAAAACCGAATTAAAAACGATGTGATTTGGTTTGAACCGAATAATAATATAGTGCGGTGTAGTTTGAAAAATCTGAAACTGAATTAATATGGTTTGATTTAGGTTTGGGCTATAAATCACATCGCAAACTGAACTTTCACCCCTATACGAATATAAGGCCATGTCATTTAGTCTTATGAATGCAGGAGCTACTTATTAAAGGGTTATGAACCTCATATTTAATGAGATGATGAGAGACTTCAGGAGGTTTACATTGATGATATATTGGTAGAATCACATAGTTTGCCTGAACACATTGAACACCTTGTTCTAGAATTTGAGGGAGGGCGGGTCGGGGTTTTTAGTTGGTTTCAAAGGAGGTGGGTAGGGTTTTTCTGGGTTTCAACCGAGTGTGTGCGGGGATTTTCTGGGTTTCGAGAGAAGTGGGAGGGGTTTTACTAGTTTCGGCAGGAGTGTGGGTATGGGTTCTGGATTTTGACGGAGGGTAGACGGATGGTGGGTGGCCAGTTAGGTAGGGTGACGGTTAAGGAATGAGGGGAAAGGGCCGAGCCAACAAGGAAGGGATAGGGGTGCGGGGAAAGGAGATGGATAGGGGAGGGGTGGCCAGAAAGGGAAGTGCGACGGGAAAGGGAGATGAGCAAGAGGAGGGGTGGCTGAAAAGTGAAGTGTGGTGGGGGAGGTTGGCCAAAGGTTATGGTGGGGGAAAGAGATGAAATTTGTATAATACACCAGGGTGCACCATGCTCATAGTGCACCTGGTGATGTGGCATAATTAATTTGAATCGAATTATTGGAAAAAATAAAAAAATAAACAAAATTCTGGGCGAAATTAGAGGGAATTATTTCGTTTAAACTGCTTTCAGTTTTTAATTATTATCCTTAATTGACATTTTCCATTTTAAAAATATTTTAGAGAGAGAAAATTACAGAGATCAATAGATTTAATTTCAATCTTCAATCGGTTTTCCAATAATTTGATTCCACTGTAATAATGTTTATGAATCCGAAAAATAAAGAGAGAAATTTATCAACCGATTTATAGAATTCTTTGTAGAAGAAGTTAATAATGGTTTATCATTCCGAATTTCGCCATGATTCTAATGCTAGATTTGTTGGTGATGATGATGATGATGATGATATCAACAATGAAGGTGAATTCGAGGATATCGTAAACGAAAATGAAGGTAAATAGTTTAATCGATGATCTTTTCATTTGTTAATTCTTATTTTTTATTATTAAATTTGGATATTATTGATAATTAAAATTTTATTATCGATTTATAAATATATATTTATTTCTACAGCAATATGTTTAAGGTTGAAGATGAAGTTCTTTTATTATTTAGTTATGTTCTTTTATTTAACTTATCATATCTATTAGTGCTGAAATCAATGTTGATATTATATGAAAAACGCATGTACATTTGCTAAATATATATGTACTTTGTTTTACTTTTTATGTACTTTTGCTGAAATCAAGTTGTTGAAATCAATGTTGATATTACGCATATACATTTGCTAAATATATATGTACTTTGTTATACTCTTTATATAATTTGCTAAATCTATGTGCTGAAATCAATGTGTATATATTAAAAATTATTAGTGACATATCCAAGAATGTTATTTATATATTAAACAACATTATTGATATATTAAAGAACATACTTTTGTAAAAAAAAATTTAAAAAAAAAACATATATTGATCTTAACAAATACATATATTGATCTAGTATTTCAGGTTTTACCGAGGCAAGTGAATCAGAATTGTTTGACAGAAAAGTTAAGTTTGATGAAAAGGCTTATGAGTTGTATAATAGTTATGCCTTTAATCACGGTTTTGATATACGTAAGGGTAAGTTGAATCGTAGAGAAGACAAAGTTACAATTCGACAACGCTTTTTTGTATGTTCTTTTGCTGGCTTTAAACAAGAGAAGAAACCTGGCGAAGAACCAAAAGTTTACCAAAAGAGGAATTTTCGCACAGGTTGCAAGGCTCATATTCAATTTGATGTTGATAAGAATTCTGGTTTGTTTATCGTGGTCAATCACATTATGGATCATAATCACAGTAAGGTTCCTGTTTCAAAGAGACATTTGATTAAGTCTCATAGGAAGTTAAAGGAACATTCTATTTTTGTTCTTTTTCAATGCAAATAACTTAATATGTTCTTTGCTATTAACATTATGTTCTCTTTTGTAAGTTATATGTTCTTTTTTATACAGGTCAGTAAGGAACAAATTGCCATGCTTAGCAGTTTGACTGAGAGTAGTATACATGTTGCTGATACAGTGCGCGTTTTAAAACATCAAGCTGGTGGTGAGGAAAATCTTAGTTTTCTTTGTAGGGATGCATATGCTGCTTTATCTGCCCATAAGAAAATGAAGTTTGATGGATGTGATGCAAAGCAACTGCTTAGGTACTTTAAAGATGGGAAATGCAATGAATATTATGATTTTGATGTCGATGAGAAAGGTCATTTGCAGTCTTTCTTCTTTCGTAATAATAGAATGAAGGTAGATTATGATGCCTTTGGAGACTTGTTGATTCACGATCGACATATCGTACAAACAAATATGGTATGATATGTGGTCCTTTCATTGGCATGAACCATCATAATAATAATGTTATGTTTGGTTTTGGCTTTTTGATCAATGAAAAATGGAAGTCATTTGTGTGGTTGTTTACCACTTTTCTGAAATCTATGGGGGGCAAACAACCAGTGACATTAATGATTGACCAAGCTCAAGCAATGGCCAAAGCAATAAGGATTGTTTTTCCAAATTCCTGACATCGTTTATGTACTTGGCATATTGGGGAGAATGCAAAAAAAATATCAAAGGACTAAAGACCAAGGAAGGTTTTAACGATTTGTTTGATATTGTTTTGAAATACACAGATACTATTCAGGAATTTGAGCATTATTGGTCAAGGTAATATTATGTGTTTTTTTATATTTAACTATGTTCTGTTTTTTTATACCTCAACATGTTCTTTTTTATAACAACAATATTCTTTTTTATAAAACAATAAAGTTCTTTGTGTTATTTTAATATATTATTATTTGGCATGACAAGAATGTTTAATATGTTCTTTTTCATAACAACAATGATCTTTTTTTAGAGAATACATGATGTTCTTAATACGTTGTACTTATATTTTGCTGTTGTCATCAATTTATTTATATATGTTCTTTTATTTAACAATAATGTTGTTTGTGTAATCTTTAATGTTCTTTTGCAGCATGCTGAATAAGTACAAATGCGCAGATAACAAATGGCTTCAAAATCTGTATAATATTAGAGAGATGTGGTGTCCTGCATATTCCAAAGATTATTTCAGTGATGGTGTTATGTCATCTCTGAGAAGTGAAACCACAAACAAGTCAGTTTCTCGTAGACTTCATGCTACTCATGGTCTTTGTGATTCTACACTACTTTTATTGAGGTTGTTGATGAGTGGAGGAGCAAAGAAGGTAGCAATGATTATGATAGTTTAACTAGTAACCGACATCTAGTATGGGCAGATATCAGGATTTTGGAGCATGCAAGGAGGATTTATACAATCCAAATTTATTTACATTTTGAAGATAATTTTGTGAGTGGTGTTCCTTGCACAGCTAAGGTCGTATGAATGCAACCTCCTCTTTATGAATATCACGTGGGGCATCCTAAAAAAGATCTTATGCATACAGTTGCGTTTGATGAATCAACTGTCACAGTTGATTGTACTTGTAAGTATTTTGGTGAGGTTGGTCTACTATGCAAGCACTCACTTCGTGTCCTACACTTGACCAATGTTACTTATATACTTAAGAGGTACATTTGTAAGAGATGGACAAAAGGTACTATGTGCACAAGGGTTGATGATAATGTTGTTGCTGAAAAGGGTGTCACACCTTCTAGTGTATGGAGATTGCATTTTATTCGAACTTTTATTGGACTTGTTGATCGGGCGCAAAATGACTTAGGTGCTCGAACGGTCAATGAGGAAGCAATTGATGAGTGTTCTAATAGGATCAATCTTTTACTGATAAAAGATAAAGATGAACCTCAAGAATCCTTGATAACTGATCAACATGATGATGCTCCAGATAAAGGTGAAGGCAACCTTTTAGAACCACAAAATTGTGAAGAAGAAGTCCTGAAAAAGAGGATGTTGTGGAAGAAGAGCCTACAGTTGATGTTGAAGTAAAAAATCCTATCCAAAAGAGGAAAAAGGGACAAAAAACACCAGATTGAAGAGCACCCAAGAAAGATTTGCAACAAGCTCAAGGGTCAAAAGATTAAGTCGTGGAAAAAGAAAAGTACGAAAGGGGTTTCAAAAATGAGACAAAAGGCTCAGACTACGATTAAGGTAATTTATGCCTTATGTTCTTTATAATATTTGATATGTTTTTTTGTTGAGGTTAAATGTTCTTTTTGTTAAGTTACATTGTTCTTTTTACTAATACAATGCTTTTTCTTTTTTGCAAGGATTTTTTTGTTGTCCCTGAAGGAAATATTCTGGCACATTCAACAAATTTGGAGGTTCTTTGGAGGTTTTTGAGCCTGACGAGTATTTTGGAGTAAATGTTATACGCTCATCAAATTAAGAATTCATTGATATTTGTTTACTGCTCAAGATTTGTATGTTTGTGCTACACATTTTTTTTAAAGAACATTCTATTTCAGTTGAATTTTTGTTGCAAGACATATTGTTTAGAAATTATTATATTAGATTTCTTTTGAATTTTTTTGTATGAAATTTTAATTCAAGCTATAATAATTCAAACTTACTACTAGTTTTGATAGAATTTCTATTGTATAATAAATTAACTAGTGTTATTATTTACGTTTTAATTACTAAATAAGCTAAAATTACATGACATATTTAACAGAACATTTAAATAAAAAAAACATTTAACTTAATCAAAAGAACATTTGCATAAATAAAAAAGAATATTGCATATATTTAAAAGAACGTTTAACTTATTTTAGAGATAATAGTTAAATTTACAAAGCACCATTTCTTCAAATTCAAAATGCAATTTCAGATTAATTTTTGCAACAATCCAATTTCAAGTACAAAAAAAGTTAGAATTGACCCCCAAAAAAACCACTTTCACTTGTTCAGATGTAAGCAACACAATATTCACTAATTTTTGCTTATTGCATTGTAATATTTTCTAGCCTTGACGCCAACATCTGCCTTGTATTTGTTAAGATCATCTACAATAACCTCATACGTGTACCGCATCCTAAGACTCTTCAATGCATCAAACTTTTAAACAAAAAAAAATATTATTAGTGAATGTAATTAGAATAAAATTGCAAGATACATTAATATACATCTTACATTATCAGCTCTAAGGCCACAATTCCATCTTCGCTTTCCAAAGTACTCTCCATGTGGTGCATTGTGTATATGCCGCAATCAACATTGTTGTTTAAAGTTCTCCATGGCATTTCAACCAATTTGACAGTATATGTTGGCATTTTCTCCCCTATCTTGATTTCATACTTGTTCAAGTACATTAAAAAGGCATCCCTCTATTATTAACAATTAAAGAACATAAAAGTTATTTAAAAGAACATTACATAAAATAATAAAGAACATAAAGTTTATATTATCATTAAAAAAAATACTATTTTCTCTAGATAGTCATGATATATATTTTTCCTCAAACAGAACACCCTCTACAAGCGGTCTGTTATCCAGAATTTCAACACACTTTGACTTTGTGTTTATAACCATTACATAAAAGTGGTCATGTGCATACACAGGGAAAAAGAACTGTAACAATTCAAAAAGAAAAAACAATATGTAATTAACATAAAATAACATAGATTATATTAGAAAGAACATGTTGTATGAAAATAAAGATCATTGTGCAACTGATATATATATACATTATGTATGAAAAATAAGATTATTTTTAATAAATATACGACTTACCAATTGATATCCTTGAACAGATTCCATTTTGCTATTAATTAACCAAATTTCGATACTTTCAGTGAATTTATTGAGCCTAATACCAGCTGTATCTACTTGACTATCATCGACGTATGATTCATTCAAGCATAACAAGTTCTATCATACAGTTCTATCATACAAAAAAAAAAAAAAAAAAAAAAAATAAAAATAAAAACAAAAATCAAAATCAAATTAATAATATGTTCAAAGACATAATGCCACAACATGAGTTTATTATAAAATGAACTACACTTACAAAAGCTTCGTTCAGGAAGAACACCCTCTTTTTGTCATCAATTGCATTCCTTGCATTGAGGATGAGACTCCAAGCATCAATGATGTCGTTGTCGATGTCGACATTGTCACCAAGTGTTTTGACCAATTTTCTTGTCAAAAATGAATGTCCATCATCATATAAAAGCTCACTACATAAAAGGAAACAAAATAAAAAGAAATCATAAAAGTATAAACATTAGAACATAAAAATCTAACATATTCACTTGAATAAACATAAAAAATAAAAATAAAAAGCAATTAATTTTCATACTCTTCATCAAGTTCAGTTGAATAAACATATTCTAGTAACGCATTTTTAAACTCTTTTGTTCCATCTATCAAATGAGAGTACTTAACCAGGAAAGGAGACTTGAAAACCTGTCCCACCTTCCTAATTCTCTTTGTAGTCTCAGGAGAAACTCTGCAAAATTAATTTAAAAAGATTATAATAATAATAATAATAATAATAATAATAATAATAATAATAATAATAATAATAATAAAAACAAACATGCTATATAAAAGAACATATAGCTAATTTAAAAAGAACATACAGTTTAATTAAAGATAATTTACCTCTTTTCCTCCATTTTTTCCTTTCTTTTTTGTCTTTTTTTCCCAACAGCCTCTTCCACATTTGCAATTCTGTAATAGCACATATATATAATTAAACAAATACATAGTGTAATAATATAAAGAACCTTGTTAATACATCAAAATGTAGTAGAAAAAATATATTAAAAAAATATGACCATACCCTTCACTTTTTTCACTTTCTAACTCTTCTTCCCCCACATCTTCTTTTTCCTAAACATCCTCATCTTCTTCCATATCAGGTTCGTTGACTTCAATAGTGTCAACCCCAAGCGTTAGATCTAAATCAAATGGGGGCTCATTAACATGAACATGAGCATGTGGCGGTGTAAGCTCTTGACTGAAAATAAGGGGTTGGGTAAGTGAAACAGTTGTAGATGGATTGTTTTGAATACTAGCCAACATCACATTCTTCACAACATCGTCAATCATGTTCCCAAACCAATCTAATGCAAAGAAGTCAGTGTCCTGACTAAGAATTGATGTTCCCTCGCCATGTTGACTTTGTGTGTGTTGTTGTATTACATTCGACAAATTGACTCCGACACACTTAGACCACATGGCTGTAAGATTGTACATAGTGGTCTCTTCAGCCAACGGGGTTATATGGAACCTCTCACCTAATTTCAAGATATTAGAGAGGCCGACAAAATCGTTGGCAATCCTTTCGGTTACCTCTCAGAGCATTTGATTATGCTCCTGACATTTTAATAATCAATGAAAGGTGTATTACTACACATATACTATATGATAGAATATGATAAAATATTTCATTAGAATTCACCAAAAAGTACACATTCAAATAAATAACATTAAACCATTATTGAAATGCATCCCTATTATATATAAAAAGAACATAATTTAATGACAAAAGGAGCATTTAATAAAAATTTAAGAACATTGATTTAAATTCAAAAGAACATATACATTAAGAGTTGAAAATATTACCAAAAAAATCGTATCAAAAATAATTCTATATCAAAGTGAACATTGTTTAGAACTACGATGAACATAATATTTTATTGAGATGAACATAACATATAAAATTAAGTACATTATATCAAAAAATACATATAAATTGTACTTGTACATTTGATGGGACTTTTTTATCTTGTTTTTGTTGTTCTCCACCATTTTGATGTTCTTTTTGTTTCTGCTCTCCATGTGGATGTTGCTACTCTCCTAATTCTTGTTGTTGTTGTGCTTGATCTTGCCCACGTTTTTTGTTTACATTACTTTCCTGCTGCTGCTCTTCCTCCTGTTGTTGTCTTATCTCTGGTTGGTCCCGTACCACCACCAATACTTGGTTCTCACCTAATAGATGTTGTGGAATTGGGATGTCCACAACAATTATTGGTGGTTGCACTCTGTCCAACAAAGTACCAAGACCAAAGCCTAACCTCAGCTCAAGGTCTATTCTATCCTTGATAAGATCAGTAGTCCAAACCTTAATGACAGGGAATTCTCTAATTTGCTCCAAAGTCATCTTTTGAAGCCGATCAAAGTAGCACACCTGTACATCATAGCATAATAGTTTTTCATTTTAAAAAATAGATACCAAATCAATTATATGCATAGAAAATATGATAAGATTAATACAAGAACTATTTCAACATGCATGAAGCATCCATACCCAAAGAAATGGCAATGGTCCACAGAAAAATCTAGCAACACCTCTTTTCTAACAAAGAACCCACTCAATCAAGCTCTCCATGGTGTAACTACACCAGTCATATTCGAAAATGCGATTTACATCGATCGCAGTGTGCAAAAATCTGCTTTTTAAAAAAAAAATAGTTAAAAAACATTTCATATTAAGATAATGCACATTAAAAGGTACCTAGTAAACGGTTTTGTACAATAAACCTGAGATAAGGTTGTTGATTTTGAATACTCTTTATGCAACAGTTTACCACCAACACCAAGAAACTCCTCTTCCAGTCATCATCAAGAAGAGTTTCCACAGGTGCTAATTTGCTCACAAGTTTGTTCACATTATTGGGAAGTACTCCCCCATGGTATCTCTTATAACTATTTAACACCTCCTTATAATCTTCATTGACATCCTTTGCATCCACTATATCCTTTCCTCCACTTGGTATTCCATATACCATGTGAACATCAACAGCTTTTACATCAATTGATCTATTTCTATCCAAATTAAATTTCATTCCTACGGCATCAAAATTCAAGACAAGTTGTGCTGAAAATTCAAGATAATTGTGGGGAAAATCCAAGTGCAAGAATCCACCAAAACCCATATCCTTTATACCTTGAAGCTTATCAACTTGGTTAGCCAACTGCTGGACCAAGTGCATCAAAGGCATAACAGTTTGCCTCGTTGTCAGCTTTATTCTAGGTCCTTCCTCATCACCAACATCATCAAAGGGTACTACTTCTTTTTGTGCAACTCCTTTCGTGGCTTTCTTTAATTTAGGTTGCTTCTCTATTGCAACCACCGTTGGAACCTGAACAACTGATTGTGCTGCTGACTGAGATATTGATTGTGCAGCACCTTGTTCTGGTTTTTCTTTAACAGGGAATAATGGCTCCCCCATAGGAGCCCTCTTTTTTTTCAGCATTCTCACAGGTTTTTCCTCAATAACCTTCACCGGGTTCTTTTGATTGATCAACTTCTTCTTCCTACGTTTATCTTGAACTTTCCCACCCTTCTTTGTACTGAAAATTAAAAAACAAAAAAATCAGCATGCAATATATCTTTAATAATTTGAACTACTAAGTTATAAATGACCTTACCCCTTTTTCCTTGCAATTTGTTTAAATCGGTAAGGCTTCTTTTTAGGCCCATCATCAGCCCCATATTCTTTGTCTCGTTTTGTTTCATCCTCAGTTTTAGGCTCTACAACAGCAGATTGCTTTGGTACTTCAATTTCGTCCTCAGATCTTCAACATTAAATTAGAGATGCATAATAAAATTAAATGCATTATATTTTCATAAGCCAAAATAAGTACATAATCAACTTATATGATGTACATTACACTAATTTTAACGTACACAACAAGGTGAAAAATAAAAGGTAACTATATTTTCATAAAGAACATCACAACTATATAGAATGAACAAATCAAATATGATAAAGAACATCAAGTATATGCACAATGAACAAATCAGATTATGAAAAAGAACATCACAAACATATAATATAATATTTATAAATCCACTACAATTGACAATGATACTTTAATGTCCCATACATACCAATAATGTTTCACAAATATTAAATAGGAGTCCTTTGGATTGTTCAGCAAAACAAATCAAGCAAAAAGTATAAAAAGCAAAATTACACGCATGAGTGTAATTGCCCATACTAGGTGCCTCACAAAGAAGTTTTATAAGGATCTTAACACCAAGAGTAATTGCTAAGGAAAAGTTAGGCAATTGTCAAAAATCATGAAAAAGATGAAAGGTTAGGCAATCAAAGTGTAGTGCATCCAATTCAACGAAGTCCATCTCAACTACCTTCCATAAAAATCAACACATATTATATACGAAAAATGAGTGAATATACTCATTATTACACAATCACTTAGAAGTTAATTAATTATCCCTTAATAATAATGGAATCTTTTCTATACAACAGCATGTCAATGCCTTTCATTTTCAATTTTCAACTCTTTTAATCTATACATCTATATTATCCTTACCATAACAATTACTAATTTATAGAAAGAACATTGTTTTCTATTATAAAGAACAACCATACTATAAAAAAAAGAACATTAAAACTATAAAAAAGAATACACCATATCCAGATCTATTCCAAGGTACAAAGAACATCTACTTATCAATAATGAACATTACACTAAAATAAAACGAACAAATTATACTAACATGTTACAATACTAAGGCTCACTATATAAAATAATACTCCTATAATTGTTCACAACTACCAATCCAATAATTAAATAAAATAGATGTAAGATCTCCAATAAAACAAAAAAAGAAGATACAATAAAGTAGGCATTTCGTAATGGTGAAAGCTTGTACTTACTTGGTAATAACAATATCTTTGTTAACAATTCCTGATCCCTACACTCGGGTGCACCATGAGCATGGTGCACCCGACCCAAAACGACACCCCTTTGTTAATTAAACGCACGTCGCATTAAAGCCTCAAAATAAAAAATAAAAAACGATGAACATTCTGTAGAAATAGGAAGAACGCGAGATTTTTTCACCCAGTGAGTAAAACAGAAAGTAAAAAACAATAGTTACCCCCAAATAAAAGGTAAAATCATTTCAAATCACTTTCTCTCTCTCTAAAAATCAAATTCTCTCTCTACTATTTTCTCTCTTAAAAAACTGAAATTTTGTCAAAACCCTAATAGATTATTAAGGCAAAAAAACCATAATTGTGCTTCAAAGATTTGTGAAGATGGTGAAAGAAGATGATATGTAAGTTTAATTTCAGCATGCAAAGTACTCTAATGACTGTTTACGCTGTTTTTCGTTTTTTTTGTTATATTTAATTTTTTTTTAAATTTCAGCACTCAAACTAAAAATCTAGTGAAGGAATATGCAATTGAGTATTTTTTTTTTTTGCTTTAATTCGTGTTAATTGTTGATTTCGTGTGGCTGAATGTGTCGTTTTTTTGTGATTTTTGCGTAAAACCGTGAGTAATTTGATATGCAATTGAGTTTTTTTTTTTTTGGTGATTTTTGTATAAATCCGTGAGTAATTTGGTTATTTTGGGGTGTAGTGTGCAACAAGAAGAACAAGATGAAGAGAAATAAATAATATCTTACCTTGAAAAGAAAAAGGGTACATAAAAGTAAGAAGAAAATTGAAGGAATAAGTAGTACAGAGGTTCAAGAGATCCAATTGTGGACCCTGAGATGTTGAAAGTCATTGACAAAGAGAAGGGAAGAGAAAAGAGAAAAGGAAAAAAGTCAGACCAATTGTATGACGAAATGTGTCATGTAACCTATTTAACAGGTTACAAGCAAGTTTTTTTTAACTTTTTTATATTGAGATCCTCAAAGGTTGTAATTAAAAATAATTAAAAGATTGTCTTGTTTAAATTCAACGTAATTAAAGGTTGTATTATTTATGACAATTTATTAGCTGTATGGGGAAAGACATTTTCATCATAAAAAATACAATAATAGACACATATGTAGCCAAGCGAACACAACAGATCCTACAGACCCCAAGAGTCACAAACTATAGTGCTCTACCGATAATTCATACAAGAAATGTTAAAAAAGCAGCCAATAACTTCGATATGAACGCACATTAGAGGCTGAAGTATTCCCTGATGATCTACTTTTGACTTAAGAATGAAAGAACTTTGTCACAGAATTTTACAAAGCATTGTCATGGACTAGACTACAAAACAGCATTGTGCAGCAAATTTTCGAACTCTTGACACAGAGCTCTAGTGGCGACTACTTATACACCTCCAAATGGCTAAAAGATGGGCAGGGAAGATGAACTCCCAAGAGTGAAGCCGATAAGATCACCAGAAAGTGTACTAGTTTCGAGGGCTTTTCCACTTTCTGCTTTAGGGCTACTCCCTGCACTGCTGTTAGAGAAATAACCCAGTACACCTGTTGGAGATGAGGCTGGTTGAGGTTTACCATCCCAGCCCTTCGATAAAAGATTAAGAGGCAATATACTCTTGCTTTGGATCCCTGAGCTAATATTGGTGGTGGTTTTGAGGACCTCTCCTAGAGGACCACCAAGCGAGGTTTCCCAAGAACTGGGTCTCCTGTCATTTGTGACGGTGTTCACTCCCAAACCCATTTGGACAGTGTCAAATTCCCGTGATAATCTTAAAGGAGATAGAGCAACATTTTCTCCAGTAGGTGAAGAGGTGGAAGACATAAAGTCAGCTGGAGGTATTGAGATTGATAGCTGGGTTGTCCTGTCTGTTTGTGTTTGTAACTTCGACCACAAAATGCTAGATTGATCATCCATGGAGTGATTTGAATGTTGTGGGTTGGATCTTTGGGCATTGAGGTCATGGGTTGGACCATAAGACCTAGAGACAGAAGAGTCCGTGTGTGTGGTGTTTAAGATTGCATCAGACGTAAGGAATGCAAAATTGCCAGCAGTGGACTCAGTAACTGAGAATTTGTTGCCATTGGAATTCAGGCTAATTTTTGGGTATTGAAAATCAAGTCCTGTATCGCCTTGCATTCCCTGACTGCTGTTTGCTATGTTCACTATATGCCTGGAACCACACAAGAAATTTTAGTTATCTCAACTTAATTTATACATCATAATATACTGGAATTGAAACTTGATTCTCCCAAAATAGTTCGAAGTATTACGTTTTGATCAGATTACCTGTTTAGCCTCGCAAACTACTTATGTGTGAAGAATATCTTAGATAATCACAACTTATCCTTAGGAAGGGTTTTAAGACAATATCACTAGTTTATGACTCGAAGAGTAATGACAAAATAAAATCAAATTCACAGTAAAGGAAAAATTAGGAAGATAGTACAGAATTAATTTTAAGACACAAAAGTAGGTGTAACAATAAGTTATAATTTACAGTAGTTTGACTTGAATTGAAAGAGGGTATTGACTTTGATGATGTTACCTGTTAACTAGGGAAGAAGGCAAATGATTTGGTGGAACAGGTTGTATGTCCTTGCTTTGATCAAGGTTTATAGCAAAGCTGTTGGATGTACCACCACCAGGCACCACTAATGCACTCGAAGAAGAGGCGGAATTCATGACATTAGTAGTAGAGGAACTAGTTTTGTTAGTGGTGACTCCGGAGATGGAACGTCCAGGATGACCTTCCACAGGCTTTCTTGAACGATGGCGACCTCTGTTCATATGCCGCTCACAGTATTTTTGATCAGGTACAGCATCTCTCGAGCACCGCCATTTCTTCCCATCCGTCCTACGACACCGTCCTGGCTCAGGATCAGCACTGTTGGCAAAGCCGAGATGGAAAGGACCCCATCCAACTAAATCAAACAAATACTATCAAATAATTGAATAAACACACCAATGCAGGACAAGTACAGAAATTTAAGGTGCGGATATATAACTAATTTTAGACTAAAACAATTATGTTACTCTTCCGTCCCATGATTAACATCTATCATTTCGAAATGTCATGCTATTACATATACAGGTAACATTCTTTTAGTACAATAATCCGCCAAGTCTTTTCTCAACTTTTCTATTCCCTTGAAATCGCTCAATTACTTAACAATACTAGCTAAAAATAGCAAGGCAGAAGCAATGAAGAATTATTGTAGCTTGAGGACACTTAATAATGTGATCGATGTTTTTATGTTGCTATTCAAATCATCTATTTTTTCTTTTTCTCTCCCTCAATCCTTTAGCTGCTTTGTTTGTTACACGTTTTCTTGATTTCTCCAAAATTCAAATTGATCCTAAAGGCTAAAGGCAAGAAAAACGTGACATCTTATTCTATGTAAGTAATGTAACCAAATTAATGATCACAATGTGGACAGTAAGTAGACATACACCTCTTTATACAATAAATGCTTTAATGTCATAGATTAAATAATGGTAGGTGAGCATTTGTGAGCAAGCAGGTGAATTGAAGAAGAATTGAAGGCAAGTAGTACTAGAGACGTTTACAAGAAATTGCTAAATGAGACAAATTCGATATTCTACTACCGTAAACAAAATTCACCCCCATTATAGATTTTACTCATTTTACAAGAGATTTTCCTGACAAATTGATAGCTTTAAAGATCGCTTCCAAAAATTACCGTACATAAAAATGACGGTCAACTAGTTTAGTCAACTAAAATCTTCTAGCATAATACCTCTAAGATTCAAATCTCGTTTATATTACTGCCTATGTGACTCATATGAACAAAAATAGGTATTACAAAATAAGCATTAAATGAAGAAAAGTTGCTAAGATTATAGATCAAACTTACATGTACTGGGACTCAACAGTCCACTAGAGAAGCTAGAAAATCCTGCTGATTCAAAAGCTCTTCTTATGGGAATCAACAAATTAGGTGGTATGGGAACATTTGCAATAATGTACTTGTAGATCAACGCTTGTTGTTCAAGCTCAAACCATTGAGATGGTGTAAATGGTGCTCTTACTCCATTTGTTAAACACATACTTGCATTCACACTTCCATTACACGTATAGCCTAAATCATACACACAAAAAAGCAGAGGTTAAACTCAAATTTATTTTCAATGCATAAATTATTGGGCATTTAAAATCTTAAATCTCAATCAATATTGCATTTTGTAATCCTCACACTCTTCCTGCCTCTAAAGATTCTTCCTGTTACGATAACGATTATATTACAACAAAAAAAGTCAAAACAGGAAATATTTTTAGAGATTTATGGATTAATTTGTTGCACATTTAATTCTAACCCTTGATTCAATTTATTTAATTATTACTATAACTCATAAATTGTATCCTTTTTTAATATTTATTTTTTCAATTTCAAATACTAAGGGAGAAATTCGTTTATAGGACTAATTAAAACAGTTTTAAGAGACAAAGTTGAAATTGTTTCAAAAAAAAAAAAAAAAAAAAAAATGAGAGAGAGAGACAAAGTTGAAAAAGGTAAAATAAATCAAAGGAAGTTCCTTTATTTTCACTTATTTCCCCTTTTGTGCCCCCTACCTCCTACTATTTGATGTTCATTCAGCTGCAAAAAAAACCAAATATAACAGAATTATTCAAACAGGGAGACAAGCATATAATTAGTACTAACAAATACTATACTCTTTTTATAAATTTCCCTCCACCACCCAAATTTAAATTCAAGTACCCATAAAAAAAATACTTCATATAACCAAGTAAAAAGGAAATAAAGTTCCAATATTTTTTGCTACATTTGTACAAGAGATAAAAGTAAGATATAAATTATTAACAATTTACCTGCATTTTTACTGTAAAATGAATTTGGATGCTGAAAAAAAGGAATTGTAGAGCTTTTTGGTGAAGAGAAACTAAGCAAATTCTGTTCTTGCTGCCAATCAGAAAATGCATTACTTAATTTAGCAATTTTTGTGGGTTTCCAATTATCATCAGAAATTCTTGAAGATGGCATTTCCTTATTTGAAAACTCAGTAGATCCAATTAACATATTGCCCATCAAACCAAATTCCATGAAAATGAAGCTTTTGGCAATGCTAGAAGCTTACATGAGTCACAAAATGAAGCATTGTTTTGAAGAAAATGAAACTTTGTTTTATATTTTTTGGTAGGGGTTTAAGGTAGTACTGAAGAGCTTTTGGTTGGGTTTTGAAAGACGATATTTTTTTTTTTTTTTAGAAAGAATGAAATAATTGGAGAGAGAAAGTGAGTGAGACAGTGAGATAGCCAGAGAAGAAAAGGGAGGGAGGGTGGGAGTGATTTGACAAAGACAAAAAAAGTCGATATAACGGAGTTTTGTTAACTGTGTTTTCTTTGTTATTTTAGGACTTTTGAAGTTTGGAGTGTGGACGTAATGAAGTTGCAATAATACCATGTAGGGTCGTAGGGTGTCAATTCGGGAAATTGAATGTATTATGGTTAAACTATGATGGGTCGGGGTTTTTTGTATCCGGTCGTTCGGGTTAATGTTATCCTTTTACCCCGTCTTGGTTTGGGTCGGGTTAAGATCAGTTGAGTCAGGGTCATGTTTAGGTCGAGTCATATTCTGTAAGATTTATATTCTTTTTGGATAAATTCGTATCAGTTTAAAAATAAGCTTGATTGGGATAATAATCTGGTCGGATAACTTTCGGTCGAATTGAATCTAGTTCAACTGATTCTTGTTAAGTTCAGTTCAATTTGATTAATATAAGGTTTTTTATTGTTGGGTTAATTAATTTCAATTTAGATCTATTTAGGGTAGAAATACCCCTGACACGTGGTCCAATCCTATAGAGACACGTGTCCCAATCCTATAGAGACACGTGTCCCCATAGGAAGATGACACGTGGCAAAGTAGAGAGTACTTGAATGAGGAAAGACCTCCTTACATTAGGAGGCCCAAATCCCGAGAAAGGCGCTAAAACGGCGCCCCCAAAGGACACTTGTCCTTACCTGATTGCGCCCCTAATCAGAGCACATCATTCTAGGTCACCAAACCCTAAATGGCACACACTCCCAACCCTATAAATACCCCAATCATTTATGATGGGAAGGGTGGATAGAGACATCTCATTTATTGCATAAACAATTTGCTCCAACTTCTCTTTACTTTTTCTCTCTAAATTATTTCGTTTTCCGATCACTAACTTGATCGTCGGAGGCGAATATTCCGTCAAATGGAATATTCGTTGTTTTGCAGGTGTCCGTGTAATACCCCGTATTTTTGAAACATATTTTCTAATTAATTAATTTATTATTTTTTAAAAAGGGTATTTTAGTCATTTATTCTACTGTTTGAATTTTGGAGCCAAAATGATATTTGAATTTTGGCTCCAGAAGTAATTTAAAACTTAATTATTATTTTTGGATTTTGAATAAGATTTATTATCTATTTATTTTATTTTAAAAACCAGATTATTTATATATTTCGGATATTTTAATTAAACAAAATAATATTTTATTATTTATTTATAAGGGCCGAAAATTCCTAATTCAATTACTATGGTTTTTGGAGTTTCTATGTGTATGTAGAAAATCTGATTTTCTTACTTAGTAAATAATTGGTATTTTCTTAATTAATTATTTTATACAATAAATATTATTTACACAATAATTTTTAAGCCTTAAACCTAGCAAAGTATTTCCTAAATACTACAAGGATGTCCGAAATTTTGGAGCTATGGAAGCTCAAAAAGTTCGGCCACTTGGTTGGATTTTTAGGTGATTTATTTTGGTAAATTGAATTTTTAATTATCTCCTTAAAATCTCTTATTTTCCTTAATTTTATTTTCCACCTCCTAAATATTTGATCATTTTATTTCTCACCTTATTTTATCTTTGATTATCCCCCAAGTAAACCTCCTTTTCCATATTATTTTTCATGACAGCATACTTTCCTTAATTTTATTATTCTTACTCACCTTGATATTAAACTTTCCATAATTATTAAGCTCTCTTCTTCAAGTAACTTCCTTAATTCTTTTTACCATAATTCTTCCCGCATTCTCTTGCAATAATTCTTGCATGAGCTAGCCTATAAATACCCCCTCATACCTTTCATATTTTTGACACCAAAAACTCAATTCTCTTCTTCTCTCTTACTCTTCTTCTCCTCTTTTCTAAAAGAAATTAAAATCAGCTCGTATATCTTTGGAACCAATTTTTGGGCACTTCTAGTCAGTTTTGGGGTTTTTATATTTCACAAATAATTGTTCCTCTAGAAAAATTCTTGAGGTTAGGCTCAAGAATCACCTAATTCGGAGTTATATTGAAGGAGGTTAGGCTCAAGCCTCTGCAAGTTCTGCCTATTCTTTCCAACGCAAATCCAATTCTATTAAATTTCTCTTCTTTTTTCTTTTCTTTTCTTTCTAGCGCCACCACCACCAATCACCAAGACTGCCACCTCCAGCCACCCGTCGGAAGGCTAACCCACCTTGCCGCCACCTCTCTCTCTTTCCCTTGGTTTTCTACTTCTTCTTCTTCTTCTCTTCTCTTATTTAATTAATTATTATTATTATGGGATATTTATAAAAATTATTATGAGTAGTTTTAATGAAATAAAATCAGATTTTTATTCATGTTTATGAAAAATAATTTAAAAGGTTCATGTACATATAGTTGGGGGGTTTTTAATTTAATTGTTGTGATTATATGTTAACCTTATATTATTTAAGGTTATATTTATTTGTAGGGTGTGTTTGATCCACGTGTTTGAAGTTTATTTGTGTTTTCTAAGCAAGCACCAAAGGTATGTTATGTGGCTAGATACATTTGAAATTAATTGGATTGTATAAGCATGTTTTACATGGCTTTTATGATGATTGAATTAAATTGAATTGAATTATGATTTATGAAATAAAAGCATGTTAAAATAATTGGATTGATAAATAAATTGGACGATTAATGTTATGTTTGAATGGTTTGAATTATACATCAAGTTGAAAAAAGAAATTGATTTGCAAAGTTTGATGAATTAAATAAAAGGTTTTTCAAAAAGAAGAGTTATTAGTTTTAAAAAAAATTATCAATATGAGATTTAATTCTCAAGTATTTATTAAAAGGTATGTTGAATTTAATTAAAGGAGCTTGAGTAATTATTGGAATTATTGAGTTAAAGAGGTTTATTGATTTTTTTTAAAAAGCTTTACAAGAATAATTATTATATTAATCCCACTATGCGGATTCATTGAAGAGTATGGACTTTGTATGACCTAGTCTTTCTCCAAGAATAGCCTTGAAATAGTAGGAGACTAGCTTGGGGTTGTGCACACTTAGAGAGGAGGTTGAGTTTTCAAAAATAATTAATTTGACTAATCATTATTATTGAGTTTATAAGTTATTGGAATTATATTGAGAATATTGAGAATTGGTTTTCAAAAGATGAATTGGTTTTATAAATCGTTTCATCGAATTATTAAGAATTGGTTTAATCATGAGTTTTGGAATTCATCGGATTGATTATTGGAATTGGGTTTTAAAAGCATGTTTGCAAATAAATTGAATGTACTTATCTTGTACTTTCGTACTTAGCATATTTTGCTAACCTGTATTTCTTATTTGTTTTGGTTTGCCCTGTTTGCCGTAATGATAAGCAGTGTTGACTAATTTCAGGTGGAGTCAAGAATTATGCATATGGGAGTCCCGAGAATGTTCTTCACCTAGATTAGGAATGTTGGTCTTTGTTCAATTATGAGTACTCATGACTATGGTTACTATTTATATTATTATTAATAAAGAAAGTATTGAAGTTTCTGCTGCAAAGTATTGGTTTTGGTTAGTAAATTTGAGTAGCCTTGCGTAATCACGCGGCGGTAATACGCCTAAGTCTATCTCTACGGTATAATTATACGTATTATACTAGTATTTCCATAGAAGGAGATTTAGGGGTTTTACAGTCCGCGACCGTCTGGCTAAATTCAAGACCTGTATCCCGAGGGATTCTAGAAAACCCCGAAACAGTTGGCGCGGTCTGTGGGGGATACACGTCTGAAATGGCTAAAGATGGTCAAACACCCGGTTCTGGTCAGGACAGCTATGTAGAGAACATAGTCGCTACAATCAACACTAGTGATCCTCTAACTGCCTCATTCCATGAGGCCGAGGACCCCCTCAGTAACGTCCGGCTCCTTGCAGGTCGCCTTGAATAACCTCCGAAAAGTGCTTGAGGGTAAGATACCTTCTTCTTCTAGACAACCGTCAGAAGAGAAGAAGAGGGCATCAAGAAAAAACCCCAAAACAAGACAGGCAACACTGAAGATGCAGGGAATACCCCATTCAGAAGACATTAGAGGTCCCCAAGGGTGTTTGGGATGAACTGGTCCAAGCTACTTGGGAAAACACAGTTGACTTGGGGGAAGACCAAGCAGCGTCTGAGGTAGCCAAATGAGCCGTCCCAACGCTGGAAGGATGCTAAAGACTATCTCCGGCACAAGCGGCAGGAGCGAGCACAATCCTACTACTCGGACACTGCCTCCACTCCAACCATGCCGGATGAATTCTCCAACCACACTCTCTTCAAGCATACTAGCTCGGCCAAGACCAACAGAAGTCAAGCTCAGCGTACTTTAACTCTAGTTCCTTTAACTCAACCCCTTCAGTGTCAAACGCCCCATAACTATGGTGCAATTCTGCCGCCTACTTCCCCTGTATATGGGCAGTACGGGCAGTATGGCCAGCCGTATGACCAAGCAGCTTACCTGGAAGGACCGGCCGCCCAACCTTAGCCTATTGATTGGCAAATGCGCTTGTTAAATCTTGGTGACAAGCCGCTTCCGTTTTCTCAAGAAATTCTCAACTCTCCTCATCTAGTTAAAGTGAAGAGTGTACTTGTGGGTGTCTATGATGGTATGGGCAACCTAGAAGAGCATGTTACCTCATACAGAAATGTGATGTACTTGCAGAGTGTGGGTGATGCCACCCGGTGTAAATGCTTCCCGGCCACCCTTAAGAGTGTGGATCAAGATTGGTTCAACAGTCTGCCGGCCGGATGCATAAATTGCTTTACAACTCTCAGCCTGTTGTTTATTGGAAACTTCTCCTATAATATTCCACCCCGGAAGACTAGTCTTAACTTGGCGACCATCATCCAAGGAAAGAAAAAAGGGTTGTGTTCGTAAGTCCAGAGGTTTAATTTGGAGAAAGCGCACATTCAGAATCTGCCAGATGAAATGGCCTACTCGGAGTTTCTTCGAGGTCTAAGGCATAATGGCTTCAAGTTTGATTTGATCAGAAAAAAGATTCGGACATACGCAGGTGTTTTACAGGAGGCTGAATCATATATTGAGGCAGCTAATTTATGTTCGCTGACAAAGTCAAAAGAGCCGGCCAAGGACGCCGAAAAGAAACCATCTTCTCAGCACGACTCGGCCGACAAAAAGGAAGAAGGAAACAACAAAAGAAAAGAAGTTTGGGTGACTGATTGCCAATAGACCAAGTAAAAGAAAGCCAAGACGTACGAGCCACGGTACGAGTACAACAAAGATTGTTATTCAATTTTGATGGAAATCAAAGACAAGTTTGAGTTTGAGAAGCCCCAACCGTTGAGAGGACCGGCCCAGTATAGAAACAAGAACAAGTACTTCCATTACCACAAGGATGTGGGGCATGACACGAACGACTGCAACAACTTGAAAAGGTTGCAGGATAAGCTGGCCGAGAAGGGCATGCTCAACTCGTATTTTCTAAAGTCTAAGTTCACCTACTCTCAGACAGACAACAAGTTCGAGAAGAAGGAAAAGAAAAAAGATGATGATGGAAACAGCATAGACTCAGGGTTCGTGGTCGTCATATCAGGCGGCTTTGCTGTAGGCGGCCTAACCATGAAGGGAATCAAGCAAGATGCTTGAAATTAGGGGAATGTAATGCACGTGGAAGGGGTCAAGGTTGAGCCTTTTCCAGAAGTGAAGGTCTACGAGGCAGACCAAGGCAAAATCAAAGCCCCCCACAATGACCCCATGGTGTTCATTCTCAAAGTTGCCAATTTGAAGGTAGGGCGAGTGTTGATAGACACAGGTAGCTCGTCCGACATATAGTTTAGCTTGTCTAAAGAATTTGAAATTTCCAGATGATACCGTAAAGGATATCTCCCACCCGTTGGTTGGGTTCAGTGGGAGCATTATCCACCCGGTCAGACGAATAGACTTGTCCGTCCGATTTGGGTAGAAGGGAGAAGGAAGGGACATGGTAGTTCGCTTCCTAGTTGTTAAAGTGCTCATTGGCTATAATGTCATCATCGGCCGCCCTACTTTGACCTCAGCAAAGGCTGTAATCGTCCCTCACTTGATGCTGATGAAGTTTGAGCGGTCGGATGGAAAGTTAGGTTCTATTCAAGGAAACCAAAAGATGGCAAAAGAATGTAATCAACTGGTCGTGAAGCCAACATCACACAGACATGGAAAAGTGTCCGAGCAAAACTCTGAAGAGGGGTCACTCCAAGCATACCAAGTCGGCAAAAAGTGTAAGTCAATCAAGAAAGAACAAGCGTAGCAGTTAATGACCGTCGGCTGGCTAGAAGAGTTGAGGCCACAGCCGGCCGGAGATCATACGGACATAGTGCCCAACCCAGACCAGCCTGTTCGGATCGTCAAAGTGGGCACTATGGCCATGGGCTTGTTTGGAGATGACTTGGTGAAGTTATTAAGACAATTCAGAGATGTGTTTGCATTTGAAGTTCATGAGATGCCGGGTATAAGCCCAGACTTAGCAGTCCATAAGCTGGCTATGAATCTGGTCGTAAAGCCTATATAGTAGAAAATGAGAAATCATGGTTAAAAAAGAAATCAGGCGGCTGCACCCGAAGTAGAGAAGTTGCTGGACGCTGGTTTCATTCGGCAATGTTATTACCCTAACTGGGTGGCCAATGTAGTTCTTGCCAAGAAGCTAAATGAAACTTGGCGGATGTGCGTGGATTACACTGATCTCAACAAGGCATGCCTTAAGGATAACTTTCCCTTGCCTAAAATTGACCGCCTGGTTGATTCAACGGGCAGTCATGCCTTGATGAGCTTTATGGACGCATACTCTTGTTTTCATTAAATCTCTTTGTGGGAAGAAGATGAAGAAAAAACAGCGTTTGTGACCAAGCAGGGGCTGTACTATTACAAATTTATGCCATTCGGCCTAAAGAATGCCCCTACCACATTTCAGAGACTTGTGAATACGGTCTTCGGAGATCAGATCGGCAGGAATATGGAGGCTTATGTTGATGACATGATTGTTAAATCAAAGAAGCCGACCGATCATCTGAGTGACCTTCGAGAAACATTTACCGAACTCAGGTGGCATAAGATGATGTTATATCCAAATAAGTGTATCTTTGGTGCTGAATCCGACAAATTTCTCGAATTTTTGATCGATTAGCGCGGCATTGAGGCCCACCTTGAAAAGATCTAGGTGGTCTTAGACATGAAATCGCCCAGAACCATAAAAGAAGTTTAGAGACTAACCGGTTGCTTAGCTGCACTCGGATGATTTATGTCAAGATTAGGGTATAAGTGCCGCTATTTTCTCCGGACAATTAAGAAAGAAGGCTCAGGAAGCCTTCATACGACTGAAGAATCATTTGCATACACTTCCTCGGCTCGTCAGTCCACTCAAAGATAAGAAGCTATACATGTATTTGGCTATTTCTGATCATTCCTTAAGTGCCGTCCTGCTTGCTGAAAGGGACGGCCATCAGATCCCTGTGTTAGATTTTGCAGTGTCCGATACCGCACGGAAACAAAACCCGATAAATCGGATCGCATGCATAATAATTACAACATAACAAAATAGCATGCAAATAAAGAAAACACAAACACATAAAGAGAAGAGAGAGAAAGAAACTCAGCCTTGATGCGTGCTTTGCTCGCAACTCGTGCTCGGACTTAGAAAACTTCAAACCCCGCAAATACAAGACCTTCAACTTCTCACACCCTCGATTACCGAACCGTCCCCTATCTCATAGCTTAGACGGGGCTAGACCAAAATTACTAGAGTTTTACGAACTTAAGGCTTTCTCACTTAATTGGAGATTCCTTTTAAATTCTACTCAAGTGAGTATTCCCAATACCTAAGGTGGGTATTTATAGGGAATTGCTCCTAAGAGTTTCCATTAACGTTCCATGTGGGAGAGTTGGTGAAATATGAAAATCCATGAATTAATTTAATTCTAAATTAAATAAAAAGCATGAGCAATAATCAAATGACAAGTGTCAACACACAAGAGAGAGTAGGTAGGAGGACCACCTTGACCTTAAAGAATAAGGCAAGGGGCTGCCCCAACTACCCCGGTCAACAAAGGGCTCTGCCCGGCCTTGGGCAGCAAGGCCAGCCTTGCTAGCCTTTGCCGCAAGCCCACGCCTTAGCCGTAGGCCCATGCGCATACCGCAAGCAGCAGCAGCACCATAAGCGCCTGCTACTTGCTAGCCTAGCTAGGGTTTCCATGGGGCGCAGGCCACTAGGCCGCCCCAGCCATCCCGCAAGCAAGGTTAGCCTAGCTGGGCCTTACGATGGCTGCTATGGCATGGTGGCCTAGTGCTTGCGATCCTAGTTTCTTGCCTTTGATACGAGGCATGACTAGGCCTCGTGCTATGCTTGTAATTTTAGCACGATATGTCATTTGATTATTTTCTTGTCTCATCGACTCCTAGAGTCGTCTCAACTTGCAACTTTCGGTTTCACGCTCTAAGCTCGGAATCCAACGTTTGAGTTCGCAAAATCTCTATCGACTTATTTAATCCTTGGGATTAATTCGTCACCTTGGTTCGGTTACACGATTGGGTGTGACTCGAAGGGATCAGTCATGAGCAAGATGTAATATTAATTATACATTACTGATCGGAAGCGGCCTCCAGCTAGGCATTCCGATCACTTGACCTCACTAAATAATTAACTTTCCTAAGTAGTTCCGAACATTATCGGAATAATACATTTGTTCGAAGGAAACAATTCTTTTTACCCTGTGTATTTCATCAGTCATGTTCTGCACAATGCCGAGCTTAGGTATCCACCCATTGAAAAGTTCGGCTTGGCATTGTTCATGGCATTAAAAAAGTTAAGGCCATATTTTCTTGCTCATTTGATTGTGGTTTACACGGAGCAACAGTAGAAGAAGTCGTTCACAACGCTAGAGGCCAGCGGCCGAATATAAAATGGGCCTTGGAATTAAGGGGATTCGATATTACATTAGAACCCAAGAAAGCTATTAAGGGTCAAGCCTTCGCATATTTTTTGGCTGAAATGACACGACCGGACCTACAGTCGGCAGGGGATCAGATCTAGAAAGTTTTTGTTGATGGTAGTGTAACAGCGACCAGATGTGGCGTTAGTATCATTTGTCTATCTCTAGAAGGAGATAAGTTTGAATATGCCTTGAGATTTCAATTTCAAGCCTCCATCAATGAGGCCGAGTATGAAGCCCTCCTTGCTGGCCTAAGAATGTGTAAGGCGGCCGGGGCAACAAAAATTGATGCTTCGGACTCTTAGCTGATAGTCAGCCAAGTGAATGGAGACTACGAAGCTAGAGAGCCAATATTGATAAAATATTTACAATGATGCAACAACGACTGGATGTGGCGTCGGTATCATTTGTCTATCTCCAGAAGGAGATAAGTTTGAATATGCCTTGAGATTTCAATTTCAAGCCTCCAACAATGAGGCCGAGTATGAAGCTCTCCTAGCCGGCCTAAGAATGTGTAGGGCGACCGGGGCAACAAAAATTGATGCTTGCTCGGACTCTCATCTGATAGTCAGCTAAGTGAATGGTGACTACGAGGCTAGAGTGCCGACAATGATGAAATATTTACAAGTGGTGAAGGATGAGGCCAAGGCCTGGAGCATTTCATGCTGCAGCAAGTTCCTCGATCTGAGAATCATCTAGCGGACGCCTATCCAAGCTAGCTTCCTCGGCATCATGTGATAATCTGAGATCCGTGTTTTAGGAAGTTAAAGAGAAGCGGAGCATATAGGCGGACGAGCCTTACTTGAAAAGGTAACCCACCTAGGGTACTATTGGCCGAGTTTGAATTCGGATGCAATAGAGACGGCGAAAAGATGTGACAAGTGCCAGAGATTCGTAACTCTCATTTATCATCCGGCAAACAGCTTGTTAGCCATAAGTAGTCCACTTTCCTTTGCAAAATGGGGCATGGACACCTTAGGTAAAGTATGGTTACCTCGGTGCTACACTTGATCATGGGACCGAGGAAGCCCTCGTCAATTCCGCGGAACTTCACCTGCTGCTCCTTAAGGATGACCTTGAGCATGGCCTCCCTGATGGCCTTCCAGTCAGCGCCGGTAAGCGACTTACCGGGTGGCTTCATATTCATCTCCTCGGTTATATTTGTGCCAATTATGAAAAGAGTTAGATTGTTAAAACAATCTATTAAAACACAAGTAAGAAGCATGCTTATGTCTTATAAACCTTCTGAGAAGGATGGAGGGGATAGCATGTTGAACGCCGCCGAGTGAGGGGGCAGCGGTTGATCCCCTCCTTCTAGAGTACGGCTGAGCTGCTCTTCGGCCGACTAAGTGACATCCTTCTGCCACTCAGATTCGTCAATTACCTCGATATGCGGAGTCGAGGCTATGTTGCCGGTCATTTTAAATGGGGACGACTTACATACCCCCTTCGCCCATGCGGACGAATTCATCATGGACCGCCTCAATTTGGGGCTCCATGGACTTTGAGACCCCAGTAGGTGTCTGCTGGGGTTGCTCTCCTTTGGACTGCTTTGAAGAAGTCTGCGGCATGGTCTTGGCCGCTGGCGGGGAAGACTTAACCTTTGAGGTTGTTGTCTTCCTAGACTTCGATGACTGGCCGTCCTTAGAAGCAAAATTCGAATTCTTTCTCTTCCCTCTAGGAGTGCAGTAGACGCCTGAAAGGAACATAAAGCCAAAGTAAGAAAAAGTGTCCCGAGAAAAATTGATAAGGACACCCTTCCCAACATACCAACTCGGCATCACATTAAAGAAGGCTACGTCCGAGTAAAGTAGGGAAGGATCCCCTTCCCAACATACTAGCTCGGCACAAAAAAAAAAGAGAGAGAGAAAGAGAAACTTATTAGTACCTCCTTGGCCTGGTCGTACATCTGCTGGCAGACTTTGAACCACACATAGTCGAACTCAGACATGTTGGTCTCTCCTTTCTGTTTAGGGTCCAACATTGCAAGAGCTTCATCTGAAAAGAAAACAGAAGTGTAAGAATATTTTCAAGTCGTAAAAGCATTCGAACATGCAAGTCACAAGGTTCCACCTTGGGGTAGTTCCGGTATAGGCCATAGGCCAACATGAATACTGGATTCCTAAGCCAGTTGGCCAATGGGATCCAATTGGACGGCATGGTCACAGAATTCCCATTCCTGACCACCTTCTTGACCTTAAAATATTCAAGTTCAAAATCGTTGTTAGGGTGGACGAGCAACTTAGTCGGTTTGTGCATCCCACATCTGAGCTGGATAGGCTCGGCGTTGAAGCGATTCATCCGCAAGTTGAATTCTTCGTGGTCAGTTCTGATGCGGTAGAATCGGTGCTTCCAGTCGCTCCACTTGGACGGCATGTGCAGAACTACCAGATACTCTTCTGGGTGCTCAGAATAAACTAGTCGTCCGTCTCGAAGTCCAGCCGGACCATTAAGTGCATCTAAAAAAAAACTAGGACGTCTGGCTTGAAACCTTGTCGAAGGCACGTCACTAGATAGCCAAAAATGTTTACATAGCTGTTCGGCACCAGTTGAGAAATTGCAATGTTATATTCATCCAGCAGAGCCTGGACGAATGGATGTAAGGGGAAGCAAAGGCCTACTTCCAAGGCGGCACAGTAGAAGCTGAAGCATTTCTTTCGTTGCCTCCTACCTACCTAGGCGGCCATCGAGTATGAGCGGCTCGGCGTCACGATCTAATAACCTTCTCCAAACTAGAGGAGTTCTCTAAACTCTTCAAATTTATGGTGTAAGAAGCTAAGGGCAACGTCGCCGACTGTACACGCGTATGGGTCTTTGAAATTTTCGGCGTTAGCCTCTTCGGCCGCTTGACCGACCTTCGAATTCTCAGCTTCTTGTTCGGCGACCTGGGGTTCAGGGGCCCTAGCCGAGCCGAACTCAAAGGACAACACTGTGTCCAAGGCAGCAACCTCGGCCGAGTTCCTTCCCCTAGATCCTTGGCTGACTTCAGTAACAATGGTGCCCTCAGGCACCAAGGGTTTTTTTTACCCTTATCTTTCTTCCCTTTAGCGTCCGTCTGATTTTCTGAAGGAGGAGCGCTGCGCGGGCGCTCAGAGATATGAATTCTAGTCTTAGGCTTGGCCGACCTGGTAGTTTGGATTGAAGGTTGTTAGGCATTTTGGTCGGACGATCCCCTCGGCCAGACCTAGCGTCTGCCTGATTTGTCAAAGGATACCTTTTAGATGATGGCAGCTCGGACGGTATCAGGACTGAGCTAGTATACTGGGAGAGGCGTTGTACCGGATTTTGCCCGGACGCCTCCCTAGAAAAGGTTTGAGAAGAAGTGCCTTGCTGAGCTTGTCGCTCAGAAAAGGAGGCGGTCACCTCCACTACAGAACATGCACTACCACTAACTATGGAGCCCGTACTTTCCCCGTCCGTGTTATTTGGGTCAAAAGGGACTAAGGGATCCACCATACTACTGTCTGGATTTTTGGGGGCATCTCGCTTGTACGTTTGCCTCGTACGCGCCATGTTCGACTGCAGGGACAGAGAAGACTAGGGGGGTGAGTTGGTACGCACTACAAATGGACCCACTCTAAAGTGAGGAGGAGTCATCTCGGTCAACTCTAGAGTCCTCAGTCCCAAGTGAATGACCGACCTCATGAGGAGAAACGAACAAAGTCGAGTATTGTGCCATTTCGTGTTTAAAAAATAAAACAAGTATGAAAAAAGGAAAAAGAAAAGAAAAGCAGATTATTACCTCCGTACAAGTAGAAAACTTTGGAAGACTTTGAAGATCTTAAAGGTTGACCGGAAAATTCAACAAACTCGAACGGAAAGTCCTAAGACACGACGATGCTCTTGATGGCGTTAGGGAAAAATACTTTCTCTCTCTAAAAAGCTCTGACCTCTCATTAAAATTCGCAAAGTGCCAAAGTGACAAAATGAGGTCAAATAAGTTTTATTTATAGGCAAATTTATGGGGGAAAAATAGTAAAATCGCTTTTCTCGCCTAGAAGCTCAAACGGTAATTTTTTTGAAAAATTTACCTAGAAGCCCAAACGGTTAAATTTAACCTTTTCGTCAATATAGACGGGGAAGACGTACGGTTGCCCAAAAAGCACGTCAAAATAGACGGCCAAGTTAGTAACTTCAAGCCATTGGCCCGAGAAATACGAAACAGGTGTCCCACCTATTACCAGGCGGCACCATCTGTCCAACTGATTTCAAAACTTAAGTCCACTAATGAAATCAGGTGGACCGACTAAGGCATTTAGCCCAAAGGGATAATCCCATGACCAGACGGACGGTACAGTTCGCCTCTTTTTAACAACAATGCTCCATCAGCCCGATACTCGAATGACCCTAGACGAGTGAAGATCAGAGGAGGCGCCCCGTATGGTAAGAGCCACCCCTCTTAGGGGAAAATGTTTAGGGTAGAAATACCCCTGACACATGGTCCAATCCTATAGAGACACATGGCCCAATAATAGTGCGACACGTGTCCCAATAAGAAGATGACATGTTGCAAACAGGAGAGCACTTGAATGAGGAAAGACCTCCTTACGTCAAGAGGCCCGAATCTTGAGAAAGGCGCTAAAACGGCGCCCCCAAAGGACACTTGTCCTTACCTGATTGCGTCGCCAATCAGAGTACACCAATCTAGGTCACCAGACCCTAGATGGCACACACTCCCACCCCTATAAATACCCCAATTATTTATGATGGGAGGGGTGGATAGAGACATCTCATTTATTGCATAAGCAATTTGCTCCAACTTCTCTCTACTTTCTCTCTTTAACTTATTTTGTTTTCCGATCACTGACTTGATTGTTGGAGGCGAATATTCCGTCAAGCTGAATTTCGTTGTTTCCAGGTGTCTGTGACCGTCCGGCTATATTCAAGACCTGTATCCCGAAGGATTCCAAAAACCCCCGAAACAAGATTTGGTTTGTTAAATTTGGGTCGGGTTGAGCAAATTCAATATTTAGATAAGATCATATTTGAACCAGAGTAATTATGAAGTTATTACCTTAATAGTACACGTACTAATGTACAAGTTTGACCATCAATGTATGCAATTATGTACTCTATCTGTTTCATAATAATCGCAACACTTTCTTTTATATCGGTTTCATAATGATCGCAACACTAACTCCACGTACATATATATTTTAATATTTCTCTCTCCTTCTCACCCCACTTAAATTTTGTTTGTTGTGTATAAAAATTAAATTTTATCTTGAAATACGTTGTTAAATAGGTACTCCGTATTAATTTAAAGTTTTATAATATCAACTTTTAAATTTTTTTTAATATATATATATATATATATGTATATATATATATATGTATGTATATATATATATATATATATATATATATATGCCTATTTGAGGTAAACGACCCAATCTATTTTGATTAAGGGTGAGCATAAAAGGGTACCCTATTACAATTTCTGAAAATGAAACCTGAACCTGTTACAATATAATAAGTTCTTCAAAATGGGTTTCGGAATCAAAACCTGCTAAACAGGTTTGTGTTATAAAATGAGAACTGGAATCAGAACCTGCAGGTTCCAGTTTAGGGTATCCAGTCTTTCAATGTACTTAATAAGTTTTTGCAAAACTATTTTAAAATCTAGATGGTCACAAATTTAATACATATATTTATAATTGTTATTTTTATATTTTAAAATTTAGGCTTGAATTAGGTATAATTTGAGTTTAAGTGATAAAGTATAATTTATGAAGTGACAGGGTATCCTATAGGTTTCAAATTAAGAACATGAACCAAAACCTGCTGCTACATGTTCTTAATTTCATTACTCGTAATCAGATCTCTTGTCCCGATTCCGATTTCGAAACTTGTAATTCGTAACAGGTTCCAAATCCGATTCAGGATACCCGAGTTTTTGTTCACGCCTAATTTTGATTAGTCAAAGTATACGAAATAGACTAATAGAGTATGTCGATAATCTTGCGTTCTGGCTTAATAAACTTTGACATGGACCCACGAGGCATGCCATGCCATGTGTCTAGGTAAGCGATCTACAATTGAGTTCCCCATGCCTGTATAGTAATTTGTATCAAGAGCCTAGCTAATAGGATAGCCAATGGGAACAAATTCCAATAAGTAAATTCATAAGTTAGCTAATGACGGTATTAGTTTAATTAGGTTGAAAATTGAACTTTATTCATGGCATCAAGGATTACAACCTTTTGACCCAAAACCCTATAACCAATGCAAGCCTTTTTTACGTAGTGTATTATTTTATTTATTTTATGTACCCTTGGTTTTGGGCTTGATAATATGACAAAAATAATAACGTAAAATATAAAAAGAAAGAAGCATTTGAGATTGTGAAAGCATATAATGGATAGTCAATTGCATAACACCTAGAGATGCTTCTTACGTCTCAATTATCCAGTAAACTAGAAGTATATATTTACATAAACATCGTAAGACTTATTTCTACCTATAAAAAATAAATTGGGGGTGTGCCTAAATCATTAACCCCAAGGAAGTCCATAGTCTCGATTTTCACCACCAAATATTGATAGAATGGGGTAACATTCCTCCATTTTCTCTTGAACATTGAAAATATATGTACGGTCATGTATTACTTCTCCTGTTTCATAATAATCGTAGAATTAAACATTTTACAAATTTGTAGGAAAATTATAGGATAAGGGTTAGATAGAGAGTTTTGACAGGCGGTATTTTAGGTCGTTACTAAGACACCTCTATCAAATGATATTTGTAGTCCTAAACATGCAACTAAAAGAGCATAGAGGCAAGTTAAGGGTCGAACACAGGGAAACGATTAAGCACCGCTATTTATCTCCTAATGTTAATCTAATTCGATCAAGAAGTATGGTGGGTAAAGTAATGACTAAAGGGGATAGAATAACAATTAAAACAAGCACTAGGGGTAAGGATCAAACATGCTATGAATTCAACGAAGTTGGGCATCGGAAAATAGGTTTACATGTAACCCAAGCAACTCATACAAGGCAATATCAAGAATACTCTCTAATCACCTATCGGGATTAAGAGCTTTCCTAGCTAGCATACACTCACACTATCGTCGTAAGGCATACAAGCTAAGGTCATGCAATAATCAATCACCTAATGACTATTCCTAAGTCGCACTATCGTCACGATTTAGTTCACGTCATTCAACCACGACATGCATATGGCCATAAACATGGAGTGGCTAATAAGTATAAGCACAAGGAAGATTTAATCACAAATATTCCAAATTAACCTAGCCTAGCATACATCAAACTCAAAGCATATCTTCACCAAACCCCTAGCAACAAGAAACTACTCACTAGTCATAACTACAACTACAATCATACTAAGCAACATTATAACCAATGAAATAGTAAGAAAGACAAAGTTTTTATCAACTAAACTAACAAAGGTAGAAACTTTAATCATAAAAACAAGAGAAAATAGAGAAATATACCAAAACCTTCATTGAAATCCAAATAAAGAGCCATACATCATTCAATCTCCAAGCTTGACCATACATCAATGTTGCAAAATTACTTCTTCAAAAACTAAGAGTAAAACTAATGTTGATAGACAATGAAAATTACACTAAAAACTATCAAGATTGTTCAATACAAAAGTGGCTAAAACAAAAACCTAGAAAAATTCCTTAAAAGCTCTCCTCTAAGGTTTCTATGCTAAAATAATATCCCTATGATAGATTGTTCTCCCTAGTTAGCCGTTTTGCCTCCCCCTTTTTGTTAATTTGGGCTGAAACCGGGATTTGAATCAGCAGCAGACAGGCGCGCCCGCGCCTAACAATGGCGCGCCCGCGCTTTAAATGATGGCGCGGCCGCTCCTAGAAATGCGCGCCCGCTCCAAAGTGGGTATTTAATGGTTGGTCCATCTCATCAACGTGCCCGCGCTCAAGGGATGCGCGCTCGCGCCTATAGGTGGCGCGCCCGCTCCTCTGATGGCGCGCCCGCGCCATTTCCCTGGTCTGGATTTCTTCCCGTTTTGCCCTTGTTCCTTCCATCTCCGAATCAACGGCATACACCTGCAATCATAAAACAGGAAAAGCAAGGCGTAATACAACGAAAGGGGAGGGGAGCATAGACTACCTAAACCATATGAGTACACATTACGCGCCACAAAGGTAGAATACTCGAACTAGGCGGATCATAGCAAAAACATACTAAAATGGACCGAATTATTACTAAAACTACTAGAAAAGACTGTCCTAAGAGCGACATAAATGTCACTCATCAAATTCCCCCAAGCTAAACCTTTGCTCGTCCTCGAGCAAAGCTAAAGGCAAAGGAGAATGAGAAACGATTATTCAAACACAAGCAAAATAAGAAAAAAAAAGGGGAAACAGAATTTACACTAACTCACTTTCGTAGGAATCACGGTTGTTTTTAGCATAAACAACAAGCCATTTAAACCTCAAAGTCGCCAATGAGGACGAGTATGCTCTCGTGGGGGTTTCCAAAGAGTTTAACCCACAACTCTTGGCAACATGCTCAAAACAAACCCAAACAAAGGAGCAAATAAAGAAGAAAATCAACTAAAAGCACGGAATAAAACATGGAAATGAAGAGCATAATGAAAAGACATGCATAGATGGATGAGAATCTTTCTAAGTACTAAGAGTAAGCACGTTTTTGGATGCCAATGGTTGATTGAAAGATAAGTTATGCTAAGCATAGAGAACTCTAACATGCTCCACTCCACCCGCATTCCATACATTCTTACCGCGTTCCCTTATCTGGATTCAAATCCACCCTTCAAGGTAGCATCTCATGACTCCACGAAGGAGCCGGACAAATAAAACAAGGGTGACCCGACATCTTACCAAGTCATGCTCTCTCCATATGCTTGAAATCTAGCTCCCTCCACCGACTAGTGACTCAACCAATCCAAGTCGAAAGGACTTTAAACGGGGTTGTAATGTAGGCTAGGAGGTAAAGGTGAGGAAAAATATGAAAATTTGGTGATAAATCCTAATTGTGAAGCAAAGAATGGCGCCAATTCTTGAAAACAACGTAGAATATCACCAATTTCCAAACAAAAATACATCTCCCCCAAGCTTTTTCAACACAATCTCACAAAACTATAAATGAAATGCGTAGAATCTCTCCCCCAAGCTTGAATTGAGTATTGTCCTCAATGCGCAAACTAGGGAGGACACTACATCAAAATCTGGTTGCAAATTGGCAAAAAATTTATTTATTTATTTTTTTTTTTTGTAGCTCATGCTGTTGTCAACCTTGGATTACTTTGTCCGTGCCTTTTATAACTATGGACGGCTTTTTCCGGAATTCGCATTTGCTTTTATTAAACACCAAAAATATCGAAGACAACCTTACTTTCCATACCAAACCATCATCTTCCAACTTATCAAACCAAAATCACAACAAACTTTCTTGGCTCAAACTTCACAATTCTACGGGGGAAAAATGAAATAAAAGGGCCAGAGGGTTTGTAAGATGCTAAGAACAAGGAGATGTAGGCTCAACATGGTTAGCAAGGGGGATATGCAAATGAAATTACAAGGAAGCAACAAATGAAAAACTAAACCCTAGGAAAGCAAAATAGTCACCGAAGAAAATGCCTTTGTCCTCCCTAGATATAGTTCGGTCGCGATCTCGGGTAGCTAGACATCAAGTTCTCGATCTAAGCATGCCTTGGTAAGGATCCTATGCCGCTCATACAATAAGTGTTGGAGGCTTGAACAAGAAAACTCACATCAGGTTACAAAAACTACCTTTAGGGCTTCAAATCCCCCAATGAGGGCAACACCTTCTTACCACAAACAAGTGAATTTGGGTTCGGTGGGCCTTACGAGTTCTAGCACAACTACCTTAGCATAGACATATCTTAGAGTCAACCAATGGCAATCCAAGAACGTGGAAACTCTTAATCCTTAGGAAGAAAGTCATTCAAGAATGCAATCCATCAATTATTGCTCACAATAAACACAAAATATACAACAATCACATGATTAGATTTGTGAAAAAGAAAAATCCTATACAAAACAAAGGAGTATAAAGGCAAAAGGCATGCAAGCAAATAATTCCCAATCGTCAAACAAGGATCGTTCGGCATCAATACCAACGATCACCAGATTCCGAAGAATCAAGAGCATACAACCTCGAACCATTCAACTCCAATCTATACTAAGGCTACCCTAAAGCACACAAACGAAAAATAGAGAGAGAGAGAAAAAAAAAAAGAAAGAAAAATCTCACCGAAATGACGCCCAAGTGAGTATATCCAAAGTGAAAGCATGCGTCCTAGAAGGGGTGAGTATCCAAATAAAGAGAAAATAAACTATAAACACAAAAGGGGTTAGTCCGAATGAAGGTTAAAAAATATGAAAGATAAAAAAAATGAAAAATGAAAATAAGAAATAGAATGCAGCACTCATTCGGCTTTTTTTTTTTTATTTTTTTTTATTTTTAGAGGTTTTATTTTTGCTTCACTATAAACTAATCTAACCTTACAAATTTACTAGATCTACTCTAAATTCAATCGTTACCTCAGAAATCATCGAACCATATATTCACACGCTGGTCAATCGCCATGTCGGCGAATACCAACGATCATCATCATCATCATCATCGTCAGGAGAAACGAGGGGGACGGACTCGCCGGTATCCATCAAACCGAGAGAAGCGTCCCCAAAATAGCATCATCATCGGACACATCAGAAATTCAACAACCATATCAGTAAACAGGGGCAAAAACCAACGAAAGACAGGAGTCATGCAAATCAGCAGCAGCATAAAGGTACAAGTAAAACAATGAAAGACCGACAGGCAAGCAAGAATCCCAGCCGGGTCACTCCCTACCAAGAGTATATCTCCTACTCGTCAAAATAAGCATAGAAAAGCAGGGGAGAGAGATATACTCAAGGGACGTAGCCTACTGGCCACTAGAGCCAGGCTCACTAGGTGAGTCAGGCCGACGTGGCGGCTCGTCATAAGTGAAGCCACCAGGGGGGCCAAAAAGGCCCCAACCACCGTCAAAGCCCGGCGGCCAACCGTAGTGACCTCTGTAAAGATCCTCTTGCCAACTAGGCAAAGGATCAGAGGGAGCGTCCTCAGACTGGGAATACAGAGGGGCGGGGTGATCGGGATGCACATAGGGGTAAGCAGGGTCCCCTCTAAAGTCACACCCGCCGGGCACACGATAATTGTACTGCCTGTCCTCTGGGAAACTGCGGAGCTCCCTACTAGGATCGGAAGGACCTTGCCAGTAGGGGTAAGTGGGGAGAATGTCCCCCCCCCCCAAGAAGGAACAGGGCCGTGCTGAGGCGGCCAATTAGGGTAGTTCACGGGGGGAGAAATCTCTCCTCTATCCACAGCTAAGTCATAGAGGGCCTGTTGCTGCAGATGGTGGCCCTGCTGTGACTCATAAATTTCTTGCAACTGCCTAGCTATATCAGACAGCTGAAATGTACCTGTACCTGTGGGTTGCTGGGCAACAGACTGCTGCTGCTGCTCCTGAACCTCCTCCTCATTACCTATCCCTACCTCATCGTCCCCATCAACATCAGGCACTTGCCCGCTATCTCTTAAAACTCTCCACACATTGGAGGACTGACGCGTGAGGGAGGTGAAGTGAGGCTTAGGGAGGAAACAATGGTGGGCTCCTCTAACTAACCACCTAAAAGCATTGGGGTTTGCCGTGGGAGTAATAAAATCAGAGCGGCGGAGTTGGTCCAAGTCAAGGTAAATATCCCCACTACTACCTACGGCCGTGCATAGAGGTAGAAGGTCAGTGTATCCAAACTTGGTGGCCAATCTAGTGACCATCGCCCCGCAATGTATATCCCCTGGCTTTTTCCCCTTTGCTATGGCCTGTCATGTTTGCATGAAGAGGAAACCCAAATTCAACCTCCTTGCATACTCTCCCTTTGTGGCTATCCACAGGCAAAGCACCTCTTCCTTAGTCAGCTTTCCTAGGTCCTGTTTACTAATGATAGAATACCCTAGTAAACGGTGTAGGATCCTAAGGGCAGGGTGCCAAATCTCACTGGCTGTGGAAGTCCGGGTGTAAAACTCATTTTTACCTGAAATGGAATGCCACCAAGTGTACTCACTATACTCCCTAAAGCTCTCATAAAGAGGGTAGTGAATGTCGGCATCAGGGTGAAAGTCGAGGACTCGGTTGAACTCTGCCAATGACATGGTGTGGGGGTTGTTGAAGAGTTGGAAAGAAATTCGAAAGTCGTTATTTTCTAGACTATCCACTTGAAAAGACGAGAAAAACTCTAATGTGGGTTCTTGGTAGGTCATGAATGAGGAGTTTACAAATGACCCTAGTCGAAGGTTGTCAAAAAGAATCCACAAATCATCGTCTATACCGAGTTTTATCATGTCTCCACGATGGTAGTGCCTAGAAGGTCGCAACTTACGTTTTTTCATCTCGGAGTATATGGAGGAGTGGCTTTTGTTTAAGAATTTCAAGGTGGGTAAGGCATTGGGTTGGTCTGACTCTGGGTTTTGGGACGATTGTCCCGACTTTGCAGTTTTTCTCTTCTTCCCAATCCTTAGACTCATGACTGCCCACCTCTTTTTTTTTTTTTTTTCTGTTTTCACTCCTTTTCAAAGCCAACTCCGGCTATTTCCACCCTTAACCTCAACAAAACTACAATGTACCTGTTCACAAGCAATAATAACCCAACCAACACAACGAATATAGCCTAAGATAATAACCAACAACAACAATTTCAACAGAATCCAGCAGTAATTTCAACAATAATTAATCAAATTTCGCTAATAACCTAGAATAATCAAAATCCTTGCTTAAAAATTAATCAAAAGAGAGTAATTAACGAAGGAAATTGAATACCTTTACCCTTATGCAAAAAATTGCTGTTTTCGGTGTCAAATTGTTGAGGGTTTTGAGTAGCACGAGTTCGTCGAGGTTGGTGTTGAGGATGACTAATTGCTTGCTTTGATGATGAACAAACGGAGAAGATGAATGATTGAAGCTTGAGGATGATTGATTGAAGAGGATGGAAGAAGAAATGATCTGGAGTATGGTGGTGAGGAGCGGCCGCGAAGGGAGAGAAGGGTGATGTTGTGTTTGTGAGGGTTTGGGGAAGATTGGGGAAATAAAAGACGAACCGTATTTTTTTCTGAAACCCAGAATGGCGCGGCCGCTCCCGACGAAGGCGCGCCCGCGCCTAACCAGGCGCACCCGCGCCTAACCAGGCGCACCCGCTTCCAAGGTAGGCGCGCCCGCGCCTAAGTGAGAACGCGGCCCGCTCCTAAATCGCGATAAAATCGCTCCAACTCCCTGGAAATCAGACCAAGCTATTGTCGCGCCCGCGCTCCGAATAAGCGCGCCCGCGCCACTTTGGCATCGCGGGCCGCTCACAAATCGCGACAAAATTGCTCCTATTCTCTGGAATTGGGTGAGTATTAGGACCAAAGAGCTGGCGCGCCCGCTCCTAAAACAGGCGTGCACGCGCCTACTTTTTGACGCGAGCCGCTCCTTAATCGCGCTTAAATCGCTCCTACTTTCTGGAATGGGAGCAATTAACATTCATATAACAGGCGCGCCCGCGACTAAACCAGGCGCGCCCGCGCCTTTCTGCTCTTGCGGATCGTGCTTCAGCCGCGCCCAAATCGCGCTGAGGTTCTGTCTCTTTAGTATTCATTCGAGCACAATTTCTCAAAATTCCTTATTTTTGCTTTACTCTTGTCTCTCTTTCCTCGTGGGCACACGCAATCACACCTACATCAAAATTGATTGGGAAAAGTGTTAGATGGATTAGCTAAAGCGATTTGAAAGAAAATAAAATCAAAGAGGTTAGAAACCGGGTTGCCTCCCGTAAGCGCTTCTTTAACGTCACTAGCTTGACGTACTTCACACGGAATCATGGTGACTTGAAAACATCAATGAGCGATAAATTTTCCGGCTTCTCAATTAGTTGACCCTCATAGTATGGCTTGAGACGGTGCCCATTCACTTTGAATGGAGGGTACTTGTCATTGAATACCTCAACTGAGCCATAAGGAAAGACTTTGGATACTTGAAATGGACCGCTCCATCTAGACCTCAATTTCCCGGGGAAGAGCTTGAGTCTTGAATTGTAGAGTAGGACCTTTTGTCCTTCCACAAATTCCTTCTTGGAAATTTGAGCGTCGTGCCATGCCTTGGTTCTTGCTTTGTAGAGGCTTGCATTGTCATATGCGTTCATTCTCAACTTTTCCAACTCATGAAGCTCTAGAAGTCTTTGCTCACCCGCACTGTGGAGATCAAAGTTGATTTGCTTGATTGCCCAATGCGTTCGGTGCTCCATCTCTACGGGTAAATGGAAATTCTTCCCATAAACAAGCTTATAGGGGGTAGTCCCTATAGGAGTCTTGAAGACGGTCCTATATGCCCACAATGAATCAATGAGCTTACTAGACCAATCCTTCCTTGTTCTAGCAACGGTCTTCTCCAAGATGAATTTCAACGCCCTATTTGTGACCTCCGCTTGACCACTTGTTTGGGGGTGGTAAGCAAGGCCTCGCTTGTGCGATACACCATACTTTGAAAGAAGCTTGTTGAATGTATGGTGCTTGAAGTGTGAGCCTCCATCACTTATGATTGCCTTAGGAACACCGAATCTTGGGAAGATGACTTTCTTGAACAAATTAATGACCACCTTTGAGTCGTTGGTGGGAGATGCCACGGCTTCCGCCCACTTGGAAACATAATCAACGACAACTAGAATGTGCCGGTTTCCTTGGGATGAGATGAAAGGGCCCATGAAGTCAATTGCCCAAACATCAAAAATTTCTAGTTCAAGAATCGGATTTTGGGGCATCTCATCACGCCTTGATATGTTCCCCGTCCTTTGGCACCTATCACAAGTCTTAACAAATTGCCAAGCATATTTGAATAGAGAGGGCCAAAAGAGCATGCATTGCAAAACCTTGGAAGCGGTCTTTTGAGCACTCATATGACCACCACAAGGGGATGAGTGGCACATTAAGAGCACATCTTGGAACTCTTCATTAGGAACACATCTTCTCAAAAGTCCATCCACCCCTCTCTTCAACAACATGGGGTCATCCCATATATACTTCCTTGCTTCATGCTTGAGCCTTCGGTGTTGTTGAGGAGTGAAATCCGGAGGTATGGCACTACAAGCCAAGTAGTTCACAATATCCGCATACCAAGGCTCCGATTTTGCCTCAAGAGCATATAAGACATCATCCATTAGGGCATCATCAATTGGTAAACCGTCTTCATGTATTCTTGCACCTCCCAACCTAGAAAGGTGGTCCGCCACCACGTTCTCGGCCCTCTTCTTATCTCTCATTTCGTAATCAAAGTCTTGGAGGACCAAGACCCATCTCAACAACCTCGGTTTGGCCTCCTTCTTGCTTATCAAATATTTGAGAGCCGAGTGATCGGTATACACTATTGTCCTAGAACCAATGAGGTAGGTTCTAAACTTCTCAAATGAATGAATAACCGCCAAGAACTCTTTCTCGGTAGTTGTATAATTCCGTTGAGCATCGTTGAGGGTCTTGGACAAATAGTATATAACATGAAGTTTCCCATCCTTTCTTTGTCCTAAAACCGATCCAATGGCCTCGTCGCTCGCATCACACATTAGCTCGAATGGTAGAGACTAATCCGGTCCTTGGACAATGGGGGCAGTGCAAAGAGCCTTTTTCAACCTACAAAATGACTCATGACAAGCTTCATCAAATACAAATTATTTATCTTGTTGCAAGAGAGATGTGAGAGGCTTAGCAATCAAAGAGAAATCTTTGATGAAGCGGCGGTAAAAGCCGACATGACCAAGGAAGGACCTCACTTCTCTCACATTTGTGGGAGGAGGAAGCTTCTCGATCACATCAACCTTTGCAGCATCAACTTCGATGCCCGCTTGGGAGATTTTATGGCCAAGAACAATGCCATTTTCCACCATGAGGTGACATTTCTCCCAATTGAGCACCAAGTTGGCACTCTCACACCTTTCTAAACAACGAGATAAATTCATTAGGCACTTCTCATATGTGCCTCCACCAACGGAGAAGTCATCTATAAAAACTTCCATTTCTTCCTCGATCATGTCACTGAAAATTGACATCATGCATCTTTGGAAGGTAGCTGGGGCATTACAAAGACCAAAAGGCATCCTACGGTAAGCAAAAGTACCGTAGGGACAAGTGAAAGTGGTCTTTTCTTGATCTTTTGGGTCAATTGGGATTTGGAAGAATCCCGAATAGCCATCAAGAAAGCAATAAAAAGCATGATTTGTAAGCCTCTCAAGCATTTGATCGATGAACGGTAATGGAAAATGGTCTTTGGAAGTGTTGGCATTTAATTGGCTGTAATCAATACACATACGCCAACCCATAACAAGCCGGGTTGGGACCAATTGTTGCTTATCATTGACCATTACCGTCATACCTCCCTTTTTCGGCACTACTTGAACCGGGGATACCCAATCACTACGAGCAATTGGATAGATGATCCCTGCTTCAAGTAGCTTGGAAACCTCTTTCCTCACAACCTCTTGCATGGAAGGATTAAGCTTCCTTTGCCGTTGCCTACACGGCTTAGCACCCTTCTCTAAATCGATTTTATGCATGCATAGGGAGGGGCTTATACCCTTGAGATCATCAAGAGTATAACCCAAAGCCTTCCTATGCCTTTTGAAAACACTAAGCAATGAGGAGGTTTGCTCTTCCGTGAGGTTAGCATTGACAATGACCGGAAAAGTATCATTAGCATCCAAAAAGACATACCTCAAGCCCGAAGGTAGTGGTTTCAATTCTACCTTCGGAGCTCCCTTACCATTGGAGATTTCCTCCTCTTCTACTTGGAAGACTTCATATGTTTGGAGCATCTCTTGGTCGGGGGTTGTCTCCTCTTTCTCATCAAGCATTTCCTCATATAATTGCATCTCCTTTTGATCACCTACCTCATTCTCATTCAACAAAACATTCTCAAGTAGATCATTAGAAGCACGCATATGAGGGTATCTAAACTCATTCATCAAGTTTTCAATTGTATCTATTCTAAAGAATTCATTGCTAGAGGAAGGTTGTCTCATTACCTTATTCAAATCAAATTCGATAGAATCATCGTCAACCTTCAAGGTCATCTTACCTTCTTTGACATCAATAATTGCTTTAGAAGTAGCTAGGAATGGCCTACCCAAAATTATAGGAATTCTTTCATCTTCATCCATCTCAAGAACATAAAAGTCCACCGGAAAAGTGAACTTACCAACTCTAAGGGGTATGTCTTCAACTTTCCCTATAGGCAATTTTGTGGACCTATCCGCTAGTTGGAGGGTGATGTTTGTAGGTGAAAGGTTTCCCACATTAAGCTTTTAGTAGACCGAAAAGGGCATTAAGCTCACGCTAGCACCTAGATCACACAAAGCCTTCCCCAAATGAATCTCATTGATGGAACAAGGGATGGAAAAACTACCGGGATCTTGCAATTTGGTTGGTAGCTTACTAGAGAGAATAACACTACAATTTGCGGTTAGGTTAACAGTTTCAACTTCTCTCCTTCAATTCAAAAGGTCTTTTAGGAATTTAGAGTAGTGAGGCATCTCTTTCATAGCATCCACAAAGGGTATAGAAACATGCAAGCTCTTTACTACATCTAAAAATTTTCTGAATTGGACATCAAGCCTAGACCTAGCAAATCTTTGGGGAAAAGGCAACCTCTCATTCTTAGGTTAGAGATTAAGGGGTAAAGATGTTTGATCTTTGGTGCTCTCCTTTTCGGGTTCCTTCTCTTTCTCTTTCTCACCCCTCTCATTCTTTCCGGCACTTCCCTTTAGAATCTCATTCTCTGTTGATGACTCATCCTCAACCTCAAGTACTATCCTCACATCGGGACTCTTCTCAACATTTAGATCACTCTCAAGGATCTTCCCACTTCTAGTAGTAATGGCATACATAGACTTGGGGTTGACACCTTGGCTAGGTAAAGAAGAACATGAAGAAGGGGAGGATGAAGAACTTAATTGGGCAATTTGAGAGATTTGGGTCTCAAGCATTTTCATGTGTGCCTTGATTTGTTTCTTTTCTTCCTCTTGACTCTTATTATGGTTTTCTTGATTTTTAATGAAATTTTGAAGCATAGTCATCATAGGATCCAGAGGGGCTTCTATTTGGAGGGGTTGAGTAGGGGGAATTTGAGAATGGGGCCTTACTTGGTCAAAACCGGGGGGTCTACTATTTTGTGAGAAAGTAGAAGCATTTTGAGGTCTATTACCCTCGGAACCCTGATTGGAATTAAAACGTTGTTGGTTGTTGGAATAGTGTTGTTGGTTTTGATTCCAATTAGGCCTTTGGTTTGAGTAGCTTCTTCCATTGTAATTGGAAGAGTTTCCCCTACCTTGGCCTTGGTTATCATAACCACCACCACTTTGATTCCATTGATTTTTATTCCAACCTTGGTTTTGATTCCAACCACGGTTTAGGTTTTGATTCCAATTTGGCCGCATTCCATTATTTCCCTCACGGGGCACAAAATTCATGGCATTAACATCTTCAACATTATCATCATTTTCATGGGGAGGGGGACCTTCACTTATGGACATACATTGTTGAGAATTATGATCATAGCCTCCACATATATCACAAAACATACAACCGGGAGGCATGACATTGTAATTAGAGGGAGAAGAAGTAGAAGGATTCATACCATGGCCTCCCTTGGGAGAAGGGGAGGAAGTATTTTGAGAACTTGATTTCATGAACTCCTCCATTTGTTTCGCCATCTTTGCCATTTGGTTGGAAAGATTTGTGATGGCATTGGTTTGCTCGACGGATTGTACCGTTCCTTTGCTAGAAGTGGCTTCCCTCTCACCTTCGTACCAATCCTCATAATTGCGCACAACATCTTCTATGATGCTCTCCACTTCATCTTCCCTTTTGTTCATGATTGGGCCTCCGGCTCCGGCATCAAGGCTAGTCTTGCTTTGAGGGGAGAGTCCTTCGTAGAATGTTTGGAGAACTTGCCAATTAGGAATCCCATGGTGTGGGCATTGCCTTTGTAACTCTTTGAATCTCTCCAATGCCTCACAAAGAGACTCTCCACCTCTTTGGCGGAAACTTTGAATCTTTGAGCGAGCCTCGGCGGTTTTCTTGTGATTTTAAAACCTTCCTAGGAACGCCGTAGTTACCTCATTCCAAGTCGTGAGGGAACCGGGGGGGACATCCTTGTTCAACCAATGTTCCGCCGCTCCCATGAGTGAGAACGGGAACATCTTCAATCTTATGTACTCTTGGGAGACTCCGTTGATCTTGATAGTGTCACAATACTTGAGAAACTCTTTGAGATGCTCATGGGGATTCTCAAATTTCCCATCGGTAAATTGCCTCTTCTTTATCATTGAAATGAAATTAGGCTTTATCTCGAAATTGTTTGCTTGAGTGGTGGGGGCTAAGATCCCACTTGTGAGGCATAAGGTTCGGGTGCTCCAAGTTGCTTTAGTGACCTTTGATCACCCATGTTTCCTTGATCAGCCATGCTTTGTTGATTATGGTATTGGGAAAATGGGTTGGGAATTGAGCCTGTGGATGGTTCGCTCTCCTCACTTGAAGTGGGTGAAGATGGGGTAGGGGAACTTCTCACTTCTTCTTGAAGTGGGTCTTCACCTCTCTCCCTTGCTTTGTCCTCAATTGGGCTAGAGTACGCTCTAGCTCGAGGTCTATGGACACCAAAGGCCTAGAGCAATTAAGCCTCCTTTGCATATACAAAGCTAAGCAGAAAGTGAGCACTGACAAGATATGGAAAAACAAAAGAATAGAAAAGAACTAGTCTCAACAAGAAAATAAACACACAATGGAAACCGTTTCCCCGGCAACAGTGCCAATTTGACAGGCGGTATTTTAGGTCGTTACTAAGACACCTCTATCAAATGATATTTGTAGTCCTAAACATGCAACTAAAAGAGCATAGAGGCAAGTTAAGGGTCGAACACAGGGAAACGATTAAGCACCGCTATTTATCTCCTAATGTTAATCTAATTCGATCAAGAAGTATGGTGGGTAAAGTAATGACTAAAGGGGATAGAATAACAATTAAAACAAGCACTAGGGGGAAGGATCAAACATGCTATGAATTCAACGAAGTTGGGCATCGGAAAATAGGTTTACATGTAACCCAAGCAACTCATACAAGGCAATATCAAGAATACTCTCTAATCACCTATCGGGATTAAGAGCTTTCCTAGCTAGCATACACTCACACTATCGTCGTAAGGCATACAAGCTAAGGTCATGCAATAATCAATCACCTAATGACTATTCCTAAGTCGCACTATCGTCACGATTTAGTTCACGTCATTCAACCACAACACGCATATGGCCATAAACATGGAGTGGCTAATAAGTATAAGCACAAGGAAGATTTAATCACAAATATTCCAAATTAACCTAGCCTAGCATACATGAAACTCAAAGCATATCTTCACCAAACCCCTAGCAACAAGAAACTACTCACTAGTCATAACTACAACTACAATCATACTAAGCAACATTATAACCAATGAAATAGTAAGAAAGACAAAGTTTTTATCAACTAAACTAACAAAGGTAGAAACTTTAATCATAAAAACAAGAGAAAATAGAGAAATATACCAAAACCTTCATTGAAATCCAAATAAAGAGCCATAAATCATTCAATCTCCAAGCTTGACCATACATCAATGTTGCAAAATTACTTCTTCAAAAACTAAGAGTAAAACTAATGTTGATAGACAATGAAAATTACACTAAAAACTATCAAGATTGTTCAATACAAAAGTGGCTAAAACAAAAACCTAGAAAAATTCCTTAAAAGCTCTCCTCTAAGGTTTCTATGCTAAAATAATATCCCTATGATAGATTGTTCTCCCTAGTTAGCCGCTTTGCCTCCCCTTTTTTGTTAATTTGGGCTGAAATCGGGATTTGAATCAGCAGTAGACAGGCGCGCCCGCGCTTTAAATGATGGCGCGGCCGCTCCTAGAAATGCGCGCCCGCTCCAAAGTGGGTATTTAATGGTTGGTCCAGCTCATCAACGCGCCCGCGCTCAAGGGATGCGCGCCCGCGCCTATAGGTGGCGCGCCCGCGCCATTTGCCTAGTCTGGATTTCTTCCCGTTTTTCCCTTGTTCCTTCCATCTCCGAATCAACGGCATACACCTGCAATCATAAAACAGGAAAGCAAGGCGTAATACAACGAAAGGGGAGGGGAGCATAGACTACCTAAACCATATGAGTACACATTACGCGCCACAAAGGTAGAATACTCGAATTAGGCGGCTCATAGCAAAAACATACTAAAATGGACCGAATTATTACTAAAACTACTAGAAAAGACTGTCCTAAGAGCGACATAAATGTCACTCATCAAGTTTTATAATGTAAAATATATTTAGTGAGAATATATTTAATTGTTGGTAGGAGAGAGAAATAAAAAAAAAATACTCCATATTATAAGTAGGGTTGGAAGAAAAAAGAAATAATTAAAAAAAAGTACTGACTCTTTACCAAATAAAAAAATGTTGCAATTATTATGAAAATGAACGTATAAGAAAAGTATTGCGATATTATTACAAAATGGAGGGATTATTTCCATAATCGAACTTTTTTCATAGTGTTTATCTGAATTTGTATAACCAAATCAAGAATCAATTTAAGGCTCTACCCCTATTAAGTTAAGTTTTTTACTAGGTTAATTGTTTGACATGGTATCAACAATCAATGTAGTAAAAAGATAATGGGTTCAAATCTCATTTAACTTGAATTTAGAGATGGATCGGACTAAAAATTGTCAATGAAACTTTTAAATAATTTCAAATCAATTCAATAATGTTGCCATTCAAAGTTCAAACAACCCATTAAACCCAATTTTGTAGTCATTATCCATAAAGCTTGGCTCAATTTTCTTGGTTGGTCTAATGTCTTTTTCTCAATTAGAACAAAATCAAATTCAATTGTTTTACAAACCTTTGAATCTCCTATGACACTTATATGGTCGTTTATTCCTTATATTTGATGATATATCATAAGTAAAATTTCGATTTTTTTTTTTAAATAAGTGAAACACTAAAGCTAGAAGCAAAAATGGACACCTTCTACATTTTGACCACATCTTTAAATTTAAAAAAAAAATATTGATTAGCTTCTAATTGAGTTAAAAGTATACTGTAGCTTCCCAACCATATATTATTTGTCCCATTTTGAGTTTTGCTAATTTTAATTAGTGGTTAAGTTGGTTTCTTAGTGGATTATCAGAAATAAAAGTGATTTAGTATTAGATAAACATTAGAATTTACAGTTAAAGCTTAGGCTTGTCTATTGAGTTTATAGTGGGCTTTAGGATTGTCTCATACTACAATCACAATTCTCACGGACTCATAGAATCTAGTTGACATGCTACAATTAAATTCGAAAATCAAAGGGTATACAAATCTTATGGAGCCTACAACAAATTGCAAAAATCGACAAAAGCTTCACCTGGTGTAACATCCATAAGATTGACCTGAATAGATTTCACATGGCTCATCAACTTGCTGCTACGGCTTTTTCTAGCTAGTCTTAGTTTTTTTTTATTTATTTATTTATTTTTTTTAATCTGTACGTAATTTTTAACTGCTTAAGCTCATGTAAAAAAAAAAAAAAATTGAATTTTTCAGTTCATATTTAATATTTTAATGCTAATCTTTTATGACTTGTGATCCAAGTACGAATGTGCAAAGGAGGAGGAATAGTGAAGGACAATTAGATGTAACTAGTTTGTGGCTCTATGCTTGATTGCGTCAACTATTAATGAATCTTCAAATTAAACTGGTAGCAAATTTTCTATTTGCTTGTTTATGGTGTCAAATTCATTTAATTATCTCAGGCCCTGAATAAATTGAGACTTTTTCTATGCATTGTTTTCCTATAGAGATTCAGTAGCAGTTATAGGCTGCAGGTCTTAATAACCAATAATGTACTGCTTTCTCATGGTGGAAACATGCATCTTGCCTACAAAGAGATAGGAAGTTTTTTGTTTTTACAGTCTAAGCTAATTGTCTTCTTATTGCAGCTGGCATGTACAATCATATGGAAAAAGTGGGTCTGTTCAACTATTGTTATAAGCATTTTCTTGTTTTTTATTTGAGTTTCAAAAGTAAAAAAGGGTGGATATTCCTGTGATGGTCTTTTTTTTAGCTAACTTGTGGAGATGCATGATAGATTAAATATGATTGAATCTTTATTAGTAACTAGATATCGAGTAAAATTGTGTGGCAAAGTGTAATAATTAACTTATGCATTCCTTGTTTATTTCTCTATAATAAGTAAAACTGTTTTGGTCAAGATTATTATTAAAATTAGTTTAATGTTTATGGGACTTATCCAATAATAATAGCCTTAAGTCTTCCAATACTTTAGGATCCTAAATCAATTCAACAATAAAGTGCGTGTGGCTGTCCTGTTTTTGCATTATTTATTTGATATTGTACTTTCAATTCTTGCCTTCTTATGATGGCTTATCTACATCATGACCTAATATGATTTCAAGAAACCTAAGGTCTTTGTTTGGTAATGGAATATCCTAGGTTGAATATCGGAATTTTGATGCAATGATATTTGATAAAGATTGTCACATTTGATATTCTAGTGCAATATGATAAAAGTAGAAGTTAGATTTGGTACCTGTGTGGTGAAAAAATAAATAGTTTTTTTGATGAAAAATATATTTTGGGTGAAAGCCTTCAAGATTGTCCAGAAATGGTTGAGAACTTGTGCATTGATGCAAAGAAACCATCTCATATCTTGGATGTTCTAAATTTAGTAAATTCTTTCGTGTGCTAAAATTGTTTAATATCAAGGCGAGCCACTCTATAACTGATAAATGTTTCACTGAGTTGGTGGAAGCATTCTATAAGATTCTTCCTAAACGAAACTTGCTTCCCATCAAATTTATGATGCTAAAAAGATGCTAAGTTTTGTTGCATGAATCGAAAGTATATGATGTTATCAACGTTGATTTCTAGCCATGAGGAACCAAGCCATCATATTGATGTTTATTTGGCGCCCCTAATTGAATATTAAAATTGTTGTGGGAGTCTAGTGTTGAGGTATTTGATAATGAAAATTTCAATTTAAAAGCCATGCATGGTTTTTATACACAATTAATGATTTTTCAGAATATGGTAACCTTTCAGGATATAGTGTCAAATGTCACAAAGCATGCCCTACATGTGATAAGAATACATCCTCGTTTAGATTACCAAAATATGGCAAGATTGTGTACATACATGGTAAATTGAAAAGGTCTTCCTATGAATTATCGTTATCGGAAGTGTAAAAATGCTTTTAATGGAAAATATGAAGAAGGTCAATTTCCTATTCCTTTAACCGGAGAAAAAATATTTTAGAATGTGCATATGCTAAATGTGAAACATAGAAAACTAAATATCAAGCATCTTCTTACTCGGGGTTATAAGAAGAAGTCAACTTTATTTTACCTTCCATATTGGAAGAATTTGTACGTTAGACACTTTCTTGATGTGATGCATATTGAGAAGAAATTTTTTGAAAGTCTTGTTGGCACACTCCTTAGTATACGAGATAAGAGTAAAGACAGGTTAAATGCAAGAAAAGACTTAGCTTGCATGATAACTAGAACAAAATTGCATCCTGTGAAGAAGAAAGGTCGTGATTATCTTCCCCCCAGCTTGTTACACTCTAAGTAGGAAAGAGAAAAAGATTTTTTTGCGATTCTCTACATGGAATTAAGGTTACGAGGGATATTCTTCGAAACATTAAAAATCTTGTTTTGATGAAAGACCTTAAGTTAATAGATAGGAAATCTCATGATTATCACATTCTTATGGAGCATCTTTTACTAGTGGCTATTCGATCCATTTTACCTGAACATGTTCGAGATGCTATCACCAAACTTTGCATTTTCTTTAGTGAGATATGTAGCAAGGAGATTGACCCTTCAAAGTTGCCTGCCTTGCAAAAGCAAATTAATATTACATTATGTCAATTGGACATGTATTTCCCGCCTTCCTTTTTTGACATAGTGGTCCATTTAACAATCCACTTGGTTAGAGAAATCCAACTATGTGGGCTTGCTTATTTAAGATATATTTACCCCATCGAGAGATACATGAAGATGAAGTCATTAAACATTATAGTCACTACTAGCTTGTCTTCTGTTGAAGCGTTAGCAATCCCAAAGCCTAGACATTCACAAGGGCTCGAAGGGAAGGGGATTATTATTATTGGACCTAAAATGTTGCCTATATCTCAAGATTTGTGGCATTAAGTACACTAATATGTCTTACACAATAGTCCTGAGTTTGATTCTACTTGGACAAACACATGAATAGTTTAAGGAGCCGTTTATAAACAAAATTTTACCTTTGTTGAATGGTTACAAGTTCAAGTTGCTGATGAACTAGCCAACTCACTATCTAATATTTTAGATAGATTGAAATGGTTGCCTCAAGGTCCTCGTAGGGATTTATTATCATATTCTGGCTATTAAATCAATGGTTATACATTCTGCACGAAGGATAGAGACAATGAGATTACAAATCAAAATAGCGGGGTAATTGTTCTAGCACCAGCTACACATATCTCAAGCGCAAAAGACAAAAATCCAATATATACAAACATGTCTTATTTTAGTGGGGTTATTGAGCATATATGGGATTAAACTATAAAGTTGTCAGAATTCCTACAATTGGTTGTAGATGGGCTGATAATAACAATGCATGGTGTTAGATTTGAGAAAAGACATAGGTTCATACTACTCGATCTTAAAAAAACAAGCTGTAAAGATGATGTATTCATATTGGCAAATCATGTATTTTATGTTACTGACCCAACTAACAATAAATGGTCTTTTATTTTATCAGCAAATAAAAGTCATCCCTTTCAGATTGATGATATTGAGGATTCTTATTTCTCTTGTCCATCATACCCTCTCAATGATGAAGGAAATGATCATGCCCCCCCTGAGAGGAGTTCTATATACCCGATGATCAAATAGAGGGCATATGTCTTTCTTGTTTAGGTTTTTATTTTGTAAGTTTGTTATATTAAAATTGTTTGTGACTATTTAGGATACAATGTTCTTCAAAAGAAAGAGCTATGAAATTACAAATTCTGACCTACTAATTTGATTTAGCTTTTTTCTTTTATCAAATGTTGGTGTACTTATATTGAATTTCTTATTTTCCTTAGATAAATGGTTTCTTCACAGCATGGTAGCAGTGAGTTTGTTCCCTGCCCATAGGTAGGAAAAGCAAAATTAGGTCATGGTGCAACTAGTTGACTGTAGACACCTAAAAATTTCTCCCCAAAACCAAACCCGATGATGAGCAACATTTCACTGCCATTTTTGGTCGGGTTGAGTATATAATCTTTGGAGTTCTTAAATCCATATTCATTCAAATACATTTCATAAACCAACCCAATTCTTAGCCCATTTCCCCAAACCATAACTTATTTTTCGCTTTTCATGTCCACATCACAAAACTGAGCTATATTGATTTTGTGAACCTCTAATTTTGATATAAATTTTATTTGGTTGGATAGGCCTTGAAATAATCTTTCCAACGGTACGTCATAAGCCCAATTTCGATTTAAAACGAAGAAGATATTAGCAAACCACTAAAACTCGGCCCAAAACCAACACCCTTGCACTAAAACAACCATATATCATAATATACAAAAGATTTTGATCTGATTTTAATTGGGTTGGAAATTAGACTTGAAGATCTTTCCAAAGATATATTATATGCCTTATTCCAAGTTACGGAGCAAAAGTTATTGAAGTTTTAAAAACGCCTTAAAATTGGAAATTACTGCGCCACAATAAAAATACCGTGACACGGCATACATTGTCATGCAATGGCAAATATTACCATGCCATGGCAATTATTTTTACCCGGTTTTAACTTTTTACGCGTTTTGACCTTCAGAAATAATAGAATTAACTGTCGAACAATGGTACAACTACCGTGCCACGGTAGATATACCGTGTTGCGTCAGCCTTTATTGTACCACGGTAGAAATGCCGTAGCGCGACAATTTACTTCTCTATGGCGCCTCATTTCTAGGGTTCCGGACCTCACCCCTCACATTTCCTCATTAAATATGAGGCTGATTTCACAGTCTCGGGGCACCAAATTGTTCTCTCTTTCTTTCTTATGCTCTAGCCTAAATACTTGCCTTCCTTACTCTTTAATCATACATCCCTTAAGCACTCCCTGGAGTCCGTACTTTACCCGAAGTTCTGTACTTAAGCCAAGGAGTGAAAGGTAGAAATGTTTGAGGGTTTGGCCCAAAATCAACTTTACTTTCATTTGATTTAGTTTTCATTTTATTATTTATTTTCCTTGAAGTTACTGTTATACTTCTAACGATTTTTGTTATGTTTGTCATATATTAATTGTTGTTATTATGGTTAAACTGTTTCCAATGTTATTATTACTCTATTGTTATTGTTGATCACCACATTGCATGTTAAAGGGAATACGTAATTGAATATAACGCCTAATAAGATAATTTGGACGACTGGTTTAGGATCCTTTTTAATCTTGTTGTTTATTGAAGTGATCACCGTATTTAGAATTATATATTGCATTAACATTCAACCAATTTAGCTTAATATTAGTTTGGAGAAAATTGAATCTTTGTTTGTGTGCCTTTGAGATTACAGGAATACTTTTCACTATAAGAATCGATTAGAGGCTAATACGGGCGAATGTGACTCCATGACTCACTTCGTACCATCATCCCCGATCCTCTTTTTGTGGTTCCAAACCATATGGAGTTAGTAATCTCATGGATTATGAATGGGGTGTAACCTTCACGGGTCATGAAAGGAATGGTGTCCTTCCTACAAGTGTATTCTTTCGATAAAGGGTTCAGAATTATTACAGAGCTAATTCTTCAGTAAGGTCAAGTGATCGGAATGCCTAGGTGGAGGCCGCTTCCGATCAGTAATATCGAGGTACAATTGATATTACAGCTTAATCTTAACTGAACCCTTCGGGTCGAACCCAATCGAATCACCGATTTGAGACGACGAATTAATCCGAAAGGATTTAATGAGTCGATAGAGTTTTACGAATTCAGACGTCGGAAATCGAGCTTAGGGCGTCGAGACCGAGTGTCGCAAAATCACAAGCAACAAGTATGAGCGTAGCCATAGCTAAGCTAGGCTAGCTCATCGCATGCATAGGCGCACCATGTGTGTGCTATGCGCACCGTGGTGTGCTAGGCACTATCGCACCCTAGGCGTGCCATGGCAGCCCATCGCAAGCTAGCAGCATGCTAGCATGGGTGCCTGGGTGCGCATGGCAGCTATCGCAAGCTCCACAAGCACCAAGCAGCCCATCGCAGCTAGCAGCGTGCTAGCTTGGGTGCCTGGGTGCATGTGGCAGGCCATCGCAGCACGCAAGCTCAAGGCCAGGCACCATTGCAAAGCCAAGGGCTTGCGTGTGTGCCTCGCAGCCTAGCCTCGTATCCTCGCACAGTAGCCTCGCACAACAACAACAATGATGCATGTGGGCTGGTGCGTGTGTGCGTGCCTCACACCAAGCATAGTAGTGCTAGGCACTGGCTGATGCGTGTGCGAGAGGGATGCATGGTGCGCAGCGTGGATGGTGCGAAGGAAGGGGCCAGCATGCGTGGCTCGCTAGCAGCACGCATGCTGGTTGTGCTAGCAACGGGATGCGAGGGAGATGCTGCGAGAGAGATGCATGTGCGTGCGATAGGCAGTGCTAGGCAGCCAGCAGCACCAGCGCCTAGCACTGGCCAGCACCAGCGCCTAGCACAGCCTAGCACCAGGCATGCGAGGCTGCTGGGCAGGCACATGCTAGCTGGCTGGGCTGGCCAGCACCATGCTAGCTGGCGTGCTAGCTGGCAGCAGCCCAGCACCCTTCTTAGGTGAGGCGGTTTTGTAAGGGTGGGGACCAAGGCTTTGGGAAAGCCTTGGGGAGCAAGGCAATGGTCCCCCCACCCCTCCATGGTCCTCACCTAACCTTCTCTCTCCCTTTGACACTAGTTGCATTGTGATTAGATTTATTTATTAATTTATTTTAGAAATAAATTAATTAGCAAATTATACATTCTCCCACATTGGTTGGGGAATGAAATGCAAGGGTTCATTTCCCTATAAATACCAAGCTTGGGTATTGGGAAATGAACAACCTTGAGTGGAATTAAAAAGGCAACTCTAAGAAAGAGTAAACCTTTGATTCGTAAAACTCATAGTTATTTTGTCTGGGTCTTGACTAACCTTCAAGACTTAGGACGCTCGGGTCGGGTCGAGGGTACGATCCGTCGGAGATCTCGTCTTTTCGGGATTTTGAAGTAAGAGCTCTTTTGGAGCGAAGCACGCGTCAAAGGTATAATTCTTGTTCTTAATCTTGTTTGATTAAGTTTATTATGCTTGTTAATTGCTTTAATTAAGGGGCGGGTCTTGGTTGGTTTCCTTCCGCGTAGTGTCGGGTCACTACGAAACCCTACAGTGGTATCGGAGCCATGCTCCTTTTAATTTTTGCAATTATTTATAATTAAGGTGTTTTAAAAGAATTTAATTTTCTAGTTCATGTTCATCTAATTAGATTAGATGCTCGTTTTAATTAATTTTTTAAATTCGATTTTATTTTCAATTTGGCTGTCGAACCCAGATTTTGGCTCAAAAATAGTGATTTTTGGGTGGAATCGACATTCTGGAACTGTTTCATCTCTTTCAGGATTGTCCAGAAGCCAAATTCGAACCAGAAACCCAATTTTTCTGGGGTTTTTCGTTTTTCAACGAAAATTTTAATTCTTTTTAAGCCTTGATTAATGCAAGCATTACAAGGTTAGATTAAATGCACATTTGCATCACTAATCTACTGGTTTTAAAATATCCTTGAGCATAATAATGGAATGTTTATTAGTGCTTAAGTTGATATACCAATTCTTCACATAAACTTGTTCTTCACAAATTTTGCAAATAAATTGCAATAAAGTGTGAAAACATGTTGTGATTTTGTATTTTAAGTTCCCAAATAATGTTAAAGTTCTAATCTTTAAAGGCTTAAATGATTGGAACCCTAACCCTAAATTCCATATTGAACAAAGTTTGGATTGTTTCATGTTTTGGTTAATTAAAATCCATCAAGTTCAATTACTTGTGAGTAAAATTTGATTAATCTTCATATTAGAAGATGTAATCTTGGTATTTTACACAAGTATGCAAGTTGGAAAATTTTTATCATTGGATGGTTAATTTATTTTTCCAACTCCCATTTGTCAAATCCATTATTAATTTGCATATTGGCAAGATTAATTTTGGACATAGCTCATTTTATTTTAAGCATAAAGTTTGACCTATTTTTGTTCAAAATTGAAATTTTGGATAAATTTAGGCTTGTGCACCAATAAAATAAATTTATTTAAGTTAGACTTAATTTTATTTTATTTTATTTTCCCTAAAATTAATTCTAAAATGTAATTTAGAATTAATTCATGTCACACGTAAATCGGGATTAAAATCCCAAGTCAATGCACGCAAATCGATGCAAAACCGCAAGCGTCACCAAGGCTAGTCGGGCTGCCTAGCAGCCCACATGTAAGCTGCCTGTGGTGCGCATATGGCTGTGCCTCGTTTGGTGCGTGGCTGTGTGGCGGGGAGGGGTCTGCTGTGTGGTGCGTGTGCTGGTGCATGGGCCTTAGGCTGTTGGTGCACTTGTGCTGCTGTTGGGCAGCGAGGCAGCAAGCCCCAGCCAGCCAGCCCACTGCTGCCTGCGCCAGCAAGCTGCTAGCATGCGTAGCGTGCTGCTGGTGCTAGCTAGCAAGGCAGGCAGTGCTAGGCATACTTGCTAGCTGCCAGCACCACGCACCATGGCGCAGGGCCATGGGCTGCCTAGCGGCCATGGTGCGCCATGCATCATGGGATGGTGCCTTGTTGCTTAAGCTTGAGCTATGATTTTGCGAATTTTTGTCATTTTAATAACTTTAATTAATTATTTTAACGAGGCTAAAAACCTCGATTTTCGACTTTGCAAAATTTTGAAAAATTATGGGTTATGCCGACTTAATTAATCTGATTAATTAAGTACGGATGCGGAATTTAGTGGGAGCTTAATTAAGTGCGTTAGCATTTTGCGTTTAGAAATAATGGTTTAAACCACTTTGACTAGTTTTAATTAGGCGCGTTAATCGGATTAACCACCTAAGTTAGTTACTAGTTTTGCGTATTTAATTATGTATTTCGTAAAATTGCATGGGCCATTCACAAATAGTGAATGGGTGAATGAAGAATTGCTTTCAAAACAGGTTCCTTTGAAAATGGCAACTAGTGGGGCCCGACTAGGATAGAAAATACGGACTGCGTTGCGTTATGTATTTTTGTAAATCTAAGTACGGTCTGTGAACCGTTAAGTTTTTTTGTACTATTAGATTATTCTTAGTCGTTCTAGCTAGCTTCTTTTATTTCATTTTGGGCAAGATGTCTCAAGACGGCGTTTCGACGAAGACGAGCCAAGATGAAGACCCATGGAAATTGAAGATTTCAAGGGGTTATGCTAGTTGCCAAATGCATCTAATTTTATGCCTTATATATTGTTATTATATATGATTGCAAGATGCATGTCTAGGATTTCTATTATGTTGCGACGATTAGTTAAGTTCACTTAAATCAACCAACATAGAAACCCTAGGTCCCTTAATAATATTGATCTAAAATGTGCCGTTCCAAGAACAACACTTATCGAACTAATGCGCGTACGTGATGGATTACGCCAAAGCGAAGCATCACTACTTCCCTAGGAACGTAAGGTATTCTAGGTATACAAGTTGTCTTGGTTAAGCTCAACGATATCAGTAAGGAGTCCTTAGATGTCGTGGCAAAAGAGATAAAATGTCTAGAATGCATTAGATGCGACATTTTGTCAAACCGAGAGTAGCTTGGATCTATTAGCAATTGGATTTCTTACCTTAAGATATTTAATGATTAAGACAAGCCAAAGCATGCTTAACCATTTCTTGATCTTTGGGATCTCGGAATCATTTTATTCTCTCCCACAAGGGACAATTTTAAATGCGTGGATAAAATGTTTAATAAGATTGAATATATGCATGAACGTCTTAAATTTCAACTTATTGATGTATGAATGGTTTTTCACTTCAAATTCTTTCAATTTTAGAATCATGTTTGCAAGTAACTCAAACAACAACCATATGTGCACAACGCTCCCCGATAAGTTAGCTATCAAGCTTAACTTAACAAACCTTGATGAATGGGAAGAAGAACTCAGGAGAACTTTCCGGAGTTGTTCCAAAGAGTATGTTCTGGATACTTCCCTCCCAACCCTCTGTTCCAAGACCCTCTTGAGTGATGAAACTTATTGTGCATGGTCGAAAGACTGCAAATTAGTGTCACAACTCATGGCTAACTCCATCCCGGAAGAATGGAAAGAAAAACTTCCATTCTCTTTCCCGGACTTGTTCCTTGGAGGACTAAGGGATGTTGTTGGTGTGAGATTCTCTAAGAGTTTCAACGACAACAATGATGGACTCTTGTTTGTAGTGACTAGTTCACTTACGGACATGAATGTAAAGCCATCGGATCAAGGTTGTCTTGCGAAAGAGAGGTACCATCTTTGGTCTACGGTCTGCAACACTATTGAGACCCGGTATGCCCCTCCAACCCCATGTGGTAAGAATGAATAAGCTCTTCAAGCACATGGAACTCCTCGGAATTCCACTAGAAGATGGAATGGCTGGTCATATTTTTCTCACTTCACTCCACTCAGGATATGATGCACTAAAGGCATATATTTCTGAATCAAAGGAGACACATTCCTTGAAGAATGTGGTGGAGCTACTTCACCGGGCCAACTCATTTGGGGCAACCAAAATACCATTAAGAAGGAGGGATCTCAAGGTTAAGGCTAAGATGCGTTGCTTCTACTGTGGCGGGCAAGGCCACTTCAAGAGAGAATGCAAGCTCTTTCGGGAAGAGGAGGAGAGGAATGGAGCATCCGCCTCAGGTATCTTCCTAAACACTTGTGGACTAAGCTTATCATAGGTATTAGATACCAAGTGTGACTCACTTAATGTTGCCTTTTCAGGGACCAAGTGAGGAGCTTATCAAGTGTTGGTGCAAGAGCAAGAAGACGACAAAGATGGTTTTTCGATCGTGCTTGCATGCACTATTTTGTCTATGACATGTAATTAAACTATTTCTAGTTTTTCATCATGCTTTGAACATATTATGATCCATGGTGTTGGACACCTAGGAATTTTAAGTGTAAGACTTTGACAATAGTTGTTTCAAGTGTTTCTTACAAATTTATGTTCAATTAAATTGCATGTGTTACATATGATTAGACAAAAGTTGATACCACTAGCTAAGACCATCGAGTCGAATCAAACCTACTTGTGGCATTGTCGTCTTGGCCATATTAACATCAAGCGCATCAAGAAACTTCTTCAAGAAGGTGTTCTTGATTCATTCGACTTAGAGTCGTTTGAAAATTGCGAAGGATGCTTATTAGGCAAGATGATAAAACAGCCATTCTCCAAGTTGGGAGAAAGGGAAAATGACTTATTAGGTCTAATACACACGGATGTATGTGGACCAATGAGCACACCCGCAAGACAAGGTTACCGATATTTCATCACTTTCACCGACGATTATAGTAGATATCGCTATGTCTACTTAATGTCGAATAAATCTGAATCCTTTGAGAAGTTCAAAGAATTTCAGAAAGAAGTTGAAAATCAACTTGGCAAGAAAATTAAAGCACTTCGATCGGATCGAGGTGGCGAATATTTGAGCCATGAATTCGACGATCACTTGAAAGAAAATGGCAGTCTTTCAGAGTTGACACCTCCCGGAACTCCTCAATGGATTGGTGTGTCCGAACGGAGGAATCAAACCTTGTTAGACATGGTTCGATCAATGATGGGTCTTAGTGAACTCCCTATCTCTTTCTGGGGACATGCGTTACAAACTGCAGCACTAACACTGAATAGAGCTCCGTCAAAAGCTGTCGAAAAGACTCCATATGAATTATGGACTAAGAAACCTCCTAGGTTGTCTTTTCTCAAGATTTGGGGATGCGAAGCATATGTCAAGCGATTAATTTTGGAAAAAATTCACCCCAAATCGGATAAATGTTTCTTTGTGGGATATCCAAAAGAAACCAAAGGGTATTACTTCTACAATAAATCCAAGAACAAAGTTTTTGTTGCTCGTGATGGTGTCTTTTTGGAGAAGGACCACCTTTCCAAAAGGACAAGTGGGAGGAAAATCGTACTCGACGAAGTTCGAGAGGACGAGCAACAATGTCAACCTGACAAAACTTACAATCTAGATACTTTGGAAGCATCTAAGAAGATTGGTCAGAATCAAACAGACAATGTAAATGCTCAACCGATTACCCTACGTAGGTTGCAACGGCAAATATCTCAACCAGACAGATACCTCGGTATCGTCTTAACCGATGATCAGGACATCCTAGTAATGGATGGTGATGAGCCGGCGACATACAAGCAAGCTTTGACGAGCCCCGACTCTGCAAAATGGCAAGAGGCCATGAAATCCGAGATGGACTCCATGTCTGAAAATCAAGTATGGGACTTAGTGAATTTGCCCGAGGGTTATACACCCATTGGTTGCAAATGGATCTTCAAAGTGAAGACAGACAAGGATGGAAATGTATCAATATACAAAGCTAGACTGGTGGCAAAAGGTTATAGACAAGTCCACGGGATTGACTATGACGAAACTTTTTCACCAGTTGCAATGCTAAAATTCGTCCAGATCATCCTAGCGATTGCTGCATATTACGATTACGAAATATGGCAAATGGATGTCAAAACCGCCTTCCTTAATGGAATTTTGGAAGAAACTGTGTATATGACACAGCCAGAAGGTTTTGTCGATCCAGGCAACGCTGGAAAGGTTTGCAAGCTGAAAAGTCCATTTATGGACTAAAGCAAGCCAGCAGAAGTTGGAATCTGCGATTTGATGAAGCCATTAGCAAGTTTGGTTTTATCAAGAATCCAGATGAGTCTTGTGTATACAAGAAGGTTAGTGGGAGTGATATTGCATTCCTAGTCCTGTATGTCGATGACATACTACGCATTGGAAGCAGCACAAAATTGCTGGAGTCCGTAAAGGGCTGGCTGGGAAAGTGCTTTTCAATGAAGGACTTAGGAGAGGCACAGTACATATTGGGCATCAAGATCTACAGGGATATATCTAAGAGGATGATTGGATTAAGCTAGAGTACTTACATTGATAAGGTACTGGCTCGATTCAACATGGAAAATGCCAAAAGAGGGCATTTACCCATGTCCCATGGCGTAACTCTCAGCAAGAAACAGTGTATGCAGACACCTGTTGAGCGAGAAAGAATGAATCAGATCCCATATGCTTCGCTAATCGGATCGATCATGTATGCCATGATATGTACAAGGCCAGATGTATCGTATGCCCTGGGTGCAACGAGTCGATACCAATTAAACCCAGGAGAGGCGCATTGGACTGCGGCCAAGAACATCCTTAAGTACCTGAAAAGGAACAAGGATAAATTCCTGGTGTATGGAGGCCACAAAGAACTGGTTGTTGAAGGTTACACCGACGCTAGATTCCAGACTGATAGAGACGACTTCAAGTCACAGTCTGGATTTGTATTCTGTCTGAATGGAGGAGCGTTCAGCTGGAAGAGTGCCAAGCAGAGCACCACTGCTGACTCTACATCTGAAGCCGAGTACTTGGCCGCTTCAGAAGCAGCCAAGGAAGCTGTTTGGATTCACAAGTTCATAAGTGAACTTGGTGTTATACCCTCAATCAAGGGGCCGATAGACCTCTATTCAGAAGCAACCAAGAAAGAATGAAGCCAGGGAGCCGAGAGAACACCAGAAGTCAAACACGTGCAAAGGCGATTTCACATGATAAGGGAATGGAAATCCGAAGGTGAAATCAGAATTTGTAAGATCGGCACGGATGATAATGTAGCCGATCCTTTGACTAAACCTTTGCCTCAAGTGAAGCACAACAAACACATTGAGGCAATGGGAATCAAGCACGTAGGAAACTGGCTTTGAAAATTCCCTGTACATGTGTTTTAATTAAACGGGTTGATTTAATGTAAGACACTGTATTAAAACTATTCATTAATGGAGTAATTAATTTTGTGCAAAATTATCATTCACTCCATTACTATTTAATTGTGGTTTAGAATTAAATAATGAGTCCATTCGATTTATGGAATTTTTCAAAACAGGGTATCAAGACCATGTCTTGGATAAAGAAACACCTGTTAAGTGAACATTGAATATTAAATCGAAAATTGTCCCTAATCGAGGTCATCTAACAGATGGACAATTGATGACCGCCATAGATTAGTGTGTAGTATGATCGATTTACAGCACCGTTTCTTGTGCTGCGAGGACGTGACGGTCATAAATCATTTGCACAGGTACAGTTTGGAACTGTACTGGATAAGACCTATGAGAGTACTTTAAGAAAATTTAAATTTTGTCATAAGTACATTTCTCATTATGACTTTCGGAACTTATTTCCTCCGACCATGAGTACTGTGAAGTTTTCTTGTTTGAGTACTAGACTCTTTGACGTTTCCAAACGTATGCCGTAACTGGGGATCGTAACGGGAACACTCGGGAGACTATGTCCTCTTAGTAAGAGGAACATACAATACAAGACTGGGATTGTCCCCCTACTAACAATAGGGAAAATGTTTTGTTTTTTACAAGGCCGCTCGAAGAGCGAGACTGTGAAAATGCATGGTTGTGCTTAGTTGGATTTTAGAAATCATCTGCTTATTGATAGTCGAACTCGGAGATCGAGAAACACTTCTGAACGTAATACGGATGACAAAGAATCTTACCTTATAGTTCACGAAGAAACAATAAGTGACATAGGAAATGGGCTATACATTGTATGCACACTTGTCCGGAAGGACAAGTGAGAGATTGAAAGGAATGGTGTCCTTCCTACAAGTGTATTCTTCCGATAAATGGTTCAGAAAAATTACAGAGTTAATTCTTAAGTAAAGTCAAGTGATTGGAATGCCTAAGTGGAGGCCGCTTCCGATCAGTAATATCGAGGTACAACTGATATTACAGCTTAATCTTAACTGAACCCTTCGGGTCGAACCCAATCGAATCACCGATCCGAGACGACGAATTAATCCGAAAGGATTTAATGAGTTGATAGAGTTTTATGAATTCAGACGTCGGAAATCAAGCCTAGGGCGTCGAGACCGAGTGTCGCAAAATCACAAGCAACAAGTATGAGCATAGCCATAGCTAGGCTAGGCTAGCTCATCACATGCATAGGCGCACCATGTGTGTGCTAGGCGCACCGTGGTGTGCTAGGCACTATCGCACCCTAGGCGTGCCATGGCAGCCCATCGCAAGCTAGCAGCATGCTAGCATGGGTGCCTGGGTGCGCATGGCAGCTATCGCAAGCTCCACAAGCACCAGGCAGCCCATCGCAGCTAGCAGCGTGCTAGCTTGGGTGCTTGGGTGCATGTGGCAGGCCATCGCAGCACGCAAGCTCAAGGCCAGGCACCATCGCAAAGCCAAGGGCTTGCGTGTGTGCCTCGCAGCCTAGCCTCACATCCTCGCACAGTAGCCTCGCACAGCAACAACAATGATGCGTGTGGGCTGGTGCGTGTGTGCGTGCCTCGCACCAAGCATAGCAGTGCTAGGCACTGGCTGATGCGTGTGCGAGAGGGATGCATGGTGCGCAGCGTGGATGGTGCGAAGGAAGGGGCTAGCATGCGTTGCTCGCTAGCAGCACGCATGCTGGCTGTGCTAGCAATGGGATGCGAGAGAGATGCTGCGAGAGAGATGCATGTGCGTGCGATAGGCAGTGCTAGGCAGCCAGCAGCACCAGCGCCTAGCACTGGCCAGCACCAGCGCCTAGCACAGCCTAGCACCAGGCATGCGAGGCTGCTGGGCAGGCACATGCTAGCTGGCTGGGCTAGCCAGCACCATGCTAGCTGGCGTGCTAGCTGGCAGCAGCCCAGCACCCCTCTTAGGTGAGGCGGTTTTGTGAGGGTGGGGACCAAGGCTTTGGAAAAGCCTTAGGGAGCAAGGCAATGGTCCCCCCACCCCTCCATGGTCCTCACCTAACCTTCTCTCTCCCTTTGACACTTGTTGCATTGTGATTAAATTTATTTATTAATTTATTTTAGAAATAAATTAATTAGCAAATTATACATTCTCCCACATTGGTTGGGGAATGAAATGCAAGGGTTCATTTCCCTATAGATACCAAGCTTGGGTATTGGAAAATGAACAACCTTGAGTGGAATTAAAAAGGCAACTCTAAGAAAGAGTAAACCTTCAAGACTAACCTTCAAGACTTAGGACGCTCGGGTCGGGTCGAGGGTACGATCCGTTGGAGATCTCGTCTTTTCGGGATTTTGAAGTAAGAGCTCTTTAGGAACGAAGCACGCGTCAAAGGTATAATTCTTGTTCTTAATCTTGTTTGATTAAGTTTATTATGCTTGTTAATTGCTTTATTTAAGGGGTGGGTCTTGGTGGGTTTCCTTCCGCGTAGTATCGGGTCACTACGAAACCCTTATTCGTGGTTTCCTTAAATGATCCGTTAGCGGTTTACAAGTTCCTTACAAACTTGTTGGCGGCTTCCTACTTTCCTTGTCCCTATTTGTATAATGTCAATTCCCACTTCCTATGATTGCCAAGCATATTCATACATGCTTAAGTAGGTATGCTTCAAATGACGTCTACAATGACCCAATAAGTTATTCTACAAACTTTAGGTGCGATCTTTTGCTTCATAGATAGCTGTTACTTTAAGAGTACATTGAACTGTCAAGTTTCAAAATTGTTTTTTTAAGGAAATTTTTACTTTTTCTACCATTCAAACACCCCTATTTTACTTTTGCTACCAATCTAACATTTTATTTTATTTTTCTACCACCTAAAATCACATAATTTAAAATTTCACCACCACTTAACATACACTTTCAGATTTTATTTCCGTTAGTGAGATCCAACGACCCTCACTGTCATCTTCCGGCCACCCCTCCCTCCTCAGCCACCCTAACTGCCTCCCCGTCAGCCACCAAAAAATAAAAAATAATTAAATAATTAAATAAACTAGCCACCAAAATAACAAAATAAATTGAAAAAGCCAAGCCCCCTTCCCTATCAGCCACCCCTCCCCCCCTGCCGGCGACCGGCGCCCAAAGCTTTGGATGACGCCGACGACCCTACCTCACTCCCTTTCCCCCACCTACATAGCCCACCCCCCTTCCCTTTTCCCCTTCTTTCTTCCCCGACCCCCACCCCGAACCGAAAACCACCCTCCTCCCCATTCGCCCCACCGAAATCGGCCCCCCTCCCCATTCCCCCACCGGAATTGACCCCCCTTTCCTTACCCTTTTCGGCCACCCCTAACCCTAAACTACCATAAGCAAAACCCTAAAACCCATTTAGGGTGGTTTTAGGTTGGTGGTTTAGGGTTAGAGGTGCCAGTTTTTGGGTGGGGGAAGGGGAGGGGGGATCGATTTTGGTGTGGGGAATGGGGAAGGGGGCCGATTCTGGTGGGGTGAATGTGGAGGGGGGTGGTTTCCAGTTCGGGGTGGGGGCCGGGGAAGCAAGAAAGGGAAAAAGGAGGGGGGAGTGGGGTGGGGTCGCCAGCGCTGGCCGAAGCTTTAGGCGCCGGCCATCGGCAGGGGGGGTGGCTGGTGGAAGGGGGCTGGACAGTTAAGGGTGGCTGGGTTTTTTTATTTTTATTTTTTAAAATTTTAAATTTATTTTTGAATAAACTTAACGGAACCCTAACAGATTCCGTTAAGTGGTAGTGAAATTTAAATTATGTGAGTTTAGGAGGTAGCAAAATAACATAAAATTTTATATGGGAAGCAAAAGTGAAATAGGGGTGTTTGAGTGGTAACAAAAGTGAAAATTTCTTTTTTTTTTTAACAAAATCCTCATTAAAAAAGCATTTTTTAAGAGATTTAAGGTCATTAATAATAGTTATAAATCTACCAAATTAAAGTAGATATTAATATCTTCATTTTTAAGCATATTGAAAGCTTCATATTTAGAAATTAATAAATCTATATTTAACCTTTCCTCACTGTTTCCCTCAAAAGCAAGTAAGGTATCCTATATCTCCTTTGAACTAGTACATGCTGAGATTCGACTTGTCTTGCTTTCTCCAATTGCTTATTGCAAGATAGACATTGCCTTAGCATTCTTATCTAGCTTCTTGTAATTTGTGGAGATGAATTCCTCCTCCTTCTTAGGAAAATTTTCCATTTTAAACCACTTTCTCGATTTTGAATGGACAATTCTTAACAACCTACCATCATTAATAATCTATTTCTATAGTTATATTTTTAATTTTATCCTCCCACTAAGTCTAGTTTTCCCATTGTACTTGAGTAATTGTAATTTAATTATCTAGGTGTTACCCTTATAAGAAGAATACCAAATAAGATGTAGCGGGTACCCTAGAAATGGGGGTTGAATTGAGTATGATAACAGTTGGTGTCCTGTTTTTTCTTTAAATTTTTCTCGATTTAAAGGGGAACTTGTAGCACCCCAAATATCTCTCTACATAAGTACTAGTATAATACACTTTTACACATAAAAATAAGATTTTTTTTTTACTTTTAATTGACTTTCTTAACTTTGACTAGGTGGGGAAGTCCTAGAGTCAGTGAAGAGTCTTTGGGTTAATTTGATTAAAACCTAACAGTCATTGGGCTGATATCACACTAAGGCCCAATTACATTTAGACCAGATTAGAAGGCTAATTAATGATTTTAATTTTCACAGTAGAGTTGGGGCCAAGAAGCATAACCGCACAACAGTTATGGGAGTCAGCCATAACCGCTCCATTTTACCTATAAATAGTAGTGCAGAGATCGAAAGAAGACATTAGCAAATAACTCTACAACAAGCATTTTATTTCTTTTAAGCTTTCTTCTTAGCTTTTGTAGTTTCCCTTGGCTTAGTAGCCAAGCAATAGTGTAGTTTATTACATAGCATGTATTTGAAGATCGTTCATCTTTTCTAATTGTATGACCATGGAGGTAACCTCTCCTTCAACCTATACAGTTGTGGACCTGACTCTATCCTTTCATTAATGGAATGCATTTGTATCTTTTGTCATATGTTTATCTACTCGTTTCTTTGAGAAATCTAACTTGTTTTACTTCTTTTAGATGGAAAAGCTTCCTTATTTGTTTGTTTTACGTTAGCGAGGTTTTCAATCTTTGGAACTGGTAACTCGAGGGGTAGCCCCCTGATACTCTAGAACAAGATAGTGTATTTAACTTGTTGGTAAAGAGCAATATTTACCTCAACAAGTTTTTTGGCGACCATAGTGGGAGAATACTAGACTTAATCCGTTTAACTCTTGTTAATTTGGAAGTTTTTCCCGTGGCTCCTAAGCGTTCAACACATACAGGAAATACTCAGGAAGATGTTAATTCATTTGAACACAATCCTGAAACTATTTTAGAGGATAAAAAAAATCTAGAGAATCAACTGCCAATAGAACACATGGCACACTCTTTCGAACCATTCGAGCCTCACACACAAAAGCAAGACGAATCAGTTTTAGAAGGAATGGAAAGCCAGTCCCCTACCAGAGACTTACTGAACACAATTTACACGAAATATGTGGAAATCATGAAGAGTCTGATGGAGGATCTAAAAGAAAATAATAAAGAGAAATTTGATAACTACTATCGTGTCATGGCGGAAGAAACCGCTAGAGTGGTATTTGTCGAGTTGAGGAACTTTGATTCCATTGCCCAACAAGCGGTTACCAGACAGGAAGATAGGATTATTCTAGATATTAATGATACTCTGAACGCTACTAACGTGGCATTATCAAAAAGTGTAGCAACGGATGTGTTTACAAGGCTTGAACCTTTAGTGGAGAAGCATAACCAACTTAATGAAAAGTTGATGAATGTTTTAACTGCTTTAGGTAGTGGAATTACTGAAGCAAATCAAAGGGATAACGTCCCTCTAGGATACCCCAGAGTAGAAAATATGACAAGATCTCATGCAAATCTGCCCCCTCTGTCAGTTCCAAGAAGCATCCCTCCTATTGGTTCTAATGAGGGGTATAGGATTCAAGGAGGAGTTAATGGTTCAAGGCCAGGTTATGAGTCAGGCTATAACTAAAATGGTCAGGGTCCCTCTTCTTCTTCTTCTTCTTCTTTGCCTCCACCGGTTACCACACACTCATTAACTTCTTCAATGGGTAACATACCTCCTTTAGGAGCAGAGGTTGGTGTCAGTTATGCCAACTATGGTATTGGAAATCTGTCAGATCCAGCATGCCACACACAAGAAGCTATATCTGCACAAAGAATGTCCTCTCAACCTATTGGCGTGAATGGTCAACCCAATCATCTACACAACATGGGAATTACAACCATTATCCACATGGATACTCAAACCCTGTCCACCTTACACAAGGTTCCTCATGGAATCAGGGTTAGGCTAGTGGTCCATATGGAGATAGCTGATGAGTGTCATTTATGGCACTCAAACGACAATGTTTTGACATGTTTTTTTGTTGCTTTAATAGCTTCCTTTCCTCCTTTTTACTTAGTTTTGACCTTTTATTCTTTAGTTTATCTTTTTCGTGCTTATTTCACCTTTTCTTCTCTTTGTTTGTAGGTATAAGGTGAAGCTCAAGACCCCTCATGATGATTTTTCGGGTTGGAGGAAGCTCAAAATTCAAGGTGGAAGCTCATACATGGCTCACAAGGCAAGGCATGGCTAGCTTCAAGAATTGGTGATTGCGCCGCATGCTGCGCTCACATGAAAATATGGTGTTGGACCCATCGTAAACCTCATTTTGGGACTGCCATACCAAGTGTTGATCACAAAGAGCGCACCACCTACATCGCGAGCGCACCTTGGAAGATGCCCTGCTCCAGTGGCGCGGGCAAGCACCCCACCAGCGCGGGCGCGCCTCCTGGGGTTCCTTCTCCATACCCTGATCGTTGCGGGCGCGCCCGGCTAGGTCTATTTTTGGAATTTTACCTTATTTTCTGCTAGTTAGTTTTACTATAAATAGCTTCCCTTTATTTTCTTTATAAGTTAGACAAATTTTAGAATTAAGCAATTTTAGAGAGAAATTAGAGAGGATAACTAGAGAGAGAAACTAGAGAGAGAAAGTGTATTTAACTTTTGATCTTCATCTACTTTGAATGCAAGCACAATTTCTTTGGTTAATCAAATTTGTAAAATTCCTCTTCCTCTTAATCCAATTTCTTTGCATTTTGATTTTGTTAATTGTTGTAATTTCAAGTTACTTGATTTCTTTGATCTTAATTAGTTTGTATTGTAATTTTGATTATGTTAATGATAATTATCTTAGTTTTTCTTCTTCAATTCATAATGATCAGTGAGTAAAATCTTTTCTAGGGATATGGTGATACATGCATGATTGATGGATGGTTGCTAATTCGAGGAATTTGATTGATTGAATGTTGTAATTAAATTGGTCAATAGAATTGTGCATGTGTTTGGTTTGATATGAATAGCTAACCTAGATTTCCAAAATAGATGGCTTTGTAATTCCTAATGACGTGACCAATTAATTTAGTGATTGCATTATTGATTGATTTTGAATTGTGAATCTCCTTGTTTAGTCATTCATAGAGGAAGCCTAGCTTGACTTCTAGGAGATAACCTTTTGAATTCTTTCGATTGCGATTACTATTAGCCTTTGCAACGTTTGATTGATTGTTTTCCCCTGATTAGAATCTCAATCATGATTGTATATGGATCCTAATCCCTAGTGTTTGTGATATTGCTTATAATCTAGTTATCCTAGCTTGTTTTGACAGCATAGTTTATACAATCACACCTTCACCTACGTTTCGAGGTAGCTTAACTATAGACTTTAGTTTTCGATCCCCCATTCCTTGTGGATCGACTCGGACTTGCCCCTAGACTAGGAGTAGGTTCGGATTATAAATTTGTTTGGATTAGGGAAGCAATTCCAATAACCTAGTCTCACCCCTTGTCAAAATGGCGCCGTTGCCGGGGAGTGGCGTGGTTTTTTTTGCTATACTTTGTTGAGTCGACTTCATTTATTCTAAATACAAAAAGAATTTCCTCTTTAGGCTACACTTGTAGCCGTGTTACTAATCATTTCATTGAGTTTTGCATGCATAGTACAGGTTCTCATTCACTTGTGCCTTTTGATCCGGAAATTGAAAGGACAATCTTTAAGCAAAGAGTAGCTAGACGTTCTTTGAGAACTAGCCCTCCAAGAGAAGACATTCATCAAGAGTTTAAACAAGAAAACATGGGTGAGAATCCAAGAGTAGCTTTGAAGGAGTTGGGGATTCCCGATGCTTATAGGTTTGAAAGTGGCATTACACCACCTACAACTCCCGCCAATGACTTTGAGATCCATCCGGCCATGATCACATTGATTGAGAGAAGCCAATTTAGTGGAGCTAAGCATGAAAGTCCACTAAATTACCTCAAAGAGATTGAAAAGCATTCCAACACGGTAAAGGTGAACAGGGTTTCTCAAGAGTTCATTCGCTTGAAGCTCTTTTCCTTTTCTCTAATAGGAAGAGATTTGGAGTGGTTGGATAAGGAGTTAAAGCCAAATTCATTAAGAACATGGGATGAGGCTACCTAGGAGTTTTTGTCTAGGTTTTACTCCCAAAATAAAACAGTGGAAGCAAGAGCTCTTATTCGAGGTGTCAAGCAAAAGCCTAGTGAGAATCTCTATGAGGCTTGGGAGAGATACAAAGAGAACCAAATAGAGTGCCCTAATCATGGAATCCCAACTTATCAAATCATTAAATTTTCTATGAAGGTTTGAGTCCTCAAGGTAAGTCATGCATGGATGCGGGAGCCGATGGCCCTATCATGAATAGAACGGAAGAGGAGGTTGTTGACATCATTGAAGATGTGGTGAGACACTAAATGGATTGGCAAGATGGTGAGAGAGAGTCAACAAACAAGAATAGCTCCATGGTTTATTATGTTGATCATCTAAAAACCATCAATAATTTGTCATCACAAATTTCAAATCTAGGAATAGAGATGACTTCCATCAAAGCCAAGTTGGAAAGTGCTTCCTCACAACCACCTATTCTTCCCTCCCAGATTAAGGGGAGAGGTACATCTTCTAACCCTGCTCTTCCTTCTTCTAATAACAAGCCTAATGGATGTTTATTTTGTGATGTGTGTGGGTCTTATGACCATGATACTTCTTCTTGTCCTAATGATTTCAATGATGCATGTAATGATTTTTTATGCTTGTGAGAATGATCAAGTCAATATTGTGTCTAATGATCATGGACCTCATTTTGATGATCAAAGGAACCAAGGTAATAGGAATTATCATAACTAAGGTGGTAATTATGACAATTATAACCAAGGAGGCAATAGAAACCAAGGGAACCAAGGTTTTCGTGTTAACTATAACAACCAAGGCGGTTATATTGGCTAAGATAACCAAAACCAAGGTTATGGGAATCAAAGCAATAACCAAGGAAGGGGTAATTGGAACAATCAAGGTCGAGGCAAGTTTCAAAATAACCAAAGAGGACCTCCTGGATTTGTTCCAAGGACTCAATTCCAAAATGATAATTCATATGCACCTTCTTCCACTTCTAGGTCCAATCTTGAGGAGATTGTAGAGAATCAAACGAAGATGCTCACAACTTACATGAGCGTGAGTGATAAGAAGTTCAATGAGATGATGACTCATAGTAAGATGCTCGACAACCAAATCACTCAATTGGCTAACACCTTGAAAGAGAATGCAATCCCTTCTTCTCAACCTTCCCAATGTCTTTACCCTAAGAAACTGGTTTATTCTATCATTACAAGGAGTGGTAAGGTCTTAGAGGAGATAGTTCCCAAGATGATTTAAGAGAAGGAGAAGGTGAGTGATGCATTTGATGATGATGAGCATGATGATTGTAGCAAAAAGAGTGAGAGCTCTAATGAGAGAGCAAATAAGAAAGAGAGTGTGCAAGATAAGGTTGTCAAACCTAAACTTCCTTACCCCCAAAAGTTTTTTAGGAACAAAATTGATGAACAATTTGGGAGATTCATTGATATGCTTAAGGAAATTCATCTTTCTATCCCATTCACCGATGCCTTGACACAAATGCCAAACTATTCAAAATTCCTTAAGGACATTTTGAGTGGCAAGAGAGAGTACAATGTGGTTAATTCGGTGAGTGATGGGGAGTGTTGTAGTGCTCTTATCCATAATGACTTACCCCCAAAGATGAAAGATCTGGGGAATTTTTCCATCCCTTGCAACATCAATGGCAAATTGTTCCAAAATGCTCTTTGAGATCTAGGTGCTAGTGTTAGCATCATGACATACTCGGTTTTCAAGAAGCTTAAGCTAGGAGAGCTTCTTCCTACCAACATGACCCTTCAATTGGTGGATCATTCCATTAAGTTTCCCAAGGGTAGGATTAAGGATGTTCCCCTCAAGATAGGAGAGTTTACCATTTCCATTGATTTCATTGTTCTTGAGATTGTGAAAGATGACAATATACCTATCATCCCAGGGAGACCATTCTTAGCTACTTTGGGTGCCTTAATTGATGTGAAAGGTGGCCTTATTACTTTATGTGTTGGTAATGATAAGGCAAGTTTTAAGCTCAAGTCAATGCACGAGTCTCTATCTTACATGCAAGGAATCATGTGTGTTAATCCACTTCCCTCGAAAGATAATGCTTGCATGTTTGTGTCTTCCCCTAACGACTTTCTTGTAGCTTGTGATGATATTTGTAAGAGTGTTGAAAGCAAGATTGTTAGTGAAGATGTCAAGGAGTTCTCAAAGCTTGAGGATGAGTTTGAAATGCCTTCGTGGTTTGAGCTTTCTTTGAAGGATGATGAGAATGGTTCCTCTAGTGAAGTTGATGTGGAGTTCTTAACTCTAAGGAAGAAGAAATCAAGGAAGAGAAAGAAAGTTTCCAAGAAAAAGAAAGAGAAGTTAAAGTATAACAAGTTTGATCCGGATTTTGTGATTCAATATGATGATTCTCATGATGTGATTTTGCCCAAGCTTGGCATGTTGGGTTTCGTAGCGTCCAACGCTACGCGGAAGAGAAACCCGCACAAGACCCGCCCCAATAATTAAAGCAATAAAGCATGCACAAACATAATTAAACAATAATTAAGAGAAGGGATAAAGAAGTAATACCCTTGAAGCGTGCTTCGCTCGTAAACCGAGCTCTTACTTCGAAGCTTAAAACCTCACAAGCGTGACAGCCTCCAACGGCTCGTACCCACGACCCGACCCAAACGATCTTCGTCTCGAGGGTTAGTCGAGATTTGACCAAGTATAAAACTAGAGTTTTACGAACCTAAAGGTTTTCTTAATAATAAGAGATGCCTTTTTGAGTTACACTCTAGTTGATTTCCAAATGCCCAATCATGGGGTATTTATAGGGAAATGCAACTTGCACTCCCATTCATGATTAATGTGGGATAGTTGCATTTTTCAACTAATTTATTTAAATCAAAAATAAATTATAAACTATGTAATCAACAATCAACAAGTGACATGAGGATAGGAGAGGTTAGGTGAGGACCATAACTAAAGGGAAGGGACCATTGCCTTGCTCCAAGCATTGGTCCCCACTCCTCCTAAACCAGCATCAAGGCAATGGTGAGCTGGCTGCCATGCCTTGCTGGCCAGCTAGCACAGCCAGCCCAGCATAGCAAGCACGCATAGCCCAGCCAGCGCATGCGTGCTGCTAGCGAGCCACGCATGCTGCTGTGCTAGGCAAGGCCCTAGCTCTCTGCTGCAGCTTGGTGCTTCCATGCGAGGGCACGCACATGCAAGCGCTTAGCTATGCGAGGCCTTGCGATACCACCTAGGCACGCAAGCTCGCATGCTGTGGTGGTGTTGTGCCATGCGAAGGCACGCACGCACGCACACCATAGTGCTAAGCTAGCTCGAGCTAGCCTAGCAACCACATGGCTAGGCCAATGTGATGCTACGACTTCGATCGAACTTGTTGCTTGTTAATTTTGCGACGCTCGGTCTCGACGCCCTAGGCTCGATATCCGAAGTCTGTGTTCGTAATACTCTAGTGACTCATCAAATCCTTCGGATTGATTCGTCGGTTCGGATCGGCAGTTCGTTTGGGTTCGACCCGAAGGGTTCAGTCAAGACAAAGCTTTAATATTAATTATTCATTAATATTACAGATCGGAAGCGGCCTCCACCCAGGCATGAAGAATTAGCTTCATGATAATTTTAAACCCTCTATCAGAATAATACACTTGTTGGAAGGACACCATTCCTTTCATGGCAATGACTTTACTTTCTCCACCACTTTGGATAAGGTGGTCTCTTTTGACCCTCCATGACTTGGAGGTAGGGTCAAGCTAAGGACCTTAAACTAGCGCTTCCCAGGAGGTAACCCGACCCTTTAACCTTTCTCTTTTCATTTTTCATTTTTCTTTTCTTCTATCTTCTCTTTTCTTTAATTTTTTTTGTGTTTGTTTTTGTAGGTTGGTTTTCATGAGATTTGGATTCATTAGTCGAGCATGATGCATCGTTTGGGGGCAGTTAGTGGTTGAAGTGAGAATTAGGGTTCAATGTCGCATGATCTTGAGCTTTAAGTCAAAGTTAGTTGCATGAAGAAGGCTAGAAAAGGAGTTAAGATGAAGAAGAGAGGAATACTAGGAAGCGCGGGCGCGATCCCTGCTAGCGCGTCCGCGCGAGGAAAGAGCAATATGCAATGCCGAGGAAGATTCGAAGCGCGACCCGTGCGTGACCTGTGTGGGGGCGCGCTCCTGTTGGGCGAGCTTTTCTTCTTTCTTTCTTTCTTTTTCCCTCATTTCTCATACTCCAACCTCTCGACATTCACTCCTTCTTATTCTAAAACTTCAAACCCTAACCCCAAATCTTCCCAAAACTCCTTCATTCTCAAAAATTTCCTTCACAAATCACTCATTACCCACTTAATTCTTCTCAAATTACTCAATTTGTATACTACTACTCACCATTTCTTCATCTTCAAGTTACAATCTCAATTGAAGACCAAATTGGGGTTTTTGAGTTCTTGGTGAATTGGTGCTTGAAAGTTGGTCAATCTTGCTCCTTGTACGGTATAATCATTTTCTTTCCTCATTATTGAACTTGTTTTACTTCATTTGCATAAGAATTTGATTTTTCCATACTTGTGAATTGTAGTAGTATTATTTTTGGGAATTTTGATGATTGAATTGATAATGTTGCTTCATATTGTTGTTATTTGATGATTATTGATGTTTAACATTTGTTTGTTTTTGTTCGTTTAGTATTGTCGTAACATTTTGTGTGAATTTGGTGAAGTTGGAAGTTGGTGATTGCTTTGGTTTTTGGTGTGGTTGCTTAGTGGTGTTGATAATATTGGTATTGGTGGTGATTGTGGGTGTGTTATTGAGTTGATTGGTTATTGTTTGGGTTGCTCATAATGTCAAGAATGTTGAGATCATTGACCTCTAAAATGAGAGAGGGAAAGGAACCCCAAATTCGTATTGAGGAACCCCAAGAGGAACCACAAATGTAACCTCATACGAACCTTTACTTCTCCCTACTCTAAAGTTCAACAACCCATCTCACAAACCCATTTATGCCTCCATTATGAAGCGAGTTCTTAGACCTTCTTGCCACTGCCATAGAGGTGATATGACAAGGTTGGGTATCAATGAGGATTTATGGATTCTTTATGATAATAATCTTCGATTGGGTTCCTTTGTAAACACTTCTTTTCGCACATATGTTGAACCCACTAGATAATTCTTCGCCTTTTGAAGCCACACAAATTGGAGAAACCGACTTTGAGATTTGTTTCTTACTTTTCAACCGAGATCATCACCTCTCCCTTCGTGAATTCAATGAGGCTTTTGATTTCAACCCTAACGCCGATCTTTTCTTCCCCAAGCATGAGTCATTTCAAGAGTACGTCGAGTTTGCTTGGTGGAACACTATATCGGGTAAAGATGTATTTGGTGCCCGCTTCTCCCTCGCTAGTGATATGTACCAACCATCATTCCGCATTTTGCAGACTCTTGGGGTATTCGGTTTTCCCTAAGCAACATTTAGAAAAGATGACGAAGCTTGAGTTGGTTGTGCTTTGGTTAGCCACTAGGGAGGAGTGGCGAGGAAGGTTTAACATGGGTTACATGTTCTTGAAGAGTTGTGAGTCCATCATTGGGGGGAGAAAGACGGGAGAGATCACTTGTGGGAGTATGATTACTCGGTTGGCTATGCGGTTTGGCTACTCTCGCTACCTAGCTCCTTAGGACCTCGTGGGTGGGGCCGATGGTATTTAGCTTGATATACAACAACTCCAAAGGGTACATTTCATCGCCGAGACTAATAATAATGAGATGTTTGATTGGTTGGTGCGCCAAGAGCTTACCTCCCTAACCCTACTTTAACCTCCTTGAGGAGAGAAGCTCTTAATGTGTGGTTTGTCGCCCGTAACAATCTTTTTTTAGGTGATAACATGGGTGGTGATCTTGAAGGGAGATGATGGTAAGGATGATAATGTTGATGATGACGGTGTTCAACAACAAAAACAACAATAAAAACAATTTCATCCACAAGGCATGCAAAGCCTTGAAGCTCAAATGGCAAACATGTAACTTGGCATGCAAGGAATAATGGAGTTGCAGCAAGCTATGTTCTATCAACATAATGCAATTTACAAATCTAGTGTGAGGAAGGGTGAGATTACCCCTCTGGTAAACTACCCTTATCTCCCGCCCTAATAAGGGTCGGTGCCTCATTAGGGGCCTCCCGGTGGGTGGATACTTGGCCTTATTGGCAAGGTCATTCTTGACCTAAGAAGGCGCTTCATGAATTTCCCCCTTATGACTATAGGCTACCGGGAGGTTGTGGCTATAGGGGCGATTCTAACTACCCCTACATCGACCCTACTCACCCTGTCCCTCTTTCTTTGCCCTCCCAATTCGATCAATTGCCTTAATGGCAACTTGACCTTTACAAAGGTCACTATGGTTGGCCTCTGAGCTACACTGGAGGTTGGGACCTTGGAAAGGACAATGATGATGGTAATGGTAATGATGATGAGGCTGGTCCTAGTGGCCAATAGTTCCCTACTTGTGCTTTTCCCTCCATCCCTTATTTAGTTATTTTATGCCTTTGATGATGGGATGTTTAGATGCTTTCATTTAAGCTTGGGGGACTTTATTCATCATTAGAGCGGAGGTGTGTTTTGATCATGCTTGTTGATTGTGCATGATGCTTCTCCTTAGTCCTTGATGATTTTGTTGTTATGATTTTGTTGATTTGATGATGAGATTTTTGAGGATATTTCATGATGATGTTGGCTTTTGATTTTTGATGATTTGATGATAATTTTTTTATCATTTTTGATACGATTCATGATAATGTGTGTTTTTGGTGATTATGATGATGACATGATGATTATGATGATTGTGCTCCCTTTCAATCCAAACCCTTTAAATCCAAATTTCCTTGAATCCAAATCCCTGAAATCCAAATTCTTTTTAGCTAAGTGTACAATTTTTTTCTTTGCTTTTATTTTGAAGTTACTAACTTGTGTTTTATGTGTAGTTTGTTTTCTATTCTCTTTTCTAATCTTGTCTTGTAGATTAAGCTTGGCTTTTTTGGTGCTATGTGGAGGTGTAAGTAAAATTGCAGAGGAGTTAGACTCTTGACATAACAATATGCAACCTAACATGTTACAATTACTCCACTTTGCTCAATAACAACATCAAGTCAAGTATATATGCAGGAGGAAAATCATTTTTATGATTACAAAATAAATTACCAACTCTTAAAACAATTACAGCCTACCTTCCGTCAATAATGTAGTGGAGTAACTCAAAGATCCTTAGGACTTGAAAAAGGATGCAGTGATGTCAAGGTACAACGAGGTTTAGAGAATGTTTTGGAGTGTGGTAATAAAGATTAAGATTAGCAGAGCAAATCAACACAACAAGCACAACATAAGAGTTCATCTCACAACCCTTGACTTCATGATTTTTTGATTTTTTTATTTTTTTTTGAACGTGTTTCCTGACTCTTAATGTCAAGTACCTGTCAAGTAACCCATGTAGCGAGCTTTCAACCAGTGACTCCCAGTCCAGTTGGCCCAAGGCACTAGGTTTTAAGATACCCCTACGGATTTACTAACTCGAGTTACTCAATCACGAGAATGTTTTTTTTTTTTTTTTTTTTTTTTTTTTTTTTCTTTTTAACCCATACATTGGTATGTAGAGCCTTTAACATGAAACTTTTAAAAATATAAACTTCACCACCAATTTACATCATTACCACAACGATAATCCAATTTACCCTTCGATATGCTCTACTAATCTTATAGGTAAGTATTTCATGTTTCAGACATTTCGCAAGAAAAGTAGGTCTATAAAGCTCAAATTGGGTTTAATAATGAATCATGTCATGGGTAAGCCTTTTGGCTTATATGGTGTAAAACTTTGATTCCTAACTCATTTCTTTCTTTTTACCCTACCACAAGCTGACTTCCACCAGGCTAGCTATTGTTTACGGGATTTTTTTTATTTTTTTTATTTTATTTTTTGCATACATACAAGTCTATCAGCCAAAGTTAGGCATTGTAGAGTGAATGTACTGTTCATATGCAAAGCACTGTCCAAACTTCATTGTCAGACTCAATACCATACCATACCCAGAGACATACCAAGAGACCGAATATAATGCATTCCCTCCCAAGCTTAATTCACTCATTGCCCTCAATGTGTGACTGTAAAAAAAAATAAGGGGATAAAAATAGAAAGAGACAAGGAAACGAGCTCACCTGATGAGTTGAATATTGTAGGGTATTGACTGTGTAGTCAACCTGATGGCATCCCCCCCAAGCTTGGACTTGCTCACGAAGTCTTGCTGTAAACACATTGGAGATGCACAACCGCCCATTCAATCTTACGATGTCAGATAATCTGACAGCAAATGTGTGCTCCCTTAAATGTGTCCAGGTGAAGTTGCTTAGATGATTGACCGTATATCTAGCCTGATGGTATCCCCCAAGCTTGAATATGTTCCATATTTTCTTGCGGCAAACACTTTCAGATATAAGTGTAGGGTTTCGTAGTGACCCAACACTACGCGGAAGGAAACCCCCCAAGACCCGCCCCTTAATTAAAGCAATTAACAAGCATAATTAACTTAATCAAGCAAGACTAAGAACAAGAATTATACCTTTGTTGCGTGCTTTGCTCTCGAAGAGTTCTTACTTCAAAATCTCGAAACTACGAGATCTCCGACGGATCGTACCCTCGATCCGACCCGAGCGTCCCAAGTCTTGAAAGTTAGTCAAGACCCGGACAAACAAAACTATGAGTTTTTCGAATCAAAGGTTTACTCTAATTGCAAGAGTTGCCTTTTTAATTCCACTCAAGGTTGTCCATTTCCCAACACCCTTGATGGGTATTTATAGGGAAATGGGTCCTTGGTTTTCAATCTCCCACCAATGTGGGAGAGTTGGTAAAATCAACAATTTATTTAATTCCAAATTAAATAAATAATCAACTTAATCACATTGCGACAAGTGGCACAATCACATGCTTGAGTGATGGCCAAGGCTAGGTGTGGGGGACCATTTGCCTTGCTCCCCAAGGCCCTTGATTTGGTCCCCATAAACAAGCACAAAACCGGCATGAGGAGGGCTGGCTGGCTACCAGCTAGTGTGCCAGCTAGCACCAGCAAGTAGCCTTGCATCCCCAGCCAGGCATTGCTTGCTTGGTGCTGGGCGATGCTTGGCGCTGGTGCGTGCTGATGCTAGGCGCTGGTGCGTGCTGGTGCTAGGCACTGCTAGCACGTTATGCTGGCGCTGGCCCTAGCACTTCCACGCACTACCTCACACACACACACTCGCACACTACGCGCACCCACGCATCCCCTAGCAGGCTGGGTGAATAGCGATGCTGGGCTGCTGTGCGTGGCATAGCAATGTGCTGGCGCCCAGGCCCTCGCACACGCATGGTGTGCTGCTTGGTGCTGCCATGCGAAGGCTAGCACGCAAGCCAGCACGCATGCTGCTCCGAAGTTAGGCAAGCACCCATGCTAGTACTTGGTGCTAGCGATGGTGCTGCCATGTTAGGCACGCACGCACGCCAGCACCTAGTGCCAGCGATGGTGCGCCTGGTGCTTGCGATGGGCTTCCAGGTGCTCCTGGTGCGCCCAGTGCTTGCGATAGGCTGCCAGGTGCTCCTAGTGCGCCTAGTGCTTGCGATGGGCAGCGATGGTGCCTAGGCTTCATGCTAGGGCTCAATAGAGCCTAGGCATGATGGTAGGGCTGCGATGGTGCGCCTAGCACACCTAGTGTGCTTAAGCTTGCGCCTAACCATTCTTGGTGCATGCTAGCTCGAACTAGCCTAGCATCCACATGGTTAGACCATTGTGGTGCTACGGCTACGGTCGTACTTGTCGCTTGTGATTTTACGACGCTCGGCCTCGACGCCCTAGGCTCGATATCCGACGTCTGTATTCGTAAAACTCTGTCGACTCATTAAATCCTTTCGGATTAATTCGTCGTCTCGGATCGGTGATTCGATTGGGTTTGACCCGAAGGTTTCAATTAAGATTAAGCTATAATATCAATTGTACCTTGATATTACTGATCGGAAGCGACCTCCACCTAAGAATTCCTATCACTTGATCTTACTGAAGAATTAACTCTGTAATAATTCTGAACCCTCTATCGGAAGAATACACTTGTTGGAAGGACACCATTCCTTTCAATCTCCCACTTGTCCTTCCGGACAAGTGTGCATACAGTGTATAGCCCATTTCCTATGTCTCTTAATGTTTCTTCATGAACTATAAGGTAAGATTCATCGTCATCCTTATTAGGTTCAGAAGTGTTTCTCGATCTCCGAGTTCAACTGTCAATAAGCAGATGATTTCAAAAATCCAACTGAGCACGGCCATGCATTTTCACAGTCTCGCTCTTCGAGCGGCCTTGTAAACAACAAAACATTTTCCCTATTATTAATAAGGGGACAATCCCAGTCTTGCATTGTAAGTTCCTCTTACTAAGAGGACTTAGTCTCCCGTGTGTTCTCGTTATGATCCCCAGTTACGACAGACGTTAGGAAACATCAAAGAGTCTAGTACTCAAACAAGAAAACTTCACAATACTCATGGTCGGAGGAAACAGGTTCTGATAGTCATAATGAGAAATCTACTTATGACAATTCTGAAATTTCTTAAAGTACTCTCATAAGTCTTATCCAGTACAGTTCCAAACTGTACCTGTGCAAACGATTTATGTCTGTCACATCCTCGCAACACAAGAAACGGTGCTGTAAATCATACTACACACTAATCTATGGCGGTCATCAATCATGCATCTGTTAGATGACCTCGATTAGGGACAATTTTCGATTTAAATATTCAATGTTCACTTAACAGGTGTTTCTTTATCCAAGACATGGTCTTGATACCTTGTTTTGAATATTTCCGTAAATCGAATGGACTCACTATTTAATTCTAAACCAAAATTAAATAGTAATGGAGTGAATGATAGTTTTGCACAAAATTAATTACTCCATAAATGAATTGTTTCATTACAGTGTCTTACATTAAACATCCTATTTAATTAAAACACATGTATAGGGAATTTCAAAGCCAGTCTCCAACATGCTTGATTCCCATCGCCTCAATGTGCTTGTTGTGTTTCACCTGAGGCAGCGGTTTAGTCAAAGGATCGGCCACATTATCATCTGTGCCAATCTTACAAATTCTGATTTCACCTTCGGATTTCCATTCCCTTATCATGTGAAATCGCCTTTGCACGTGTTTGACCTTCTGGTGTTCTCTCGGCTCCCTGGCCTGAGCGATAGCTCCATTGTTATCACAATAGAGGTCTATCGGCCCCTTGATTGAGGGTACAACACCAAGTTCGTTGATGAACTTGCGAATCCAAAAAGATTCCTTGGTAGCTTCTGAAGCGGCCAAGTACTCGGCTTCAGTTGTAAAGTCTGCTGTGGTGCTCTGCTTGACACTCTTCCAGCTTAGCGCTCCTCCATTTAGGAAAAATATGTACCCTGACTGTGACTTGAAGTCGTCTCTGTCAGTCTAGAAGCTAGCGTCGGTGTAACCTTCAACAACCAGTTCTTTATGGCCTCCATACACTAGGAATTTATCCCTGTTCCTTTTCAGGTACTTTAGGATATTCTTGGCCGCAGTCCAATGCGCCTCTCCTGGGTTTGATTGGTATCGGGTCGTTGCACTCAGGGCATACGATACATCTGGCCTTGTACATATTATGGCATACATGATCGATCCGATCAGCGAAGCATATGGGAACTAATTCATTCTTTCTCGCTCAACAGGTGTCTGTGGACACTGTTTCTTGCTGAGAGTTATGCCATGGGACATGGGTAAATGCCCTCTCTTGGCATTCTCCATGTTGAATCGAGCCAGTACCTTATCAATGTAAGTACTTTGGCTTAATCCAATCATCCTTTTAGATCTATCTCTGTAGATCATGATGCCTAATATGAACTGTGCTCTCCTAAGTCCTTCATTGAAAAGCACTTTCCTAACCAGCCCTTTACGGACTCTAGTAATTTTGTGTTGTTTCTAATGAGAAGTATGTCATCGACATATAGGACTAGGAATGCAATATCACTCCCACTGACCTTCTTGTATACACAAGATTCATCTGGATTCTTGATATCACTCCCACTGACCTTCAGTCCATATATTGACTTCTTCAGCTTATGGCTGTGTCATATACACAATTTCTTCCAAAATTACATTTAGGAAGGCGGTTTTGACATCCATCTGCCATATTTCATAATCGTAATATGCAGCAATCGCTAGGATGATCCGGACGGAATTTAGCATTGCAACTGGTGAAAAAGTTTCATCATAGTCAATCCCGTGGATTTGTCTATAGCCTTTTGCCACCAGTCTAGCTTTGTATATTGACACATTTCCATCCTTGTCTGTCTTTACTTTGAAGATCCATTTGCAACCAATGGGTGTATAACCCTCGGGCAAATTCACCAAGTCCCAGACTTGATTTTCAGACATGGAGTCCATCTCGGATCTCATGGCCTCTTTCCATTTTGCAGAGTTGGGGCTCGTCATAGCTTTCTTGTATGTCGCTGGCTCATCACCATACATGACTAGGATGTCCTGATCATCGGTTAAGACGATACCGAGGTATCTGTCTGGTTGAGATCTTTGCCGTTGCGACCTACGAAGGGTAATCGGTTGAGCATTTTCATTGCCAGTTTGATTCTGACCAATCTTCTTAGATGCTTCCAAAGCATCTAGATTGTCAGTTTTGTCAGGTTGACATTGTTGCTCGTCCTCTCGAACTTCGTCGAGTTCGATTTTCCTCCCACTTATCATTTTAGAAAGGTGATTCTTCTCCAAAAAGACACCATCACGAGCAACAAATACTTTGTTCTCGGATTTATTGTAGAAGTAATACCCTTTGGTTTCTTTTGGATATCCCACAAAAAAACACTTATCCGATTTGGGGTGAAGTTTGTCCAAAATTAATCGCTTGACATATGCTTCGCATCCCCAAATCTTGAGAAAAGACAACCTAGGAGGTTTCTTAGTCCATAATTCATATGGAGTCTTTTCAACAGCTTTGGACGGAGCTCTGTTTAGTGTTAGTGCTGAAGTTTGTAGCGCATGTCCCCAGAAAGAGATAGGGAGTTCACTAATACCCATCATTGATCGAACCATGTTTAACAAGGTTCGATTCCTCCATTCGGACACTCCGTTCCATTGAGGAGTTCCGGGAGGTGTCAATTCTGAAAGAATACCATTTTCTTTCAAGTGATCGTCGAATTCATGGCTCAAGTATTCGCTACCTCCATCCGATCGAAGTGCTTTAATTTTCTTGCCAAGTTGATTTTCAACTTCTTTCTGAAATTCTTTGAATTTCTCAAAGGATTCAGATTTATTTGACATTAAGTAGATATAGCCATATCTACTAAAATCGTCAGTGAAAGTGATGAAATATCGGTAACCTTGTCTTGTGGGTGTACTCATTGGTCCACATACATCCGTGTGTATTAGACCTAATAAGTCACTTGCCCTTTCTCCCAACTTGGAGAATGGATGTTTCATCATCTTGCCTAATAGACATCCTTCGCAATTTTCAAACGACTATAAGTCGAATGAGTCAAGAACACCTTCTTGAAGAAGTTTCTTGATGCGTTTGATGTTAATATGGCCAAGACGACAATGCCACAAGTAGGTTTGATTCGACTCGATGGTCTTAGTTCATTTGGTATCAATTCTATTGTCTTTGTGTAAAGCATGCAATTTAATTGAACATATATTTGCAAGACAATTTTGAAACAACTATTGTCAAAATTTTACAAGCAAAATAACTAGGTTTACAACACCATGGATCAAAATATTGTTCAAAAGGCATGACAAAACTAGGATTAGTTTTAATTACATCTCAAAGACAAAATAGTGCATGCAAGCACGACCGAAAAACCATCTTCGTCGTCTTCTTGCTCTTGCACCAACACTTCATAAGCTTCTCACTTGGTCCCAGAAAAGGAAACATAAAGTGAGTCATACTTGGTATCTAATACCTATGATAAGCTTAATTCACAAGTGTTTAGGAAAATACCTGAGGTAGTCGGAATGTTCCCCTCTTCCTTGAAGAGCATGCATTCTCTATTGTAGTGGCCTTGCATGCCACAATGGAAGCATCTCATCTTTGCCTTGACCTTCTTGAACTCCTTCTTCTTAGCTCTCAAGGGCCTTTTGGTCATTCCATAGGCGGTGGCTTGGCTAAGAAGTTGCACCACCTCCTTGAAGGAGTGTGTCTCCTTTCCCGCAGCTATATGCACTCTACGTGCATCATAGCCCGAGTGGAGTGAAGCAAGCAAGATATGCCCCGCCATCTCATCTTCCAATGGGATTCCGAGAAGCTGCATGTGTTTGAAGAGTCTAGTCATTCCAAGCACATAAGGTCAGAGGGGCATGCCGGGTCTCAATTTGGCATGGTACACCTTTGTTCAAAGCCGACGCCTTTCCTTAGCAAGACATCCCACGTTTGGTGGCTTTATTCTCGTGTTTGAGAGTGACCTAGTCAAGTCAAACACGAGGCCATCAAAGTTGCCATTTTCACTCTTGGTGACTCTTACATTGACAATGTCCTCAAGTGCTTTGATGAACATGTTCGGGAGATATGAGGTAAGACTTTCCTTCCAATCTTCCGGGATGGAATTTTCCATAAGTCGTGAGACCTTTTTGCAATTGGAAGACCATTCTGCATGAGCCTCATCGGTCATGATCCCTTTGGCAAAGAAGCTTGGAATGGGAGTATCAAGAGTATACTCTAAGGAACAATTCCGGAGAGTTCTCCTGAGTTCCTCCTCCCATTCCTTGAAGTTGACCAAGTTTAAGGAAAAGGCCAACTTTTCGGGGAGTTCCGGGCACATTTGGTTGTTGTTTGAGTTACTTGCAGACATTGTTCTACAATTGAAAGAATTTGAAGTAAAAAACCATTCATAAATCAATAAGTTGAAATTTAAAACGTTCATGCATATATTCAATCTTATTGAGCATTTTATCCACGCATTTATAAAATTGTCCCTTTTAGGCGAGAATAAAATGATTCCGAGATCCCAAAGATCAAGAAATGGTTAAGCATGCTTTGGCTTGTCTTAATTATTAAATATCTTAAGGTAAGCAATCCAATTGCTAATAGATCCAAGCTACTCTCGGTTTGATAAAATGTCGCATCTAATGCATCCTTGACATTTTATCTCTTTTGCCACGACATCTAAGGACTCCTTACTGATATCGTTGAGCTTAACCAAGACAACTTGTATACCTAGTATACCTTACGTTCCTAGGGAAGTAGTGATGTCTCACTTTGGCGTAGTCCATCACGTACGTGCATTAGTTCGGTAAGTGTTGTTCTTGGAACGGCAAATTTTAGCTCAATATTATTAAGGGACCTAGGGTTTCTATGTTGGTTAATTTAAGTGAACTTAACTAATCGTCGCAACATATAGTAAATCCTAGACATGCATCTAGGAATCATATATAATAACAAAATATATATATATATATATATATATATATATATATATATATATATATCATAAAATGATGCATTTGGCAACTAGCATGACCCTTTGAAATCTTCAATTTCCATGGGTCTTCATCTTTGCTCGTCTTCATCGAAACGCCGTCTTGAGACATCTTGGCCACAATAAAATAAGCTACCTAAAACGACTAAGATTAATCTAATAGTACAAAAATACTTAACGGTTCGCAGACCGTATTTAGATTTACAAAAATACATAACGGAACGCAGTCCGTATTTTCTATCCTAGTCGGGCCCCACTAGTTGCCATTTTCAACAACCTGTTTTGAAAACAATCTTCCATTCACCCATTAACTATTTATGAATGGCCCATGCAATTTTTACGAAATACATAATTAAACACACAAAACTAGTAACTAACTTAGGTGGTTAATCCGATTAACGCTCCTAATTAAAACTAGTCAATGTTGTTTAATCCATTATTTCGAAAAGCAAAATGCTCACGCAATTAATTAAGCTACTACTAAATTCCGCATCCATATTTAATTAATCCGATTAATTAAGTCGGCATAACCCATAATTTGTCAAATTTTTTGCAAAACCAAAAATCGAGGCTTTTGACCTCATTAAAATAATTACCAAAAGTATATTAAAGACGAGATAATGCAAAAATCATAGCACAAGTTTTAAGCAAAAAAACACCCCAACATAACTCTTTGAGGGTGCGCACCATAGCTGCTATGCAGTCCATGGCCTGGTGCCATGGTGCATAGGCGAGGTACGTTGTGCCCATCATGCTCTGCTGCTAGCGCCAGCTGCCTGCTAGCATGATGTGCATGCTTGCTAGCACGCTGGTGCCTGCGAGCATTTGGCCTACTGGGCTGGTGCCTTTTGATGCTAGCCATCATGCGCGCACTCCACACAGCCAAGCCTATGCTGCTGCGCTCAGCCCTTCCCTGCCACACAGCCACGCGCATTGGTGTAATGCCCTTGCGTGCACCATAGGCAGCTTACATGCGGGCTGCGGTTTTGCATCGATTTGCGTGCATTTCCTCGGAATTTTAATTCTGATTTGTGTGTGACATAATTAATTCTAAATTGCATTTTAGAATCAATTTAAGGGAAATTAAAATTAATATTAAGTCCAACTAAATAAATTTAATTTTTAATGGCGCACAAGCCTAAATTATCCAAAATTTTATTTTTGAACAAAATTAGGTCTTACTTTATGCTTAAAATAAAATGAGCTATGTCCATAATTAATCTTGCCAATATGCAAATTAATAATGGATTTGACAAAAGGGAGTTGGAAAAATAAATTAATCATCTAATGAATTTTTTTTTCCTACTGTCATACTTGTGTAAAATGCCAAAATTACATCTTCTAATATGAAGATTAATCAAATTTTACTCACAAGTATTTGAACTTGATGGATTTTAATCAACAAAACATGAAAAATCCAAACTTTGTTCAATATGGAATTTAGGGTTAGGGTTCCAATCATTTAAACCTTTAAAGATTAGAACTTTAACATTATAGGAACTTAAAAAAAATACAAGTTCACAACAAGCTTTCACATTTTATTGCAATTTATTTGCAAAATTTGTGAAAAACAAGTTTATGTGAAAAATGGTATATCAACTTAAGCACGAATAAAAACTCCATTATTATGCTTAAGGATATTTTTAAAACCAGTAGATTAGTGATGCAAATGTGCATTTAATCTAACCTTGTAATGCTTGCATTAATCAAGGCTTAAAAGAATTAAAATTTTCGTTGAAAAATGAAAAACCCCAGAAAAAATGGGTTTCTAATTCGAATTTGGCTTCTGGACAGCCCTTAATAGGGTTGAATCTGTTCCACAATGTCGATTCCACCCAAAAATCACTATTTTTGAGCCAAAATCTGGGTTTAACAGCAAAATCGAGAATAAAACCGAGTTTTAAAATTAATTAAAACGAGCATCTAATCTAATTAGAAGAACATGAACTAGAAAAAATAAATTCTTTTAAAACACCTTAATTAAAAATAATAATTGCAAAAATTAAAAGGTGCATGGCTCCGATACCGCTGTAGGGTTTCGTAGTGACCCGACAATACGCGGAAGGAAACCCCCCAAGACCCGCCCCTTAATTAAAGCAATTAAAAAGCATAATTAACTTAATCAAGAAAGACTAAGAACAAGAATTATACCTTTGTTGCGTGCTTCGCTCCCGAAGAGCTCTTACTTCAAAATCCCGAAACTACGAGATCTCCGACGGATTGTACCCTCGACCCAACCCGAGCGTCCCAAGTCTTGAAGGTTAGTCAAGACCCGGACAAAAAAAACTATGAGTTTTTCGAATCAAAGGTTTACTCTAATTGCAACAGTTGCCTTTTTAATTCCACTCAAGGTTGTCCATTTCCCAACACCCTTGAAGGGTATTTATAGGGAAATGGGTCCTTGGTTTTCAATCTCCCACCAATGTGGGAGAGTTGGTAAAATCAACAATTTATTTAATTCCAAATTAAATAAATAATCAACTTAATCACATTGCGACAAGTGGCACAATCACATGCTTGAGTGATGGCCAAGGCTAGGTGGGGGGGGGGGCATTTGCCTTGTTCCCCAAGGCCCTTGATTTGGTCCCCACAAGCAAGCACAAAACCAGCAAGAGGAGGGCTGGCTGACTGCCAGCTAGCGTGTCAGCTAGCACCAGCCAGCAGCCTTGCATTCCCAGCCAGACATTGCTTGCTTGGTGCTGGGCGATGCTTGGCGCTGGTGCGTGCTGGTGCTAGGCACTGCTAGCACGTTATGCTGGCGCTGGCCCTAGAACTCCCACGCACTGCCTCGCACACACACACTCGCACACTACGCGCACCCACGCATCCCCTAGCAGGCAGGGTGCGTAGCGATGCTGGGCTGCTGTGCGTAGCCTAGTAATGTGTTGGCGCCCAAGCCCTCGCACACGCATGGTGTGCTGCTTGGTGCTGCCATGCAAAAGCTAGCACGCAAGCCAGCACGCATGCTGCTCCGATGCTAGGCAAGCACCCATGCTAGTACTTGGTGCTAGGGATGGTGCTGCCATGCTAGGCACGCCAGCACGCTAGCACCTAGTGCCAGCGATGGTGCGCCTGGTGCTTGCGATGGGCTGCCAGGTGCTCCTGGTGCGCCCAGTACTTGCGATAGGCTGCTAGGTGCTGCTGGTGCAACTAGTGCTTGCGATGGGCAGCGATGGTGCCTAGGCATCATGCTAGGGCTGCGATAACGCCTAGGCATGATGCTAGGGCTGCGATGGTGTGCCTAGCACACCTAGTGTGCTTAGGCTTGCGCCTAGCCATGCTAGGTGCATGCTAGCTCGAACTAGCCTAGCATCCACATGGTTAGACCATTGTGGTGCTACGGCTACGCTCGTACTTGTCGCTTGTGATTTTGCGACGCTCGGCCTTGACGCCCTAGGCTCGATATCCGACGTCTGTATTCGTAAATCTCTGTCGACTCATTAAATCCTTTCGGATTAATTCGTTGTCTCGGATCAGTGATTCGATTGGGTTCGACCCGAAGGGTTCAGTTAAGATTAAGCTGTAATATCAATTGTACCTCGATGTTACTTATCGGAAGCAGCCTCCACCTAGGCATTCCGATCACTTGATCTTACTGAAGAATTAACTTTGTAATAATTCTGAACCCTCTATAAGAAGAATACACTTGTTGGAAGGACACCATTCCTTTCAATAAGTAGGTGTTGTTTCAGCTAAGCTTTAACTCCACCATTATGTCCAGTCAATCCCACTGTCCTGCAACAACTGATACCAAATAAAACAGAATTAGTTTCCTGAATATTACAGGAGGCTTAAAAATAGGAGCAAACGAAATATTTGAGCTAATTTCTTTCTTTTTTTTTTCACGAGAAAACAAAGTAAAAAAATTTATCAGAAAAAAACAAATTCCTAAATTTGGGCTGCCTCCCAAGAGCGCTTTATTTATCGTCGTTAGCTTGATGTCTTTCCAGCATACTAGTCTTCATAATTTGGAGCTTCTAGCTCCATCACATTAATGTTCTAGACCTGATAACCCTCGTAGTAAGGCTTTAGTCCATGGTCGTTCACCTTGAATTCCTTCCCCATCTCCTCACTACGAATCTCAACCGCACCATGGTCATACACCTTGGTAATAATAAAGGGCCCCACCCATCGAGAACGGAGTTTACCGGGAAAAAGTTTGAGCCGAGAATGGTATAAGAGAACTTTTTGCCCCATTGTAAATGTCTTTTGTGTTATGCGCTCATCATGGAATGCTTTAGTCTTCTCCCTATAAATTCTCGCATTCTCGAAAGCATCATTTCAGATTTCCTCAAGCACTTGTAACTGAAGTTTCCTTTGCTCACCTGCTGCATCCATCTCCATATTGCATTGCTTCACGGCCCAAAAAACTTTTTGTTCCAATTCTACTGAAAGGTGACAAGGTTTTCCAAACACTAGCCTTTAAGGAGGCATCCTAATCGGTGTTTTATACGTTGTTCTGTACGCCCACAAAGCATCGTTGAGGCGAGGACTCCAATCTTTCCTGTTTGGATTCACAGTCTTCTCTAGAATGGACTTGATTTCTCGATTGGAAACTTCTGCCTGTCTATTTTTTTGTGGGTGATACGCAGTGGACACTTGATGAAACCCAATATACTTATTCAAGAGAGCTCCTATTGTCTTATTGCAAAAGTGTGTCCCCTTGTCATTGATGATGGCTCTTGGGAATCCGTATCTAGAAAAAATGTTTTATTTTACAAATTCTGCAACAACTTTAGAATCATCAGTACGAGTGGCTACAGCTTCCACCTATTTCGAGACATAATCGACAGCAAGCAAAATATATTGCATGAAAACCGAAAGAAGAGGGGAAGGGTCCCATGAAATCCATACACCAAACGTCGAAAATTTCACAAAATAAATTAGGTGTTTGGGGCATTTCATTCCTAGGACCTAATGTACCTGTCCTTTGACATTTGTCACAGGCCTTACATATATCATATGCATCTTTGAATATAGAGGGCCAGTAGAATCCACTCTCTAAAACCTTGCGTGCGGTTTTCTTTGGTCCAAAATGTCCCCCACATGCATAAGAATGGCAGAAAGTTAGTATAGAAAGAAATTCAGAATCAGGTAAGCACCTTCTGATTAGTTGATCGGCACAATATTTCTAGAGATAGGGGTCATCCCATATATAATATTTCGCTATGCTTCGCATCCGATCCTTTTGTGCCTTTGTGTAGTTTGCTGGAAACTTCCCACATACTAGAAAATTTACCAAATCAGCATACACAGGAGTTCTTGAACTCAAGGCATGAAGTTGCTCATCGAGAAACTCTTCATTGATTGGGGCTTTACCTTCATCAGCTTCAATGATAACCTGCTCAAATGATTAGTAACACTATTGTCAGAACCTTCTTTTATCTTTTATCTCCACATTAAATTGTTGAAGCAATAAAATCCAACGTATTAGCCTAGGTTTGGATACATCCTTTGACCATAAATATTTCAGCGCTGCATGATCAGTAAATACAACAATTTTAGTACCCAATAAATAAGACCTGAATTTGTCTAACGCAAAAACTACAGCTAAACGTTCTTTCTCAGTTGTAGTATAATTAGCTTGAGCCGCATCCAAAGTCCTTGAGGTATAGCAGATGGCATGGGGAACATTTCCAACTCGTTAGCCTAGAACTGCCCCTACAGCATAATTAGAAGTGTCGCACATCAGTTCGAACGGGAGCTCCCAGTTAAGAGATTGTAGAATAGGGGCAGTGACTAACTTGTCTTTCAGCTTGTCAAATGCTTTCTTACAGGCCTCATCAAAGTGGAACTCCACATCTTTTTGGAGTAGTCTGCATAGTGGTTGTGCAATCTTTGAAAAGCCTTCAATAAACCTTCGATAGAAACCTACATGGCCAAGAAAGGAACGAACTTCCCGCACAGAGGCGGGGTAAGTTAGAGAAGAAATAAGATCTATTTTAGCTTTATCGACTTTTATTCCTTTAGAACATACAATATGGCCTAAAACTATACCTTGCTGAACCATGAAATGACATTTTTCAGAATTAAGAACAAGGTTAGTTTCAAGACAACGTTTAAGAACCAAAGTGAGGTGTTTAAAGCAACTATCAAAAGAGTCTCCATGCACAGTGAAATCATCCATGAAAACTTCTATGAAATTTTCAAGATAATCTGAAAAGATGCTTACCATACATCTCTAAAAAGTCGCTGGAGCATTGCACAGTCCAAATGGCATACGACGGTACGCAAATGTACTGTACGGACATGTGAATGTCGTTTTTTCTTGATCCTCTGGTGCTATAGGTACCTGCACATAACCTGAATATCCGTCAAGAAAACAGTAATAAGCATGACCAGCAAGACGTTCTACCATTTGATCAATAAAGGGCAAAGGAAAATGGTCTTTTCGAGTCATAGAGTTAAGTTTCCTGTAATCTACACAAACTCTCCACCCATTTTGAATTCGTGTGGGAATCATTTCTCCCTTATCGTTTTCTACCACTATGAGTCCTGACTTTTTTGGGACCACTTGCAAGGGGCTAACCCAAGGGCTATCTGATATAGGGTATATCACCCCTACTTTAAGAAACTTCATTACTTCTTTCTTCACCACTTCCATCATAGGTGGATTAAGTCGCCTTTGCACTTGTCTCACAGGTTTAGCTTCCTCTTCTAATAAGATTCTATGCTGACACATAAGGGGGCTAATTCCTTTTATATCCGCAACCGTCCACCCTAGCGCTGTTTTATGCTCCTTCAGAACTTGCACCAGCTTTTGCTCTTGAGTCTGAGTTAGATTACTTGCGATTATGACTGGCAGAGTGTAATTTTCTCCCAAAAATGCATACTTGAGATGGTCAAGCAGTGGCTTTAGTTCCAATTCAGGGGCCTACATAGTAAAAGGCAAAAGTCTGTTAGATGTGCTCGGCAATTTCATAAAACGATCTGCATACCTTCCTTGCTTATTTGGAAGCACTTCTAAGGAAGAGAAAGCTTCCTTGATCTCATCTTCAAGCTCAAAATGTTCCTGCCAGTCAGTATATTTCTCTTTTACCACGGGCTCAGTTAAAACAATATCTTACCTATCATGACCAGAGAGACAAAATACTTGCTCAGTTAGTAAATCAATGACATATATACTAGAGACATATTCAGAATCAAAGGGGTATCTCATGGCATCAAATAAATCAAACTAGATAATCTCCCCATCAAATTCCATGGTTAACACCCCACTGTGAACATCAATTTTAGTTTTGGATGTTTTCAGAAAAGGTCCTCCTAATAAGATAGGTGTTGCACTAGGGGACTCATCATTTGGCATATCTAAAACATAAAAGTCAGCAGGAAATACCAGTTCATTCACTTGCACTAAGACATCCTCAACTACTCCTACAGTGTATGTATTAGAACGATCGGCAAGCTGAATAATCACTCGAGTTTCTTTCAAAGGTCCTAAGTTTAGAGCTTTATAGATATAAAAAGGCATATTAATTAGAAGCTCCTAAGTCTAGCATGAATTTATCGTATCTCGTGTTACCTATTTTACAGGGTATAGTAAAAAGGAATGGTGTCCTTCCAACAAGTGTATTCTTCCGATAAAGGGTTTAGAATTATTACAGAGCTAATTCTTCAGTAAGGTCAAGTGATCGGAATGCCTAGGTGGAGGCCGCTTCCGATCAGTAATATTGAGGTACAATTGATATTACAGCTTAATCTTAACTGAACCCTTCGGGTCGAACCCAATCGAATCACCGATCCAAGACGACAAATTAATCCGAAAGGATTTAATGAGTCGATAGAGTTTTACGAATTCAGACGTTGGAAATCGAGCCCAGGGCGTCGAGACCGAGCGTCGCAAAATCACAAGCAACTAGTACGAGCGTGGCCATAGCTAGGTTAGGCTAGCTCATCGCATGCATAGGCGCACCATGTGTGTGCTAGGCGCACCATGGTGTGCTAGGCACTATCGCACCCTAGGCGTGCCATGGCAGCCCATCGCAAGCTAGCAGCATGCTAGCATGGGTGCCTGGGTGCACATGGCAGCTATCACAAGCTCCACAAGCACCAGGCAGCCCATCGCAGCTAGCAGCGTGCTAGCTTGGGTGCCTGGGTGCATGTGGCAGGCCATCGCAGCACGCAAGCTCAAGGCCAGGCACCATCACAAAGCCAAGGGCTTGCGTGTGTGCCTCGCAGCCTAGCCTCGAATCCTCGCACAGTAGCCTCGCACAACAACAATAATGATGCGTGTGGGCTGGTGCGTGTGTGCGTGCCTCGCACCAAGCATAGCAGTGCTAGGCACTGGCTGATGCGTGTGCGAGAGGGATGCATGGTGTGCAGCGTGGATGGTGCGAAGGAAGGGGCCAGCATGCGTGGCTCGCTAGCAGTACGCATGCTGGTTGTGCTAGCAATGGGACTGCGAGAGAGATGCATGTGTGTGCGATAGGCAGTGCTAGGCAGCCAGCAGCACCAGCGCCTAGCACTGGCAAGCACCAGCGCCTAGCACAGCCTAGCACCAGGCATGCGAGGCTGCTGTGCAGGCACATGCTAGCTGGCTGGGCTGGCCAGCACCATGCTAGCTAGCGTGCTAGCTGGCAGCAGCCCAGCACCCCTCATAGGTGAGGCAGTTTTGTGAGGGTGGGGACCAAGGCTTTGGGAAAGCCTTGGGGAGCAAGGCAATGGTCCCCCCACCCCTCTATGGTCCTCATCTAACCTTCTCTCTCCCTTTGACACTTGTTGCATTGTCTCACATTGGTTGGGGAATGAAATGCAAGGGTTCATTTCCCTATAAATACCAAGCTTGGGTATTGGGAAATGAACAACCTTGAGTGGAATTAAAAAGGCAACTCTAAGAAAGAGTAAACCTTTGATTCGTAAAACTTATAGTTATTTTGTCCGGGTCTTGACTAACTTTCAAGACTTAGGACGCTCGGGTCGGGTCGAGGGTACGATCCGTCGGAGATCTCGTCTTTTCGGGATTTTGAAGTAAGAGCTCTTTAGGAGCGAAGCACGCGTCAAAGGTATAATTCTTGTTCTTAATCTTGTTTGATTAAGTTTATTATGCTTGTTAATTGCTTTAATTAAGGGGCGGGTCTTGGTTGGTTTCCTTCCGCGTAGTGTCGGGTCACTACGAAACCCTACAGCGGTATCGGAGCCACGCTCCTTTTAATTTTTGCAATTATTTTTAATTAAGGTGATTTAAAAGAATTTAATTTTTTGGTTCATGTTCATCTAATTAGATTAGATGCTCGTTTTAATTAATTTTTAAAATTCGATTTTATTTTCGATTTGGCTGTCGAACCCAGATTTTGGCTCAAAAATAGTGATTTTTGGGTGGAATCGACATTCTGGAATTGTTTCAACCCTTTTTGGCCCTATTTGGGTTGTCTAGAAGACAAATTCGAACTAGAAACCCAATTTTTCTGGGATTTTTCGTTTTTCAACGAAAATTTTAATGCTTTTTAAGCCTTGATTAATGCAAGCATTACAAGGTTAGATTAAATGCACATTTGCATCACTAATCTACTGGTTTTGAAATATCCTTGAGCATAATAATGGACTGTTTATTAGTGCTTAAGTTGATATACCAATTTTTCACATAAACTTGTTCTTCACAAATTTTGCAAATAAATTGCAAGAAAGTGTGAAAACTTGTTGTGATTTTGTATTTTAAGTTCCCAAATAATGTTAAAGTTCTAATCTTTAAAGGTTTAAATGATTGGAACCCTAACCCTTAATTCCATGTTGAACAAAGTTTGGATTTTTCATGTTTGGTTAATTAAAATCCATCAAGTTCAATTACTTGTGAGTAAAATTTGATTAATCTTCATATTGGAAGATGTAATCTTGGTATTTTACACAAGTATGCGAGTTGGAAAATTTTTATAATTGGATGGTTAATTTATTTTTCCCAACTCCCATTTGTCAAATCCATTATTAATTTGCATATTGGCAAGATTAATTTTGGACATAGCTCATTTTATTATAAGCATAAAGTTTGACCTATTTTTGTTCAAAATTGAAATTTTGTATAATTTAAGCTTGTGCACCAATAAAATAAATTTGTTTAAGTTAGACTTAATTTTATTTTTCCTGAAATTGATTCTAAAATGTAATTTAGAAATAATTCATGTCACACGTAAATCGGGATTAAAAATCCCGAGTCATAGCACGCAAATCAAGGCAAAACACCCAAGTGCCACCAAGGCTAGCCGGGCTGCCTAGCAGCCCACATGTGTCTGTCTGTGGTGCGCCATGATGCTGCAATGCGTGGCTGTGTGGCGAGGGATGCTACGGCTGGGCTTGGGCAGTTGCGTGGTGCTGGCCAGCGTAGTGTGCTGTGCTGGGCGCAGCATGCTAGCACCAAGCGCCAGCCCAGCCTCTTCAATGGTGCTAGTGCATGTGTAGCGTGAGCTGCTGGCGGACTTGTACTGTTGCTTGGCAGCGAGGCAGGAAGCCCCAGCCAGCCAGCCAGCACACACTGCCTTAGCAGCCATGGTGCGCCATGCATCATGGGATGGTGCCTTGTTGCTTAAGCTTGAGCTATGATTTTTGCGAATTTTTGCCGTTTTAATAATTTTAATTAATTATTTTAACGAGGCTAAAAACCTCGATTTTCGACTTTGCAAAATTTTGGCAAATTATGGGTTATGCCCACTTAATTAATCGGATTAATTAAGTACGGATGCGAAATTTAGTGGGAGCTTAATTAAGTGCGTTAGCATTTTGCGTTTAGAAATAATGGATTAAACCACTTTGACTAGTTTTAATTAGGCGCATTAATCGGATTAACCACCTAAGTTAGTTACTAGTTTTGCGTGTTTAATTATGTATTTCGTAAACTTGCATGGGCCATTCACAAATAGTGAATGGATGAATGAAGAATTGTTTTCAAAATAGGTTCCTTTGAAAATTGCAACTAGTGGGGCCCGACTAGGATAGAAAATACGGACTGCGTTCCGTTATGTATTTTTGTAAATATAAATACGGTTTGCGAACCGTTAAGTATTTTTGTACTATTAGATTAATCTTAGTAGTTCTAGCTAGCTTCTTTTATTTCATTTTGGCCAAGATGTCTCAAGACGGCGTTTCGACGAAGACGAGCCAAGATGAAGACCCATGGAAATTGAAGATTTCAAGGGGTCATGCTAGTTGCCAAATGCATCTAATTTTATGCCTTATATATTGTTATTATATATGATTGCTAGATGCATGTCTAGGATTTCTATTATGTTGCGATGATTAGTTAAGTTCACTTAAATCAACCAACATAGAAACCCTAGGTCCCTTAATAATATTGAGCTAAAATTTTCCGTTCCAAGAACAACACTATTAGATTAATCACTAATGCGTGTACGTGATGGATTACGCTAAAGCGAGGCATCACTACTTCCCTAGGAACGTAAGGTATACTAGGTATACAAGTTGTCTTGGTTAAGCTCAACGATATCAGTAAGGAGTCCTTAGATGTCGTGGAAAAAGAGATAAAATGTCAAGAAAGCATTAGATGCGACATTTTATCAAACCGAGAGTAGCTTGGAGCTATTAGCAATTGCATTGCTTACCTTAAGATATTTAATAATTAAGACAAGCCAAAGCATGCTTAACCATTTCTTGATCTTTGGGATCTCAAAATCATTTTATTCTCGCCCATAAGGGACAAGTTTTAAATGCGTGGATAAAATTCTTATTGATGTATGAATGGTTTTTCACTTCAAATTCTTTCAATTATTGTAGAATCATGTCTGCAAGTAACTCAAACAACAACCATATGTGCCCGGAACTCCCCGAGAAGTTGGCCTTTTCCTTAAACTTGGTCAACTTCAGGGAATGGGAGGAGGAACTCAGGAGAACTCTCTGAAATTGTTCCTTGGAGTATACCCTTGATACTCCCATTCCAAGCTTCTTTGACAAGGGAATCATGACCGACGAGGCTCATGAAGAATGGTCTTCAAATTGCAAAAGGGTCTCACGAATCATGGCAAATTCCATCCCGGAAGATTGGAAGGAAACTCTTTCCTCCTACCTTCCGGACATGTTTCTCAAAGCACTTGAGGACGTTGTCAATGTAAGAGTCACCAAGAGTGACAATGGCAATTTTGATGGACTCGTGTTTGACTTGACTAGGTCACTCTCAAACATGAGGATAAAACCGCCAAACGTGGGATGCCTTGCTAAGGAGAGGCGACGGCTTTGGACCAAGGTCTACAATGCCAAATTGAGACCCGGCATGCCCCTCCGACCTCATGTGCTTGGTGTGACTAGGCTCTTCAAACACATGCAGCTTCTCGGAATCTCGATAGAAGATGAGATGGCGGGGCATATCTTGCTTGCTTCACTCCACTCGGGCTATGATGCACTTAGAGTGCATATCGCTGCGGGAAAGGAGACACACTCCCTCAAGGAGGTGGTGAAACTACTTAGCCAAGACACCGCCTATGGAATGACCAAAAGGCCCTTGAGAGCTAAGAAGAAGGAGTTCAAGAAAGTCAAGGCAAAGATGAGATGCTTCCATTATGGCATGCAAGGCCACTACAAGAGGGAATGCATGCTCGTCGAGGAAAAGGGGATCACTCCGACTACCTCAGGTATCTTCCTTAACACTTGTGAAATAAGCTTATAATAGGTATTAGATACCAAGTATGACTGACTTAATGTTGCCTTTTCAGGAACCAAGTGAGAAGCTTGTCAAGTGTTGGTGCAAGAGCAAGAAGACGACGAAGATGGTTTTTTCGGTCGTGCTTGCATGTACTATTTTGTCTATAACATGTAATCAAACTATTTCTAGTTTTTCATCATGCCTTTTAAACATATTATCCATGGTGTTGGACACCTAGGAATTTCAAGTGTAAGAATTTGACAATAGTTGTTTCAAGATTGTCTTACAAATTTATGTTCAATTAAATTGCATGTTTTACATATGATTAGACAAAAGTTGATACCACTAGCTAAGACCATCGAGTCGAATCAAACCTACTTGTGGCATTGTCGTCTTGGCCATATTAACATCAAACGCATCAAGAAACTTCTTCAAGAAGGTGTTCTTGACTCAATCGACTTAGAGTCGTTTGAAAATTGTGAAGGATGCTTATTAGGCAAGATGATAAAACAGCCATTCTCCAAGTTAGGAGAAAGGGCAAGTGACTTATTAGGTCTAATACACACGGATGTATGTGGACCAATGAGCACACCCGCAAGGCAAGGTTACCGATATTTCATCACTTTCATCGACGATTATAGTAGATATGGCTATGTCTACTTAATGTCGAATAAATCTGAATCCTTTAAGAAGTTCAGAGAATTTCAGAAAGAAGTTGAAAATCAACTTGGCAAGAAAATTAAAGCACTTCGATCGGATCGAGGTAGCGAATATTTGAGCCATGAATTCGACGATCACTTGAAAGAAAATGGCATTCTTTCAGAGTTGACACCTCCCGGAACTCCTCAATGGAACGGTGTGTCCGAACGGAGGAATCGAACCTTATTAGACATGGTTCGATCAATGATGGGTCTTAGTGAACTCCCTATCTCTTTCTGGGGACATGCGCTACAAACTGCAGCACTAACACTAAAAAGAGCTCCGTCAAAAGCTGTTGAAAAGACTCCATATGAATTATGGACTAAGAAACCTCCTAGGTTGTCTTTTATCAAGATTTGGGGATGCGAAGCATATGTCAAGCGATTAATTTCGGACAAACTTCACCCCAAATCGGAAAAGTGTTTCTTTGTGGGATATCCAAAAGAAACCAAAGGGTATTACTTCTACAGTAAATCCGAGAACAAAGTTTTTGTTGCTCGTGATGGTGTCTTTTTGGAGAAGGATCACCTTTCCAAAATGACAAGTGGGAGGAAAATCGAACTCGACGAAGTTCGAGAGGACGAGCAACAATGTCAACCTGACAAAACTGACAATCTAGATACTTTGGAAGCATCTAAGCAGATTGGTCAGAATCAAACAGACAATGTAAATTCTCAACCGATTACCCTACATAGGTCGCAACGGCAAAGATCTCAACCAGACAGATACCTCGGTATCGTCTTAACCGATGATCAGGACATCCTAGTCATGGGTGGTGATGAGCCGGCGACATACTAGCAAGCTATGACGAGCCCCGACTCTGCAAAATGGCAAGAGGACATGAAATCCGAGATTGACTCCATGTCTGAAAATCAAGTCTGGAACTTGGTGAGTTTGCCCGAGGGTTATACACCCATTGGTTGCAAATGGATCTTCAAAGTGAAGACAGACAAGGATGGAAATGTATCAATATACAAAGCTAGACTGGTGGCAAAAGGTTATAGACAAGTCCACGGGATTGACTATGATGAAACGTTTTCACCAGTTGCAATGCTAAAATCCGTCCGGATCATCCTAGCGATTGCTGCATATTACGATTACGAAATATGGCAAATGGATGTCAAAACCGTCTTCCTTAATGGAATTTTGGAAGAAATTGTGTATATGACACAGCCAGAAGGTTTTGTCGATCCAGGCAATGCTGGAAAGGTTTGCAAGCTGAAATAGTCCATTTATGGACTAAAGCAAGCCAACAGAAGTTGGAATCTGCAATTTGATGAAGCCATTAGCAAGTTTGGTTTTATCAAGAATCCAGATGAGTCTTGTGTATACAAGAAGGTCAGTGGGAGTGATATTGCATTCCTAGTCCTGTATGTCGATGACATACTGCTCATTGGAAACAGCACAAAATTGTTGGAGTCTGTAAAGGGCTGGCTGGGAAAGTGCTTGTAACACACCCAAAATTTGGGTCATTGTAAACAATAAGAGTACCCCTTTTCTTTTCAAAACCGACCATCGAACCTTGGGAGTGTACTGCTACACTTATTTTTCCATAAAAAACAAGTGCAAAGCAAAAACAAAATACCATTTTATAACTAGGTGATCTAAGTGGCGACAAAGAATTAAATATTCGTTACATCCAAACCGTAAAACATTTTAAAACATTAAATAAAAGGAAAATAACTAAGTTCAGGATTAACTAAATTGTCTTAGCTACGTGATTATTCTAACGTCTCCTCACACGTAACCAAGTACCATTTTACCAACCTGCAAAATAAATCAGAAACAAGAAAAGAGAGAAAACTCCCAAAATCAGATAAACTGAGTAATTCCAACTCCATCCCGTAAAATAATAATGTTAGTTCAAAAAAAATTTTACACAAGACAATTTTATCGACATTATAATAATAAGTCAAAATCAAGTGGTCTCATAAACTTTATTACTTTAGTTAAGAAAGGGAAAGAGAACGCCAGTAAGCCGGGACTAGTCCCTGTCACCACCTACTTTACAAAGGGTCGCGCGTAACCCCAAATGGCCATAAAATAAACAGAATGTCCCTAGTGTGCACACTCCTCACTAATACCCATTGATTAGGAGGAAGACTAAACAGTAATATACGTCAATTTAAACCAACTAGTAGCAACCATAACCACTAGTGGGCAACCTGTTCTTCACCCTTTCGGGTTTCATTTCCCTTCTTAATATAATGTACATTTTAATAGATTAAATTGTCCGATCACATTGCATACAAGTATTGCACAGATCAATTTAATCCTAAGTAACAATATTTTAGTTTCAGTACTTTGAAAACAGAGTCATTTTACAAGACATATTAGTTACAACTCGTTTCTCAATAGGCCTTGGAGACCATCAATCACATATAATCAATCATCCAATTCCCAAGATTTTAATTATATAAAACTCATACGATACCAAATAATCAAATTTTCGAAAATATTATACTAGTACACAATTATAGAAAACTAGTATAAAATATCATACGGTAACACATCCATCACGTATAATTACGTAAGCACGTAGTTGGCACACAACAATTTAAAACAATTTCCTAACGGGATTTTAAAGATGATGGACATTGAAAATTACCTTGAATTGCGCGTAAATCTCAAGGTAAATAACCTCTAAAACGCTCACCTAGTAGCCTCCGTCTACAAATAAACAGATAAACGAGTCTAAATTAGTCTTACGGCATTACTAATTGAAATAGTTAGTCATTACTTAGTTGTTTATAATACCCAAACTCAAAGCCCACTACGAAACTTTTCAATAGAAGGCAATATAGGTGTAAGTGGCTTAAAACATGAATTTGTTTAACTATTAAAACAAAAAAAAAATCATCATTTGTTTTATATAAAAAAAAAAACACTTTACTAAAATCCTACCACTACCAGAAGACTTGAGATTAGGAGAAAAGAAAGAGAAAAAAAAACAAAGTAAGCGACATTGATTTGCAGAAGAAGACAACAACGACAATTGCAATCCACAATTGTATACAATGGATAAAGAAGGTGGTATATTATAGGTTTCCTTGATAATCATCTAAGATAGATGGAAATAGAAGAAACATGGTTTATTACTACACTCAACAACTATGGTTGATATGGTAGCAAGTACTACGAATTAAAGAAGAGTGTGGATATACGGCAACGGTGTTGACGGTAAGGGCTGAAGCTATGGTGGTCTAAGATGGAGACAAGAACAAGACTCAGTTTGAGTTCCAAACGTTGGGTTCATCGACGGAGTTACGAGTTTAGCAATGAAAGGTGTTAATTTAAGACTACTAGCCGAAAAATTGAAGCTTAATTGACTAGTTAAACATCTAAATAAAGAAGGGATTATGAGTTATTTGAGCTCTCATACCTATCAATCAATGGAGATGAAGGGTGGAAGAAGAAGAGTAATTTTTTTTTTTTTTTTTTTTTGTTCCCCCCTTTCTCACGGCCAGCAATCTTATAGTGTGGGGATTTGGGTGAGATTAAGGTTTGGGATAGATTCAAGTAACCAACTATGATAAGATTAAAGATTCAAATTTTAGATCAAATAGCTTTCAATTAATCAGTTCCTTAATTTTATCCCAAAATCAATTTGTTTTTTTTTTCTTTTTTTTTTCAATTAATCAGTTCCTTAATTTTATCCCAAAATCAGTACCTGTTCAAAAAGTTCTGGGTAGTGGTTTTTAATATCATGCTCGGCTTCCCAAGTTGCTTCTTCAGAATTCTGATTAGACCACAACACTTTAACTATCTTTACTGCCTTATTTCGTGTATTTCTCGTTTTGGTATCAAGAATCTTCACTGGGAGCTCTTCGAAGGTTAAGGTCTCATCTAGCTCAATAGTCTCAGGTTGGATAACATGGGTAGGGTCATGAACATACTTTCGGAGTTGTGAAACATGAAAAACATTGTGAACATTGGCTAACTCCATGGGTAAGGCTAGTTGGTATGCCACCTCTCCAACTCTCTTTAATACTTCATATGGCCCAATATATCTAGGACTTAGTTTCCCTTTTCTACCAAACCGTATGACTCCCTTGGTAGGTGAAACCTTAAGTAAAGCCTTCTCCCCGACTTCAAATTCCACTATTCTCCTATTTTGGTCTGCATATGACTTTTGTCGATCCTGAGCTGCCTTCATGTTTGCCTGTATGAGCCTAACTTGCTTCGTTGTTTCTTCAATCATTTCTGGCCCCAAAGTCAAAGACTCACTGATATCATTCCAACATAAGGGACTTCTACATTTTCTCCCATACAATGCTTCATAAGGTGCCATTCCTATGCTCGCATGATGACTATTATTATATGAAAATTCGATCGTAGGTAATCTTTCGTCCCATGATCCACCAAAGTCCATCACACAAGCTCTCAACATGTCCTCCAGGGTCTGAATTATTCTCTCTGTTTGTCCATCCATAGCAGGGTGAAACGCTGTGCTAAACTTCAAGATAGTGCCAAATGCTTGCTGAAACATTTCCCAGAACTTTGATAAAAATCTGGGATCTCTGTCTGAAATGATATCTTTAGAAACTCCATGTAGTCTCACAATTTCCTTCACATAGGCGTCTGCCAGCTGATTCACATTCCAAGTGTCCTTTATTGCTATGAATCTTGCTGTCTTAGTTAGACGATCAACTATGACCCAAATAGCATTATTTGCTGCCCTTGTAAGCGGTAATCCCATCACAAAATCCATAGAGATAGACTCCCACTTCCATCCTAGCATATCTAACGATTGCAGTTTCCCTCCAGGTCTCATATGTTGTATCTTCACTTTCTGACATGTAAGGCACTTGGCCATAAACTCAGCTACTTCACGCTTCATGTTTGGCCACCAAAAATATTGCTTAAGATCTTTATAGAGCTTATCTCCTCCCGGGTGCACAGAATACGGGGTGTTGTGAGCTTCTTCTAAGATCTTCCTTTTGAGATCTTCATTCTTAGGAATACACCATCTCCCTTTGTATTTCACTGTTCCACTGTCATCAACATCAAACTCAGTTGTTGCTCCTTCTTCTTTCATATTTCTCACCTTGGTCAACCACTCATCAAACATTTGCTTCTCACGAATCTCATCATATATGGTAGGTTTGACCGACATTGCATTCAACTGCGCTTTCACCTGGCCATACTCCATCACTTCCAAGTTCAACTTCCTAAATTATTCACAAAGTTCCTTGGCTAAAACCATCAAGTTTACTGTATGACTTGTCTTCCTACTCAAAGCATCGGCTACCTTGTTCACCTTTCATTCGTGATATAGAATCTCTGGGTTGTAATCGGTTAGAACCTCAAGCCATCTCCTTTGTCTCATGTTCAAATGACTCTGTGTGAATATATTTTTCAGACTTTTATGGTCTGTATACACCTTACATCTCACACCATACAAGTAATGTCTCCAAATCTTAAGAGCAAATACCACAGCTCCCAACTCCAGGTCATGAGTAGGGTAATTCTGTTCATGCTGCTTGAGCTGCCTCGATGCATAAGCTACAACCTTCCCATGTTGCATAAGTACACACCCAAAGCCATTCTTAGATGCGTCACTATACACTTCAAACCCTTCAGTCCCGGATGGTAAGGTTAAGACTGGTGCTAAGGTGAGTCTTCGCTTCAATTCTTGAAAAGATTGCTCACACTTCTCATCCCACTGGAACTTAGTAGTTTTCTTCATCAAATTTGTTAAGGGTTGTGCTATCCTTGAAAAGTTTTACACGAATCTCCTATAGTATCCCGCAAGCCCTAGGAAACTCCTTACTTCAGTCACACTTGTTGGTCTTGGCCAATCAAAAACAGCCCGGATTTTAGATGGGTCCACCTCAACTCCTTCCTTTGAGATCACATGGCCTAGAAATGCTATCTTCTCTAGCCAAAATTCACTTTTTGAAACTTTGGCATACAACTTCTTTTCTCTAAGAATCTCCAACACTTTTCTTAGATGTCCTTTGTGCTCTTCTCTATCCCTTGTGTACACCAAAATATCGTCTATGAACACCACCACAAACTTATCTAAATATGGGCGAAAAGTTCTATTCATGAGATCCATAAAAGCTGCCGGCGCATTAGTGAGTCCAAAAATCATAGCGGTGAACTCATAATGTCCGTATCTCGTGCGAAAGGCTGTCTTTGGTATATGTTCCTCAGCAATCCTCAACTGATGGTATCCCGTCCTCAAGTCAATCTTTGAAAAGATCCCAGCACCTTTAAGCTGATCAAACAAGTCCTCAATCCTAGGCAATGTGTATTTGTTCTTTATAGTGACATTATTCAACTCTCGGTAATCAATACACAACCTTAAGGTTCCGCCCTTCTTCCTCACAAACAAAACCGGTGCTCCCCACGGTGAGACACTTGGCCTTATATAGCCCTTCTACAACAACTCTTCTAATTTTACCTTCAACTCTTTCATCTCTACTGGTGCCATTCTATATGGTGCCTTAGAAATAGCTCCAGTCCCAAGTACTAAGTCTATTTTGAAATCCATCTCCCTAATTGGTGGCATCCTTGGGATTTCGTCTGGAAACACATCTTGGAACTCCCTCACCACCGGAATGTGATCTAAGGACTTCTCTTCCACACTCACATCTTTCACATGACATAAATAAATAGGGTAGCACTTTCGGATATAAGAATGAAAAGTCATGGCAGACACAATATTAATCCCTGGTTTTGACACAACTCGCTGGTAAGAGATTTTATTCCCCTTCGGTCCCCTAAGAGATACCTTTTGGGTATGACACTCAATTCTAGCCTTGTACTCGCTAAGCCAATCCATTCCCAATATCACGTCAAAGTCAGTTAAGTCAAACTGAATAAGGGTTGCAGGCAACTCAGTTCCTGCAATGTTAACTGGAATGCCTTGGTATATGGACTAACAAGGAACTACCTCCCCAGAAAGAATTGTTATGTTGGTTTGACACAAAGATGAAGGTTTTAAAGCATGTTTATTCACAAAAGAAGTTGCTATAAAAGAATGAGATGCCCCAGAATCAAAAAGTAAGTAAGCAGGTTTTGAGTTCACAAGAAAAGTACCCGTCATAACGTTAGCATTGGAGTCAATCTCGCTCTGGTTCATGACATAGATTCTTCCATTACTGGTCCTACCATAGCCATTGTGGTTGCTTCCTTCGCTATTGTTGTTGTTCTGTCCATTCCCTCCTTGAGCATTGCCATTTTGGCCTTGAGAATTGTTGTTGTTGAAGCGGTTGTTGTAGTTTGAGTTCCTCCCATAACCACCTCCATTGTTGCCACTATTGTTACCTTGCCTCTGAGCTTGATTATTGCCATTCTGCTTCTTTGGACACTCAAATTTCTTGTGACCAACCTCCCCACATTCAAAGCAAGTAAGAAAATCTCCATTGCAATTGCGTCCTGGATGACTCTTGTCACATTTACGACATGATCGATTGCGAGATCCTTGCTGGTTCTGTTGTCCCTGGCCCCGGTGGTTATTGCTTCGATCGTTGTTGTTACGGCCTCCCTGCTGACTATTTCAACCATTCCCATTGTTACTACCCCCGAGGCGTGGTCTCTTATCATATCCTTGATGGTTTGATGAGCTCTCACCATTCCCCCTCCTCTTGTGCCTATCTTTGACCTCCTGCTCCCGCTTCAAAATTCTTTCAATATTGCAAGCTCTATCATAGGCCTCCTTATAGGTAGCAGCAGTACCAGCCCCAATCACCTTCTTTTGGATCCTAAAAGTCAATCCATCTTCAAACTTCTGAGCCTTAGATCTCTCATCAGGCACTACATTAGGACAAAACCTAGCATACTCATTGAATTTCTCAGCATACTCCTGCACACTCATACCAGCAGTTTGGTTAAACCTACTGAACTCGCTGTAGTTCTGTCTCCTGATATGTTCAGGAAAGAAACGATCCCTGATTGCTTTCTTAAGAGCCTCCCAGTTAAAGTTCTGTTGAGCTCTTATGGTGGCTCCTTCATTTTCCCACCAAATATCAGCAGCCTCACGTAAATAGAAAGTGGCTTGGTCCACCTTCTGAGCATCAGGGGTACCAGCAGTAGTAAAAATCTTGTCAAAATCACGTACCCAGTTCTCAACCAACATGGGATCTTCCTTCCCCATAAATAATGGAGGTTTCAATGCAGCAAGTTTCTTAGCCATGGAAGCTTGGGGGTCGTTGTCATTGTTGTTGTGGTTGTTGTTGTTGTTTAACTGGTTTTGCAACAACATTCCAAGGTTCTGGTTCATTTGCTCAAGAGCCCACAACCTTGCAGCAAGTTGTTCGGGAGTCTCGGCCATTTGTGCAGTTCTTCTCGAACGAGACCTAGTGTAAACGTTGTAATTTTGCATACACAATCTGCACAATTTCAACACTGGTGTTACCACCATACACATTTTAACACGATTTATTTAGATTGTGTGAATTGCAATTAAATTAACAACCACATTCTTTCATGTAACACATCATTAGTACATATATACAAGAATTAAGCATTTATTAAATCTCGATAACATTCAAAGAGTCGGCCAATTTCCAAAACAAATAATGCACGCATCAACTTAGCATTAGACTATAGGTTCGCGCATTGCTCTTGTGACCCCACTATAATCCAACCCCTTCATTACTATACTTGACTAAAGTAAGCACAAGAAAATAGGAGTTTTGTTTTATACAAATGCAATAAAAATAAAATTATACTACTTTATTAAGTTAATTAATAATCATAAAATATCATAAATATGCTTATCGAAAATTATTTTATTGCAAAATCAAGACAAAATGAAAATCATCTTTAAAGTAGCACAGATAAACTACTAGTTACAAATAAACGAAAACTACATTATAGTTTCTAATCATAATAACTAGCTTTATTTGTAAAAGTATTATAAAAGATTTAACTAAATAAGCTAAATGCGACTTAAAAAAAAAAAATCCAACCATCATTTTCCCCTTGACTCTCACGAGCTTCATTTTCATGATGCTCCTCATCATCATCCAAGTTATAGTCATACTCCCGCTTAGCTTCCATCATCGCCCTCTCAAGGTATTCCATAGTAAGGATCCATCTTCCATTATAATAGTATTTATCATTCGGTTGACCTTCAATATATAAATCAGCATACTTCTTCTTAAGTTGAAAATAGGGTCCCCTCACGCATAGTGTGTGTAAAAGAATTTGAGATCGCCTCTCCGGAGTGAGGTAATCGGATTGGCCCTCAAGTACATTGTAATGAAAGTTCTCAATGCAAAGATTCAAACGGTAGACATAATGTCGAATGTCTTCATTATACTTCATACGGATCACATAGGGAGAATCAGGTAATACCGTTGTACTCTTCCTAGCACTAGACTTTCTTGCCGTTCTACGTTCTCGTACCATCGTCTATGAAAATAAATAACCACATCATAAGTACTTAAATAAGTACTATAAAACACATAGATCCCTTATCGTGATTCCCACACTCACGGCTTTCCTAAGCTTAAATTAATTTACAAAAATTATATACAAGATTTAAACCTAAGTCTTTACTTTAATTCATTTTAGTCCCTAAAATTAAAACCTTGGCTCTGCATACCAATTTGTAACACCCCTAAAATTCGGGTCATTGTAAACAATAAGAGTACCCCTTTTCTTTTCAAAACCGACCATCGAACCTTGGGAGTATACTGCTACACTTATTTTTCCATAGAAAACAAGTGCAAAGCAAAAACAAAATACCATTTTATAACTAGGTGATCTAAGTGGCGACAAAGAATTAAATATTCGTTACATCCAAACCGTAAAACATTTTAAAACATTAACTAAAAGGAAAATAACTAAGTTCAGGATTAACTAAATTGTCTTAGCTACGTGATTATTCTAACGTCTCCTCACACGTAGGAGTACCCTTTTACCAACCTGCAAAATAAATCAGAAACAAGAAAAGAGAGAAAACTCCCAAAATCAGATTAACTGAGTAATTCCAACTCCATCCCGTAAAATAATAATTTTAGTTCAAAAAATATTTTACACAAGACAATTTTATCGACATTATAATAATAAGTCAAAATCAAGTTGTCACAAAAACTTTATTACTTTAGTTAAGAAAGGGAAAGAGAACGCCAGTAAGCCGGGACTAGTCCCTGTCACCACCTACTTTACAAAGGGTCGCGCGTAACCCCAAATGGCCATAAAATAAACAGAATGTCCCTAGTGTGCACACCCCTCACTAATACCCATTGATTAGGAGGAAGACTAAACAGCAATATACGTCAATTTAAACCAACTAGTAGCAACCATAACCACTAGTGGGCAACCTGTTCTTCACCCTTTCGGGTTTCATTTCCCTTCTTAATTTAATGTACATTTTAATAGATTCAATTGTCCGATCACATTGCATACGAGTATTGCACAGATCAATTTAATCCCAAGTAACAATATTTTAGTTTCAGTACTTTTAAAACAGAGTCATTTTACAAGACATACTAGTTACAACTCGTTTCTCAATAGGTCTTGAAGACCATCAATCACATATAATCAATCATCCAATTCCCAAGATTTTAATTATATAAAACTCATACGATACCAAATAATCAAATTCTCGAAAATATTATACTAGTTCACAATTATAGAAAACTAGTATATAATATAAGTCCAGAATATCATACGGTAACACATCCATCACGTATAATTACGTAAGCACATAGTTGGCACACAACAATTTAAAACAATTTCCTAACGGGATTCTAAAGATGATAGACATTGAAAATTACCTTGAATTGCGCGTAAATCTCAAGGTAAATAACCTCTAAAATGCTCACCTAGTAGCCTCCGTCTACAAATAAACAGATAAACGAGTCTAAATTAGTCTTACGACATTACTAATTGAAATAGTTAGTCATTACTTAGTTGTTTATAATACCCAAACTCAAAGCCCACTACGAAACTTTTCAATAGAAGGCAATATAGGTGTAAGTGGCTTAAAACATGAATTTGTTTAACTATTAAAACAAAAAAAAAATCATCATTTTTTTTTATATAAAAAAAAAACACTTTACTAAAATCCTACCACTACCAGAAGACCTGAGATTAGGAGAAAAGAAAGAGAAAAAAAACAAAGTAAGCGACATTGATTTGCAGAAGAAGACAACAACGACAATTGCAATCCACAATTGTATACAATGGATTAAGAAGGTGGTATATTATAGGTTTCCTTGATAATCATCTAAGATGGATGGAAATAGAAGAAACGTGGTTTATTACTACACTCAACAACTATGGTTGATATGGTAGCAAGTACTACGAATTAAAGAAGATTGTGGATATACGACAACGGTGTTGACGGTAAGGGCTGAAGCTATGGTGGTCTAAGATGGAGACAAGAACAAGATTCAATTTGAGTGCCAAACGTTGGGTTCGTCAACGGAGTTACGGGTTTAGCAATGAAAGGTGTTAATTAAAGACTACTAGCCGAAAAATTGAAGCTTAATTTACTAGTTAAACATCTAAATAAAGAAGGGATTATGAGTTATTTGAGCTCTCATACCTATTAATCAATGGAGATGAAGGGTGGAAGAAGAAGAGTAATTTTTTTTTTTATTTAATTATTTTTTTTTTGTTCCCCCCTTTCTCACGGCCAGCAATCTTATAGTGTGGGGATTTGGGTGAGATTAAGGTTTGGGATAGATTCAAGTAACCAACTATGATAAGATTAAAGATTCAAATTATAGATCAAATAGCTTTCAAATAATCAGTTCCTGAATTTTATCCCAAAATCAGTTTTTTTTTTTTTTTTTTTTTTTTTTTTTTTTTTTTTTTTTTTTAAATCCGAAAATGGAAATAAAAATAACAATTATTAAAAAGTTATAATTTTTTTTTTATAAATTTGAAAATAATTATAAATTTAAACTGTATACTAGAAAAATCGTTGATTAAATATAATAAAAAATTTGGGGTATTACAGTGCTTTTCAATGAAGGACTTAAGAGAGGCACAGTACATATTGGGCATCAAGATCTACATGGATAGATCTAAGAGGATGATTGGATTAAGCTAGAGTACTTACATTGATAAGGTACTGGCTCGATTAAACATGGAAAATGTCAAAAGAGGGCATTTACCCATGTCCCATGGCGTAACTCTCAGCAAGAAACAGTGTCCACAGACACCTGTTGAGCAAGAAAGAATGAATCAGATCCCATATGCTTCGCTAATCGGATCGATCATGTATGCCATGATATGTACAAGGCCAGATGTATCGTATGCCCTGAGTGCAACGAGTCGATACCAATCGAACCCAGGAGAGGCGCATTGGACTATGGCCAAGAACATTCTTAAGTACCTGAAAAGGAACAAAGATAAATTCCTGGTGTATGGAGGCCACAAAGAACTGGTTGTTGAAGGTTACACCTACGCTAGCTTCCAGGCTGACATAGACGACTTTAAGTCACAGTCAGGATATGTATTATATCTGAATGGAGGAGCGTTCAGCTGGAAGAATGCCAAGTAGAACACCACTGCAGACTCTACAACTGAAGCCGAGTACTTGACCGCTTCAGAAGCAGCCAAGGAAGCTGTTTGGATTCGCAAGTTCATTAGTGAACTTGGTGTTGCACCCTCAATCAAGGGGCCGATAGACCTCTATTGTGATAATAATGGAGCTATCGCTCAGGCCAGGGAGCCGAGAGAACACCAGAAGCTCAAACACGTGCAAAGGCGATTTCACATGATAAGGGAATGGAAATCCGAAGGTGAAATTAGAATTTGTAAGATCGGCACGAATGATAATGTAGCCGATCCTTTGACTAAACCTTTGCCTCAAGTGAAGCACAACAAACACGTTGAGGCAATGGTAATCAAGCACGTAGGAAACTGGCTTTGAAAATTCCCTATACATGTGTTTTAATTAAACGGGTTGATTTAATGTAAGACACTATATTAAAACCATTCATTAATGGAGTAATTAATTTTGTGCAAAATTTTCATTTACTCCATTACTATTTAATTGTGGTTTAGAATTAAATAATGAGTCCATTCGATTTACGGAAATATTCAAAACAGGGTATCAAGACCATGTATTGGATAAAGAAACACCTGTTAAGTGAACATTGAATATTAAATCGAAAATTGTCCCTAATCGAGGTCATCTAACAGATGGACAATTGATGACCGCCATAGATTAGTGTGTAGTATGATTTACAGCACCGTTTCTTGTGCTGCGAGGACGTAACGGTCATAAATCATTTGCACAGGTACAGTTTGGAACTGTACTGGATAAGACCTATGAGAGTATTTTAAGAAAATTTAAATTTTGTCATAAGTACATTTCTCATTATGACTATCGGAACTTATTTCCTCTGACCATGAGTACTGTGAAGTTTTCTTGTTTGAGTACTAGACTCTTTGATGTTTCCAAACGTCTGCCGTAACTGGGGATCATAACGGGAACACTCGGGAGACTATGTCCTCTTAGTAAGAAGAACTTATAATACAAGACTGGGATTGTCCCCGTACTAACAATAGGGAAAATGTTTTGTTGTTTACAAGGCCGCTCGAAGAGCGAGACTGTGAAAATGCATGGCCGTGCTCAGATGGATGTTAGAAATCATCTGCTTATTGACAGTAGAACTCGGAGATCGAGAAACACTTCTAATCGTAATAAGGATGACAAAGAATCTTACGTTATAGTTCACGAGGAAACATTAAGTGACATAGGAAATGAGCTATACACTATATGCACACTTGTCCGGAAGGACAAGTGGGAGATTGAAAGGAATGGTGTCCTTCCAACAAGTGTATTCTTCCGATAAAGGGTTCAGAATTATTACAGAGCTAATTCTTCAGTAAGGTCAAGTGATCGGAATGCCTAGGTGGAGGCCGCTTCCGATCAGTAATTTCGAGGTACAATTGATATTACAGCTTAATCTTAACTAAACCCTTCGGGTCGAACCCAATCGAATCACCGATCAGAGACGACGAATTAATCCGAAGGGATTTAATGAGTCGATAGAGTTTTACGAATTCAGACGTCGGAAATCACAAGTAACAAGTATGAGCGTAGCCATAGCTAGGCTAGGCTAGCTCATCGCATGTATAGGTGCACCATGGTGTGCTAGGCACTATCGCACCCTAGGCGTGCCATGTGAGCCCATCGCAAGCTAGCAGCATGCTAGCATGGGTGCCTGGGTGCGCATGGCAGCTATCGAAAGCTCCGCAAGCACCAGGCAGCCGATCGCAGCTAGCAGCGTGCTAGCTTGGGTGCCTGGGTGCATGTGGCAGGCCATCGCATCACGCAAGCTCAAGGCCAGGCACTATCGCAAAGCCAAGGGCTTGCGTGTGTGCCTCGCAGCCTAGCCTCGCATCCTCGCACAGTAGCCTCGCACAGCAACAGCAATGATGCATGTGGGCAAGTGCGTGTGTGCGTGCCTCGTACCAAGCATAGCAGTGCTAGGCACTGGCTGATGCGTGTGCAAGAGGGATGCATGGTGCGCATCGTGGATGGTGCGAAGGAAGGGGCCAGCATGCGTGGCTCGCTAGCAGCACTGACAAGGGTTAAATCGGTCGCTACAATCTAACTCTCAATCAAACAATACTTATACGAACACCGTATAACAAAGTACAATGGCAAATAAAGGTTCGGTCTACGAGGAACGAGAGTAATTGCAAATCAATCTTAAACCTAAGCTAGTTCGAAATCAATGGAAAATGGCGTTCTAAAATACTACTAATAAGATGGAATAAATCAATAGACTAAGACACTAGGGAGAACGGGAATTCACCAAACCATCGGTAACTACGCAACAAAGAATTATAGAGACAAATGGGATATGCAAAGACTATATGTCTGATCAATATCGTGCGATAGGAAGACAACGGGCAATACTAAGCTTGGATTTCTCATGCACTTAACATTACTCGATACATAATCAAACCACATTCAACAATGAAATACTCAATTCACAATCTCTTATTCAAATCAAGAATATCATGCAATCAAATTCAAGATTCTAGGTTAGCTACTCCTATTATAATGAATTAACATGCAATCCCATATAATCAATTTAATCACAATCCGTTTATCAAAATCAACCCTCAATTACATAGATTACCTAGGCCGGGTTCCATCCCGAAACCCTAGCTAGGAGACTACTCACACATATTCATAATCAAAGCAATAATGAATTCCAAAAGCATAATAGATATAAACATGAATTCTGATTAAGGAATAATAAAGCTTGATTAATAAACAAGAATGAATAATACCAATTCTATTGATGCGAATCAATAACAAAGTTTGGAACTTTGATATCCGATGTCAATGAATAATACAAAGAATCCCAACGAATCTTGCTTCGAATCAATCAGGAAAACTACGATTAACTAGATCAAATCTATGGAATCTCAACTACGGAAGTGCTCTCTACCTCTCTACAAAAGCTCTCAAAAACTATCTCTAAAACTGTCTAAAAACGCCCCTTAAAGTCGGGCCTTATATAGGTCTTATAATTCGGAGAAGTCAAGCGCGCAGTCAACCCTAGATCAGCACGGCCGTGCTATATTTGGCACGGCCGTGCTAGCTTGTCAGTAGCTAAACCGAATTTCTTCTTCAATTTGGCACGGCCGTGCAGCTACCTGGCACGGTCGTGCTAAAAATGACACGGCCGTGCTGAATATGCTCTAGCACGGGGCTCATACTGATGCTGACACGGGCACGGGCAACATCTGGCACGGCCGTGCTAATGGCCTGCACGGCCGTGCTGGTGCGTGGATACTGACACGGTCGTGCTATTGGCTTGCACGGCCGTGCTGCCTTGCATGGGGCTGCTTGCTCATACGCCAGCACGGGTGTGCCTATGGTAACACGGTCGTGCTGCCTGTGCTATGTAATCAATGCACGGCACTTGAACTTCCTTAACTCCTCGAACTTCGGTCAAGGCTAGCTCGGTTACGCATCAAGGGCTCGGGATCCGACTAAACTCGGTTGATATTACCTGAAAACACATCAAAAACAAACCGAAAACCCGTGAAGCACGTAATATAGGGGACATAAGCATAACAAGGTAATAATCAGCCAAAACGGCCCCAAATACATCCAAAATCATCCTAATATTAAGCTCTAAAGCGCGCCCTAAAGTGCGCTTGTCAAAACCCCCAAGCTACCCTTTTTCTAGTCCTTGAGCAAAAACCAAGGGAAACACACATAAGATCAAATAAACTATGCCATTGCATATAAATCAAATTAAGCACGGAATGAAGTCAATGGATCCTACTTAGAACAACCATGCACGGAATGAAAACTCACTCAAACAGGCAACGAGACACACAATCCAAGGTATTGTTGATCAAAATGCAAACAAGATCTAAACCAAGCATAGAGAACAAGGAAATCATGCTTCCCTCTAAACCCAACCAAACCGGCCACGTCCTCCCCTTTTGCTTCAAATCACCACCCTAATTGGCTCCTTATGATTCCTCGAAGGAACCGGAAAAAGTAATATTTTGAGGAAATAATAGGTCTCCCGACATCTCGATCACGCATAATCTTACCATAGGGTTGAAAAGCATCTCCCTCCACCGTTTGAAACCCAACACCTCTAAAGTCTAAGGGTCTTAAAGGGTTGTAATATATTGGCAATGGGTAAGGTAGGTGAAAACAATTTAAAATGTGGGGTTAATTCCTAAATGAAGCGCAAGAATCACAATTCTCAAAAACAAAAGTTCAAAAGATGTAATTCACATTTCACAATCTCAATGATTCACATTCTTAAACATCCCAAATTATCCATATAATACACACTCAAATGACCTTTTTCAAACTTCAAAACTTTATTTATGTGTCCTTGCCTTTTTCAAAATTATCCATATAAAAACTAAACTACCAAAAATCCAAATCCCTAAATACAAGTAAGACCCCCCCAAGCTAGAATCGAACATTGTCCTCAATGTTTACACATCAAGGACTTACAATAGTAAGGAGAGGGAGGTAACTAAAGGGAAAGGGAAAGGGATCACGAGCTAGGGCCGCCCGGGCCAGGAGGAAAGCGGGAGGCCATGTCGTCAACACTCCTATTCAGATCTCTTAAGGAAGAGGCCATATCCGAGTTTGTCAAACGTAAACCCGCTACTTCGCTCCTCAAATCATCAAGTCCATGGCAGAGCGAGGCGTTATCCTGCGCTGGGATCTACTGGGCCTCATTTGGGCCGCCCTCCTCCTCATCATCATCATCGTCAGCATCATCATCACCTTGGCCCCCATGGGCTTGCTCATTTCCAGGGTGAGCCTGTGGATTGCGGTCGACATACTCCGTGTTCCCGTCCTCGTGCCAGATGAAGTCGGGGTCGAAGATCCAGTTTTCCATGTTATATACGACCGTCCTCTCTGGATCGGGGAAGTAGGCATAAGGCTTCCCTGCGACGAGCCATAAGTAGCAATCTGGCATGGTAGTCCCATCGAGCCATAAGGATGGTGATCATGCCACCAATAGTAATGTCACCCCTCCCCCGGGTTACACCGTCTAGGTGGTCTACTAACCACGCCCCCATGTCCAGCCGCCCGTCCCCCCGGGTGAGATGCCATAAGAACTGTAGCTCCCTAATGGAGACTACCCCCGAGCTATCTCCCCTAGCGAAGATAGTAGAGGAAAAGGTCCTATGGGACAGTCTAAAGGCGGGGTTGACAATGGAGGTCGCCTTATCCTTACGGGGATCCCTATCCACCTTCCCCGTTATCTAACGCCAAAACAGTCCGGACTTATAATGTTTGGAGTGGCCATCCTTAGGACCATATTTCAGGTCAGATTGCCATCCAAAAGCAGCATTTACCTAAGCCACGGACATTTGGATGGTGCCCGAGTTCATAAGCTGGAAGGACAAGTACCGGGGTGAGTTATTCTCATCCCGGTGTACATACAAAGAAGCTAGAAACTCGAGGGTAAGCCTCTTATAGGTATGAGCATGCATGGTCAAAAAGGAATCAAAATTAGAGTACGAGAAAAGTTGAACCATGTCGTTCTGAATCCCTAAAGCCCTAGCGGCCAAAGGGTCCTAGAACTTTGTAGGCCGGATCGGTCGAAGGGACAAGCTTAAAAATCTGTCCATGAAGGACGGATTTCCGAAAACAATACCCATGGTGCCCACGGGTGGTGGAGCCACGGTTGAGGGCCCTTCGTCTTGACCCGACCTTCTACTAGATGTTTTGGTTCTAGGCATGTTTGATTCAAGAAATTAAGCACAATATACCAATTAACAAGCAAGAAACTATCCTAGAATGCAATGTACTACCCTAACACTACTAATTCACCCAAACTTGTAACAATAAAGCACAATTCAACAACAAATATTCAATAAAACTAATGAAATTGGACAAAAATGGCGAAAATCAATGAGTTTAAGAACGAATTCACCAAGGACTCCACGAACTGGAGTAGTGTCGAGCTCAAAGAGGGCCGAATTTTGCTTCCAACCGCTTGAAAAATTCTCCAATGCAGGGGGGATGCCGAAATCTTGAAGAAGAATTGGGGAATTAGGGTTTGATTTGAGGATTTGGGGGAGGAATTTGGGAGTTAGGGTTTGTTTAGAAAGAGAAAGGGTAGGAAAGAGTGTTAGAGAGTTGGGAAATAATGAGAGAGTTTGAGTGAAATTGTGTTTAAAGCCGAAATATTGTCCGGAACCCGCGCTGCACGGCCGTGCTATAATTGGCACGGCCGTGCTGAAGTGTGGCACGGTCGTGCTACATTTGGCACGGCCGTGTTGTCTTGGCAGGCTACTTTGCAAAATCGAATTTCAGATGGCACGGCCGTGCTAGAATTGGCACGGTCGTGCTTAAACTGGGTACTTAGCACATTTTCACAGAATCATGGCACGGCCGTGCTGTCGCTTGGCACGGCCGTGTTAGCATGTCAGGAGGCTTTTTAGGTTTGGCACGAACGTGCAGAATTTGGCACGGCCGTGCTGGATTCTGGCACGGCCGTGCTGTCTGATGGCACGGCCGTGCTAACTGCTACAGTCTGCAGGCTTTCTTTTCCTTCAAAGGACGCATCACTCTCTTCATTCCGAACTCTAACCAATCTTCTACCTACACAAAAAACAAACAAGAGCACACAAAACTCACACAAATTAGGAGCTAAACCAACAAAAAAGTAAAGCAAAAGAAACTACTCTAGTAAAAGCAAGAAAATCGGGTTGCCTCCCGGAAGCGCTAAGTTTAACGTCGATAGCTTGACGTGGTCACATTCAACTCTTGTGACCGCATTTGGACACATCTATCACACCAACATGGGCTCCCTCATAGTATGTCTTCAACCTTTTCCCATTAACCACGAAGGATTGCAACTAGGGCTGGCAAAAACTGACCCGACCCGAAAACCCGACCCGAACCCGATCCGAAAAAAGCGGGTTAGGGTTGAGGTTTCCGACCCGAAAACTTAAATGGGTCGACACGAACCCGAACCCGAAATTAAATGGGTTAGGTTAAGGTTGAAAATCTCAACCCGAAAACGACCCACTTAACCCGAAATAAATTTCAGGTCAAAATCAGGTCGGGTCAACCCGAACCTGACCTGATAACCCGAACTAATTTAAGTAAGAAAAAGAAAAAAAACGTAAAAAGCTTATTAAGCCCAGCCCAAATTCACAAAGAGGCTTCCATATATAAATTCAATACCCTAAATGAACTCATTTCCCCTCATTGATCTTCAGCCGTTTTTCCCCTCAGTTCTCTTTCTTTAATTTTCTCTCTCCTCAAAAACTCATTGTTGAATTCGACAGAGGTAGTTCCGTTAAGCCTAACTTTACCATTGTCATTTCCTTGACGGCTTGAATCCTTCACTCCTCCACGAATTCCTCTCATTCATCAAAGGTATCTTGCTTCTTAATTTATTTTCTGTTTTTTCTTCGTGTTTTTTATATGCTAGTTTTGTTTATTTTCTAATTCTTCTGTTGTTAATTTTATATTTACTTGCTTCCGTTTATTTTAGTTTTTTACATGCTAATTTTCGAGTGTTATTACTAAATTCTGATGTTAAATGTTGTTGATTATGTTATTATACGGTTGTTTTTGCTAATTTTTTACTGTTAATGCTAATTTTTATTGTTAAATGTTGTCTATGTTATGGTGATTCTTGCTAATATTTGTTGTTTACTTTTGTTTATCATGAGAATGCATGTTTTAATTTAGATCTTACTAGTTAGATCTAGATAATATAGTCTGATTTAGAATTGCATGTTTTAATTATGTTAGTGTTGTTTTTCTTTATAGGTTTGGCAGCAAGAAGTAGCCCACCCATGTTCAATTGGAAATTTTGTGGATCAATTTTGAAGCTTGAGGTTGTGAACAAGGATGACAGCCATGACAAATTGACAGTCCCAACATCGCCCGATCTTAATCCAAATGAAAATCTTATTGCATCTTCTATTATTTTTTGAAAACTGTAATTTGTGTTATTAAAACTTTATCTTTGGTTTGTAATTAGTGAATTACAATTTTTATTGGTTTATTATCGTTAAGTAGGATTGTTACTTTGTTAGACTAAGCTATTTAATTTTGGTTTGAATTAAAATGCTTAACCTGAACAACTTGTATTTGAAATGAAAAAAAAGTTATTCAGGTCAATTTTGGGTTAACCCAAACCTGAATATATCAGGTTTGGGTCGGGTTAATTTCAGGACAAAGAAACCTGATTTTAACCAAAATAAAAAATCAGGTCAAATAAGGTCAATTTCGGGTTGACCCGAACCTGAAAATATCAGGTTCAGGTTAGGGTTTTCAACCCAAAAAATTAAATGGATCAGGTTCGGGTTGGGGGTAGCTGACCCGAAATTTAGGTGACCCGAACACGAACCCGACCCGACCTGATCCATTTGCCAGCCCTAATTGCAACCCACTAGAATCATAAAGCTCAACCGCACCGGAAGGGAAAACATCTTTGACAGTGAAAGGACCCCTCCATCTAGACATCAACTTACCGGGGAAGAGCTTCATACTAGAGTTATACAAGAGGACTTTGTCACCAACATTGAACACCTTCCGCTCTATCTTCCGTTCATGGAACTCCTTAGATCGGGACTTGTATAGGCTCGCACTGTCATATGCGTCCATCTGAAGCTCCTCCAACTCATGAAGGTCCAACATTCGTTGCTCTCCCGCGCTTGCTAGATCAAAATTTATCTTCTTGATAGCCCATTGAGCGCGGTGCTCTAGTTCGACCGGGAGGTGACATGCTTTCCCGTAGACCAAGCGTTATGGGGTGGTGCCTATTGGGGTCTTGAAAGCAGTCCGGTATGCCCAAAGTGCATCATCAAGCTTATCGGACCAATCTTTCCTATTCTTCGCCATTGTCTTCTCAAGGATGGACTTTATCTGTCGATTGAAGACTTCCGCTTGCCCACTAGATTGAGGGTGATAGGTTGTCCCGAACCTTTGATGTACTCCATTCTTTCGAAGCATCCTTTGAAAGGCCCCATGCACAAAGTGTGACCCGTTGTCACTTATAACCGCTCTAGGAACCCCGAACCTTGGAAATATAATCTTCTTGAAGAGCTTCACTACCACCTTGTGATCATTTGTTGGGGAGGCAATTGCTTCCACCCACTTAGACACGTAATCCACAGCCACAAGTATGTATTGGTTCCCACGGGAGGAAGGGAAAGGTCCCATGAAGTCTATGCCCCACACATCAAAGATCTCAAGTTCAAGTATGGGTTGTTGAGGCATTTCATTCTTCTTGGAAATGTTTCCACTTCGTTGGCAAGCATCACAAGTCTTCACAAATGCCCACGCGTCCCTAAAGATATGGGGCCACCATAGCCCACATTGCAAAACCTTTTGGGCTGTTTTATTAGCCCCCATGTGACCTCTGCAAGGGTCGGAGTGGCACATTTTCAGCACACTATGAACTTATTCCTCCGGAACGCACCTTCTTAGGAAACCATCTACACCTCTCTTGAACAAAATTGGATCATCCCATATGTAATGCCTTGCATCTCTCCTAATCTTTTTCCGTTGGTTCTTGGAGAAATCGGGGGGAAACTCCTCACAAGCCAAGTATTTTACCATATCCGCAAACCATGGTAGAATCTTCTCCTTGAGGAGGTATAACACATCATCCTTCAACTCATCACAAATGGGCATCCCATCATCTTCTTGTTGCTCTCTCTCCATGCGCGAAAGGTAATCCGCAACCACATTCTCGGCTCCCTTCTTGTCCCGGATCTCCACATGAAATTGTTGTAAAGAGAGGACCCATCGGAGGAGGCGTGGTTTGGATTCCTTCTTCGAAATTAGGTACTTGATGGCTGCATGGTCGGTGTAGACAATCGTTTTTGAACCAATGAGGTAGTCCCAAAATTTCTCAAACGCATGAACAATGGCTAGGAACTCTTTCTCTGTGGTGGTGTAGTTCCTTTGTGCTTCATTTAAGGTCTTGGACATGTAATAGATCACGTGAAGCCTCTTCTCAACTCGTTGCCCAAGAACACCTCCGATAGCCGTATCACTAGCATCGCACATCAACTCAAAAGGTAGATCCCACCGTGGTCCTTGCACAATCGGGGCCGAAATCAAAGCTTCCTTAAGTGTGTTAAAAGCTTGTAGGCGCTCTTCATCGAACTTGAAGTCAACTTCCTTTTGCAATAAGGCATTTAAAGGCTTGCCTATAAGAGAGAAATCTTTTATGAATCGCCGGTAGAACCCCGCATGCCCTAGGAATTGTCTTACCCCTTTTGCATTGACCGGTGGTGGTAGCTTTGCTATAACTTCAACCTTTGCTTTGTCTACCTCTATGCCGGTATTTGAGATCTTTTGACCGAGGACAATACCTTCTTCAACCATGAAGTGACACTTCTCCAAGTTGAGGACTAAGTTCACCTTCTCACACCGTTGTAGGCACTTCCCCAAGTTCACTAGGAAAACATCAAAGGACGCTCCTCCAACAGAAAAATCATCAATGAAAACCTCCATCTCGGCCTCTAACATGTCCCCAAAAATGCTCATCATACACCGTTGAAAGGTGCCCGGTGCATTGCAAAGTCCAAAAGGCATTCTCCTGTAGGCAAAAGTACCATATGGACAAGTAAAAGTCGTCTTCTCTTGGTCATCCGAGTTTATAGGTATTTGGAAAAACCCCGAATAACGTCAAGAAAGCAATAATACTTGTGCCTAGTTAGTCTTTCGAGCATTTGATCAATAAAAGGGAGGGGAAAATGGTCCTTTTTGGTAGATGCGTTTAGACGTCTATAGTCTATGCACATCCGCCAACCGGTCACCATTCTAGTTGAGATGAGCTCACCATTCTCATTCTCAACTACAGTCATTCCCCCCTTCTTAGGGACAACATGCATAGGGGAAACCCATCTAGAGCTTGAAATGGGGAAGATGATACCTGCATCAAGGAGTTTGGTGATCTCTTTCTTCACCACCTCCCCCATTTGAGGATTGAGTTTCCTCTGCCTCTCAATAGAAGGCCTCGCACCATCCTCGAGAGTTATGTGATGCATACATATAGCGGGGCTAATACCCTTGAGGTTATCAATGGTATATCCTATGACACTTTGATGCTCTCTCAATACATCACACAACTTCCGAGTTTGATCCGCATCTAAAGAAGAATTCACAATGACAGGATAAGTTGAATTAGGACCAAGAAATTCGTACCTTAGATGTGATGGTAGAGGTTTCAATTCTACCTTAGGGGCTTCATTTACCTCTTTTGTGGTGGCCATAGAAAGTGCATACATGGGTGTAATTTCCTTGAAACCGTCATCACCATCATCTTCCTCTAGCATTTGCTCCTCTATGTACCTGCTCAAATCGGTATCACTTGGCTCAAGATCATGGTTAGTAGAAAGCAATTGTGTATGCATACTAGAGACAATCGAATCAATAGTGTCAATCATCATGCAGTTTTCTGAAGTAGACAAAGGATATTGCATGCTTTTGTTAAGATCAAATTCAAGGACCTCCTCTCCTACCTTTAAAGAAATCTTGGCACTCTTCACATCAATGAGAGCACCAGAGGTAGCTAGGAAAGGTCGTCCAAGAATAATAGGTATATGATTATCTTCATCCATTTCCAAAACTACAAAATCCACAGGTATCACAAATTTCCCAACCCGTAGGGGAACATCTTCTACCTTACCCTTAGGAAATTTGATCGAACGATCAGCTAACTGTAGGGTAATGTTGGTAGGAAGAATTTCTCCTACCCCTAATCTTTGATATACAGAATATGGCATAAGACTAACACTAGCCCCAAGATCACATAATGCATTATCAATTTTCATTTTATTAATAGCACAAGGGATTGAGAAATTACCTGGATCTCCCAATTTGGGAGGCATCTTGTTCATGATGATTGCACTACAATTCGCGGTGAGGTTAACAGTTTCCACCCCATCACAATTCCTCCTACTACTCAAAATATCTTTCAAAAACCTAGCATAGTTAGGCATTTGTTTTATAGCATCAGTGAATGGTATGGAAAGGTGAATTTGTTTCAAAGTCTCTAAAAACTTACCAAATTGAACATCCAACTTATGTCTCACAAACTTATGGGGGTAAGGAAGTTTTTGCAATAGATTAGGTTCTTTGACTTGTGTTACTTCCTTTTCTTTCAGGACCTCAACAGAGTGACTCTCTATAACAGTATCAGTGGTAGGTGTAGTCACAGAGTGACTCCTAGGTGGTACTACTTCATCGCTCCCCCTCAATGTCTTTCCACTCCTAGTGGTGATAGCATTTACAGAGTTTTTAGGGTCAATACCTTGAGGTGAGAGTTTTGACACTCCAACCCCATCCTTTATAGCACTAGCCAACTGAGAAATCTGGGTTTCAAGCATTTTATTATGTGTCATCACTTCATTAAACTTTTTGTCACTGGTGGCCATGAAAGTGTTGAACATTTTAGTCTGTGCTTCCATCATCTCCTCCAAACTAGTCCTTTGCGATGGTCCTTGAGCATTGTAGTTGTCATTAGAGGCTCGGGAACCACGCGCATTAGACTGTTGGGGATTTTGATTTTGGAAGTTGTTCCTGTTACCATTGTTATTCCAGTTTCCCCTGTTATTGGCATTCATGTTCTGATTGTATTGCCCTTGATTACCTTGATTACCTGCATTTTGTTGGTAATTATTCTGATTACCAAAATTACCATGTTGTTTATAGGACCCTTGGGGATTTTGGTCCCTTTGGTTCCTGTTTCCCCACTTGTTTTGTTGTTGGTAGTCAGAATTATTACCCTGTTAATTATAATTGTTCCCTCTTTGATTAGGTGGTAAATATCTGTTATTGTCATTCCTAGGTCTATTTCATAAGACAAGGCATTTACTTGTTCATTATCACACTCATTACCATCATTATAGTTAGATTGAAATTGGGAATCTACGTTGCAGGCAGAGGTATCATGGTCATAGGACCCACAGTTTTCACAGAATATACATCCAGCAGGCATATTATTAGAGTTAGAGTGCATACCTGCTCCCTTAGAATGGGATGGAAGATTTTGATGCGGTGGAGCATCGAGCTTCTCTTTGATAATTGACATTTCCTTACCTAGATTTGCAATTTGCGATGTCAAATTCCCGATTGCATTAAGGTGGTTTACCGAATAGACCGCTCCTCCACTCTTGCTCGTGGCCTCTCGCTCTCCATCTTGCCAATCCATGTGGTGTCGTACCACATCTTCTATGATATCAATGACCTCCTCTTCGGTCTTGTTCATAATAGGGCCCCCTGCTCCTGCATCCAAACTGGTCTTACCTTGAGGACTCAATCCTCCATAGAAAATCTGTAGAACTTGGTATGTTGGGATTCCGTGGTGTGGGCACTCACTTTGGTACTCCTTGTACCTTTCCCATGCTTCGTAGATTGACTCCCCACTCCTTTTCTGAAATCCCTGGATCAAAGCTCTCGCATCGGCCGTCTTCTTTTGGGAATAAAATCTTCTCAAGAATGCTGTCGTGACATCATCCCAAGTGTGTAGAGAGTTCGGCTTCACCTCCTTCTCTAACCATTCGAGAGCTCTCCCAATAAGTGAAAAGGGTAAAAGCTTCAATCTCACGAACTCTTGATTCACCCCATTAACCTTGATGGTATTGCAGTACTTCTCAAATTCGTTCAAATTAGCCAAAGGGCTCTCATGCTTGGCACCACTAAACTGCCTTCTCTCGATGAGGGTGATCATAGCCGGCCGGATCTCGAAATCATTGGCCTCAGTAGTGGGTGGAGCAATCCCACTTGAAGCTCTATACGCCCCGGGAGTTCCCAACTCTTTAAGGGGTCGTGGTGCTGGCCGATTTTCAGTCATTGTAACTGGTTGTGTGCTTGGGCCGGTTTCCTTTCCTTGAGAGTTTGATGATTTCGATCGGGATTTTTGATTGCTTTTCAAAGTCTTTTCAATTTCAGGATCGAAGGGTATTAACTCTCCCTGTTTAGACCTGCGCATACACACTAACCAAACCAATCAAATAGCAGGGCTACAAGTGTAGCCAAAAAGAAAAATCTTTTTGTATTTTTGTTTGAAGAACTAGACTCAAGAAATCAAAAAGCAATTAACAAACACCGTTCCCCAGCAATGACGCCATTTTGACAAGGGTTAAATCGGTCGCTACAATCTAACTCTCAATCAAACAATACTTATACGAACACCCTATAACCAAGTACAATGGCAAATAAAGGTTCGGTCCACGAGGAACGAGAGTAATTGCAAATCAATCTTAAACCTAAGCTAGTTCGAAATCAATGGAAAATGGCGTTCTAAAATACTACTAATAAGATGGAATAAATCAATAGACTAAGACACTAGGGAGAACGGGAATTCATCAAACCATCGGTAACTACGCAACAAAGAATTATAAAGACAAATGGGATATGCAAAGACTATATGTCTGATCAATATCGTGCGATAGGAAGACAACGGGCAATACTAAGCTTGGATTTCTCATGCAATTAACATTACTCGATACATAATCAAACCACATTCAACAATGAAATACTCAATTCACAATCTCTTGTTCAAATCAAGAATATCATGCAATCAAATTCAAGATTCTAGGTTAGCTTCTCCTATTATAATGAATTAACATGCAATCGCATATAATCAATTTAATCACAATTCGTTTATTAAAATCAACCCTCAATTACATAGATTAACTAGTCCGGGTTTCATCCCGAAACCCTAGCTAGGAGACTACTCACACATATTCATAATCAAAGCAATAATGAATTCCAAAAGTATAATAGATATAAACATGAATTCTGATTAAGGAATAATAAAGCTTGATTAATAAACAAGAATGAATAATACCAATTCTATTGATGCGAATCAATGACAAAGTTTGGAACTTTGATATCTGATGTCAATGAATAATACAAAGAATCCCAACGAATCTTGCTTCGAATCAATCCGGAAAACTACGATTAACTAGATCAAATCTATGGAATCTCAACTACGGAAGTGCTCTCTACCTCTCTACAAAAGCTCTCAAAAACTATCTCTAAAACTGTCTAAAAACGCCCCTTAAAGTCAAGCCTTATATACGTCTTCTAATTCGGAGAAGTCAAGCGCGCAGTCAACCCTGGATCAGCACGACCGTGCTATATTTGGCACGGCCGTGCTAGCTTGTTAGTAGCTAAACCGGATTTCTTCTTCAATTTGGCATGGCCGTGCTAAAAATGACATGGCCGTGCTGAATATGCTCTAGCACGGGGCTTATACTGAAGCTTACACGGGCACGGGCAACATCTGGCACGGCCGTGCTAATGGCCAGCACGACCGTGCTGGTGCGTGGATACTGACACGGCCGTGCTATTGGCTTGCACGGCCGTGCTGCCTTGCTTGGGGCTGCTTGCTCATAGGCCAGTACGGGTGTGCCTATGGTAACACGGCCGTGCCGCTTGTGCTATGTAATCAATGCATGACACTTGAACTTCCTTAACTCCTCGGACTTCGGTCAAGGCTAGCTCGGTTACGCATCAAGGGCTCGGGATCCGACTAAACTCGGTTGATATTACCTGAAAACACATAAAAAACAAACTGAAAACCCGTGAAGCACGTAATATAGGGGACATAAGCGTAACAAGGTAATAATCGGCCAAAACGACCACAAATACATCCAAAATCATCCTAATATTATGCTCTAAAGCGCGCCCTAAAGTGCGCTTGTCAAGCACGCATGCTGGCTGTGCTATCAATGGGATGCGAGGGAGATGCTGCGAGAGAGATGCTTGTGCGTGCGATAGGCAGTGCTAGGCAGCCAGCAGCACCAGCGCCTAGCACTGGCCAGCACCAGCGCCTAACACAGCCTAGCACCAGGCATGCGAGGCTCCTGGGCAGGCACATGCTAGCTGGCTGGGCTGGCTAGCACCATGCTAGCTGGCGTGCTAGCTGGCAGCAGCCCAGCACCCCTCTTAGGTGAGGCGGTTTTGTGAGGGTGGGGACCAAGGCTTTGGGAAAGCCTTGGGGAGCAAGGCAATGGTCCCCCCACCCCTCCATGGTCCTCACCTAACCTTCTCTCTCCCTTTGACACTTGTTGCATTGTGATTAGATTTATTTATTAATTTGTTTTAGAAATAAATTAATTAGCAAATTATACATTCTCCCACATTGGTTGGGGAATGAAATGCAAGGGTTCATTTCCCTATAAATAACAAGCTTGGGTATTGGGAAATGAACAACCTTGAGTGGAATTAAAAAGGCAACTCTAAGAAAGAGTAAACCTTTGATTCGTAAAACTCATAGTTATTTTGTCCGGGTCTTGACTAACCTTCAAGACTTAGGACGCTCGGGTCGGGTCGAGGGTACGATCCGTCGGAGATCTCGTCTTTTCGGGATTTTGAAGTAAGAGCTCTTTAGGAACGAAGCACGCGTCAAAGGTATAATTCTTATTCTTAATCTTGTTTGATTAAGTTTATTATGCTTATTAATTGCTTTAATTAAGGGGCGGGTCTTGGTGGGTTTCCTTCCGCGTAGTGTCGGGTCACTAAGAAACCCTACAAAATGCTCACTGATCTGATGGTTTGGACAACTATCACATAGTTTCTTGAAACGCTCCCAATACTCATGAAGTGTCTCTGCATCGTCTTGTTGAATCCCACATATTTCTTTCCTAATATTGGCTGTCAAAGATGCGGGAAAATATCTTTCTACGAATAATTTTAGCATTTAATCCCATGTTGTGCTGGTTCCAGCAGGTACTTCAAACAACCACTCTTTAGCAGCATCAAACAAGGCAAAAGGAAATGCCTTTAACTTGAGTTTATCGAGGGTGACCCCAGCCGGTTTCATCCCCGCACATGCTATGTGAAATTCCTTTAAAAATCTGCTAGCCTCATTCATGTGAACTGAACCCAAGGAGTTAGTATTACGAAAACCACAAAATGTGGGAAGAGCTCTAATCAACCCCGGCTTGATCTCAATTTCTACCTCATCGTCTACTATGCACAATAAATTTGGATCAAACGTTGGAGCTACGAGCTGCTTTAGTGTTTGATCACCCATCTCAAAAATATATTCACCCTCCTCGTCCGAAAATGAACTTTCACTGTGAGGTAACGGAGTATGACGAGCTTGCTCCAGTATTTGAGCACGAGTCCTTTTAGCTACAGGAAGAGTAGAAAAAGGATGAATTATAATTCCCTGGTTCCTTGCTGCAAATTCCTTTAATCTTTGATTCTTCGAGCTTCTATCACACATACACAAACAAGGAACTAGATGACAAGTTAGTAGGAAAAGTTAGCAAAAACACAAGTAATAATGTAATAAAATGCCAATTCCCCGGCAACGGCGCCAAAATTTGGTACGACTGTCGCGTGTCTACCAAAAATAAATTTAACAAAAACTTCCTAAAATTTGGTAGGGTAAGCTAGGGTCGATCCCACAGAGAATTAGATTATCAAATTATTACTTGTGTATGTTAAAAACCCCTGATTTGAATAAGGAAAATATGATAAAAAAAGAAAAACCTAATAACTAGAAAACAAATCAAGTACGGAGAAATAAACTAATAAAATTAAGATACTATAAAATCAAGAATAATGAAATAGGGAATTGGGAGACGTATTATAGCATTGGAGTATCAATTGATCATTGAATTATATATAATCATGACTATATCTTAATGTTAACTAATGAGCACAAACAAGCATTCGAAACTTCTTTTAATTGCAAATAGACCAAACAAGCTCTTGGAATATTGTCCTACCAACTAATAATCTAGAACAAGCTCTCTAGACTCGATTAATTAGTAGCGTTAATAACAAGGGAGTAGTTAACTTAGCCACAAATCTCACCAGCTCGAACTCGTGCAACTCAAAGGGTTGATAATCTTAGGCATTATAACAAGCTTTAGTCACATATTAAACACCTAATTGCTACCAAGGGAAATTAAATTAACAAGGACAATTACGTACCACAAGTTAAAATCCTAGCAATCAAACTAGTAGATTATATTAAAGATGGCCGGTCTAAAATATAATTCAACTAATTCATACCAATAAAATAGACTATCAATCCAATCAAGATATAAACATGATACCCAAGAATTACAACATATCTATTCTCACAAAACCAATAACCCAATGCATAAATGATCTCCCAACCCCACTAATAATTTAGCCTGACATAATAAATATTGAGTTAACTATAATAGAATACATAAAATTCATAATCAAACTAATAAACAAAGCAAATAAATGAAAATAAAACTAATAATTAAATTAATCTACCAAGATGTATACCAGCTAGTATACTGACGCATTCAAGAACAAAAGCACTAACTTTCATTTTTATTCTCCAAAGCAAAACTTATACTACTACTAATCCAAGATAAACCAAATTTGACAATTGAATGAAAAGAAAATGAAAGCATAAATACACTACCAAATCTTCTAATGAGATTCAGAGTAGACATAAGTTGAACCGAGTCACCTCGACTAGTCCATTTTTGCTTACCCTCCTGCTCAGTAGGTACCTCGCAAAATTCAGATGAAGCTCATCAACTTGCTGCCCTGAACGTAGCCCAGAAAATCCCCAAAATAAAACTCAGATCCTTTTTCTGTTTCGGAGTAGCTGATCAGAATCCCCAAATCAGTATCGTAGCAAACCGAGAGCTACAACCTTCTCGATTCCTCTGTCGCCGAGTTCAGCTTCCCCCTGAGTTTGTTGTTGCTGGTCTTCTTCTCTCATGCAATTCAGCCTCCCTCCTCTCTGATTCGGTACCCAAAACAACCCTAATATGTGTAAATCTTCCAATATGAAAAACCCCTTTTCCTTCCAATTCGGCATCCCAATCTTATCACCGGGAATCTTTGATCCTAAACGCTCTCATCCTTATCTGATTTCATCTCTATCTTTTCTTGCTTGACAAATTGATAAGCGTCAATCTCGCTTAAGGGATTTACTCTTTGTCTTACCCGCAAGAACAGTGAGAACAATGAAGAGTTTGAGCTCCTCTCATCTTTCTAATATGTTATGTGAAAGATTGTTATACTTCAAGGTCCAATTGTAATAGCTTACACAATAAAACAACATTGGGCTTGAAATAGTTGAGAGTCAACGGGCTTATAAACTTTGCTTCTCTTAACCAGGGTGTCGTAATATGCAATTTGATGCCAATATTTCTAGATAAGAAAATAAATAGTAGTAACTCGTGTCTAGATAAGAAAATTATGTAATATATCTTTAAACCATCAAATATCAATATAAAATCAAGAGTTTAATAGATATAAGTATTATATTTTTACGACCTTATCAGTAAGCTTCCTTATGCTTCTTTTCTTAGCTTAGCTTGTACCGCTTGGTGAGATCTTTCTATTTTCCCTTCTTTTATTTTCTTGTTTGCATAGTATAGATTTAACTTAGGAAGAGTTGAATGGTTCGAGGTTGTTTGCTATCAACACCTTGAGGGTGTTTAGGGCTATTGGCGATGTTGTCGAATGATCTTTGTTTCTCGATTGGGATTCATATAATTTTTCATGTACCCAAGAGCTTTTTTTCTCCTTTTCTTTTATTTTCTTCCCTTTTCCTTCTTTATTTTTGGATAAACATAAAATTCCAATAATATTTTTATTTGAGGCAAAGTTTTGCATATCTTGTCGTGTTTGCTTTTGTTTCGGACATAATACCATTTGCACTTGTATATTTGGATGTTTGCCTTCCTATATGTTGACGGCGTGCACGGTTTTAGAATATGTACGGTTCATTATAGGATAGAGTATGCTAAGGTAGTGTGTTTAGAACTTTTGGGTCCTTGAAGCCCTAGTGTACTTGTTTGTGGTAGAAGGTGTTTCTTCCTATGGTGAATTTGAAAACAATAGTGAGTTTTTGATACACCCATGTGAGGTTTCATTTTTCTAGCTTTCTACCTATTTTGCATTGGCGGCGCATGGATCCTTGACTATCGCTTACTCTAATCTAGAACATGAATTCTATCTCCCGAGATTGCGACCGGACCTTTTGGGAAGGAAAAAGGCAATTTTTCGGGTGGTCATTCTCCTTTTCTAATAGAAGAGAGAAAGAAACTCACCCTAGATGCGTGCTTCGCTCACTCAATGAGCTCGGACTTGAAAGCTTCAAGCTCCGCAAGTGCGAAACCTCCGACGGCTCACACCCTCGCTCACCGAACCAGAATCGGCCCCTAACTTGTAGCCTAGACGGGGCTAAACTAAAATTAACTTAGAATTTACAAACTAAGGTTTTCTTGCTTTTGGAGACCTTTAGAGTTCACCAACTCAAGTGAAAATCCCAATACCTAATGAAAGGTATTTATAGGGATTTGTTCCCAAGAATTCCCATCATCTTTCAACGTAGGATAGTCGGTAAAATGCCAAAAGTAAGTCTTAATTTAATCCTAAATTAAATTAAAAACCAAAACAATCACCAAACGACAAGTGTCACATGGAGAGTAAGGGAGTAGGTTAGGACCACATGGGAGGACCACACCTCCATTGCTCCCTAAGCCATCCCTCACTAAGTGACCGGGTGCAATGGGAAGCCGCCAAGTGGCAGCTTGCCTTAGGCACCAAGGAAGCCATGTTGGCGCCCGGTCCCTTGGCTGGGTCTGCTTAGCTGGCCCTTCTCGCACCAGCAAGCCACACATATGTGGGCTGCTTGTTGCTGGGCGTTACTGCTGTACCACGCACCAAGCTCGGTGCTAGCAACAACAGCAACTCGCTGGTGTGCGAGTGCCTAGGCGTGCTAGCCCGGGCTAGCTAGCGAATGGTTGCTAGCACTAGCACGCGAGCTCGGCCAACAAGCCCCAACCAGCACCCGCATGGGGCTGCTCGGCTTGCGGCCTTGTTAGCGGCTATGGCTAGCAGCCGTACATAGCCATGCCCTAGCTTGGCTAGGCCAATGCGAGGCTACGACTATGTATTGACTTGTTGTGTGGTTGATTTTTCCGTCGTGTCGATTCCTAAATTTGACTCGAATTCCGACGCTTAGCTTCGACACTTTAATCTTAAATTTCGACGTCATAGTTCGTAAAATATCTATTAACTCATTTAATCCTTCAGATTAATTCGTCGCTTCGGTTCGGTTACACGATTGGGTGTGACCCGAAGGGCTTAGTCAAGAGCAAGCTGTAATATTAATTATATATTAATATTACTGATCGGAAGCGGCCTCCAACTAAGAATTCCGATCACTTGACCTCAGTGAATACTTTTCTTTCCTAATTAATTCCGAACCCTCTATTGAAATAATACAGTTGTTTGAAGGACACGATTCCTTTCAATCTCCCACTTGTCCTTCCGGACAAGTGCGTTATTTGTGTATATAGCCTATTTCCTATGTTAGTTATTGTCTCTTCATGAGCTATAAGGTAAGATTCTTCGTCATTCTTATTATGTCCAAAAGTGTTTCTTGATTTCCGAGTTCGACTGTCAATAAGCAGATGATTCCTAAAATCCATCTGAGCACGGCCATGCATTTTCACAGTCACGCTCTTCGAGAGGCCTTGTAAAAAACAAAGACTTATTCCCTATTTGTCAATAGGGGGACATTCCTAGTCTTGCATTGTTAGCTTCCCTTACTAAGAGGCCCTAGCCGCCCTAGTGTTTCCTTAATCCCCTTGTACGACAGACGTTTAACAACATCAAAGCAGACTAGTATTCAAACAAGAGAACTAAGAATACTCATGGTTGAGGAAAGTGGTTTCGGTAGCCATAATGAGTAATATACTTATGACGATTGTTAAAATCTCCTAAATTATTCTCGTAGGTCAATCCGGTATAGTTCCAAACCAATACTTATGCAAATGATTTATGTCATTCTTGTCCTTGTAGCACAAGAAACGATGCTATAAATCATACTACACACTATCTCAGATGGTCATTAATTGTCCAACTTTCAAATTTCCTTGATTAGGGATAATTTCGATATCACATTCAATATTCACTTAATAGGTGTCTCTTTATCCAAGACTTGTCTTGATACCCTATTTTGAATGTCGTCAAATCGAATGGACTTATTATTTAATTCTAAACCACAATTAAATAGTTTGTGGAATAATTAGTAAAATTTTATCCCACTATGAAACTTTCCACTGTTTCATCTTATGATAAATGCTTTTCCCAAAATGTTTAAAGAGTAATACTCTGTTACAAAACATTTATAGAAATCACACCCATATCTAATATGCTTGATTTCTTTTATGCAATTGTGAATGTTGTGGATCACTTATTGCATAAGTTTAGTTATCATTACTTTGAAAATCTTAGCATCTTCATTATCGAACACTTTCATAATAAGATGATAAAATTTGAGTGTGTTATGGAATACATGTGATCTAGGATTTATTGCCCAAGCGATGGCTCCCACTCATTTTCATGATTTGAGGCCTTCAACTTAGCAACCTATAATCATAAAAGTTCAACAACGAACTATCCATTGAACAACATCCCTTTTATTGCCTTTAAGGCAACAATGTTCTCAACATATATTTAAGTAGATTTTCTAATGATGCTATGCTTAGATTTTATTCCAACTAGTTCACAATGATTTGGAATCATTTGTGATTATGAAATTTTACCTTAAATTTTCGCACAATACACATGGACATAAGTCCATGTTGTCGTTCTCAAGCCACAACGCTTCCAAGCTCATGCTTATAAATGGCTTTCTCATTAAGGACCTAATCCTTGTTAAGGTTGTGCTCGCAACATCAATACTCAAATTATATTTGTTTCCATGTATCAAGAACTCATCCTTTTATTTAACCAAGTACTTTAGATGTTCTTGATCTTAACCTAACAATCCATTACTTAGATTCAAGTTTATTGGTACTTTATACTTGCCATTCTCTCTAAACATACAAGTCATGTGACGATTCCATATTGTAGCATCCATGATGGATTCAATTGCACAACTATTCATAGTTTGATCCCATTCATGTGACTTTTAGCTCATCCAGTTCACTAAGTCTTGCTAAATTGTTTGCTACATGATACGGTTGAAAGTCTCTACTAGAGTATTTCAAGCTTGATTTAGTATTTGCCTAGCTTATACTTACTTTAAACATTTAATTAGTCTTATAAATATGTGTCGAAAGCCTTTTCATGTCCTTCATGTTTAACACAAAAAATTCCTTTACTCGTTCAAAGATTTTTATTACGTTTATCCAATAGATCTTAATCCCCATTATGTATTAAGTATCGCCTTTAGCATGTCCAATATTGAAAAATACATTCAAATCTAAACATTTAATATTTGATAGTCAATTTACAATAGAAGAGTTCGTAAACTTCATATTGGACCCTTACAAAATTAAGTTTAGCTCCCATTAAACCTTTTTATTCAAAGAATTCCATGATTCTCAACAAGCCAAACCTTATATTAACTTTATGAGAAAACCCATTCCAATTCCTATATGCTTCCCTCAATCCACCAATGGATTTCTTGAGCTTGCTTTCAAATCTAGAATTATTTAGATTTACAAAAACCTTAGACTACATCCATAGTCTCTTCCAAAATCCCATTTTTAGAAAGGCGGTTTTGATATCTATTTTACCATATTTCATACGCGCAATTTTGCAAGAATAATCACAAAAAGACTTAAGCATTCCGATTAGTGAATAGGTTTTATTAAATCAACGACGTGAATTTAATTGCTCCATACTTCACTGAACTTTTGAGCTAATCAAGATCCAGTTTGTTACATTTGATGAATATAGCCAAATTTTTTCAAATTCTTGTGAAAACGTTGAAGTAATAGATTTCTCTTTAGCTTTCGAAGTCAATTATCTATACCAAACATAATAGTTCCTTTCTTTGTCGATTTCAACAAGTAAGACTTCCTTGCCTTAGAACATTTTCGAATCGATTAACTTTCAAGAGTTTATTTATTAAAGCCTTGAGTATGTTCTCGTTGATGTGACATTGCTAAAGATAGACGGAACACAAATCATGTGGAAACGTTTGCTTATAATCAAGCATTCTTGACTCATGGCCTAAACAACCATGCAATTCAAATAAAACCAACAACTATTGTTCTTTTACTTTGAATATGAGTCTTTTTCATGTGTAAACAGAATGATTGTTGATCATGGAACACAGTAACTCTATTTGTTCCAGCCTTAGCTTTTAAAAGTCTTTAAACAAAGCAGATGACGTTACAGCTGATGTAGCACCTACTTGCTTCATTCCAAGCTAATAAGTCAGTAACTTAGCTTAAATTCATTTGTTTTAAGGTCACTTGGAAAGTGGAACTCTCAAGTTGTATCTAATACTTGTGATGATAAGTTGCTAAGTTTAATTACGATAACATGAATCTTAGGTAGAATTGGAATCTCAAATTCCTTTTCTTTGTTCCATGTTTCTTGTATTTCTTATCATACATCATCTCATAACTTTAATAACCTTTTCATTTAAGTATTTTGACTTTTATACTTTGTTAGGCATAATCAAATATCTAATGCGCCGTAAAACAAAGTTCCATCATTTTTCCTTTAATTCTTACTTGAATTACTACATCAATGAGTCCTACTCATTAGTGTATGAAGCGAAAAGATATGTTGGTTGTCATTCTTTGACAAATTGAGTTTTTAACTCAATACTTCATGCTTATCAAAATCACCTAGTATTTTGAATACATGATGTCCAACCGTCCTTTCGGACTCAGCCATGAAAGTCATTCATGAGAAGTTGTATTTTAAAAATGCCTCTTCTTTCCTTGAGAACCATTCTCAAAATGTTATGATTTGATTTAGCATTCTACAAATATAAGTGAAAAGTATAACCATTTATTAAGATAACATAATAAGCATTGAAATACATGCAAACTAGCAATTTCAATTATCTTATTAACGTTCTATTCACACATTTATAAATTTGTCCTAATTAGTGAAAGGAATGGTGTCCTTCCAACAAGTGTATTAGTCCAATAAAGGGTTCAGAATTATTAGAAAGCAAATTCTTCAGTGAGGTCAAGTGATCGGAATGCCTAGGTGGAGGCCGCTTCCGATCAGTAATATTAATGTATAATTAATATTAAAGCTTAATCTTGACTAAACCCTTCGGGTCACACCCAATCAAGTAACCGATCCGAATCAACGAATCGATCCGAAGGATTAAATGAGTTGTTAGAGTATTACGAACAAAGACGTCGGATATCAAGCTTAGAGCGTCGAGACCGAGCGTCGCAAGTCGAGTCGAATTTAGAATTCGACGAGACGAGAAATCAAGCAAGCGACAAGTTCGAGCTAAGCCGTAGCCTCGTATTTTCCCAGCAATGCGAGTGCTAAGCTAGCTCAAGATGCCATGCACATCACTAGGCATACCGCAAGCATGCTAGCAAGACTGGTGCACAAGCTAGCAGCTAGCACATGCTAGCGTGCTAGTGTGTTGAGCCACGCACCCAGCCGCACCATCGCTAGCTCAAGCACAATAGTAACGCGCTATGCGTGCTATGCTAAGGCGATGTGTGCTAGCATAGCAGCCTCACGCATCACAGCCTCTCGCACACAGCCGCACATCGCAGCATCGCCTAACATCGCAGCGTGCTATGTGTTGTGGTTGTGCATGCTTGCGTGCTAGGCATCGCAGCATGCTATGTGCTGAGGCTAAGCATGCTTGTTTGGTGGGAAGCGCCTAGCACAAGCAGCAGCTGCCAGGCAACGCCTAGCATACGCTATGCAGAAGCAGCAGCCCACATTGCATGCGTGATTTGCTGGCTGCGTGCATGCGTATGCGGGCTAGCTAGCCAGCCAAGCCAAGGTGCCAGGCGCCAGCTAGGCAGCCTTAGTAGCCAAGGTAGGCTGACTGCCAGCCTTAGTAGCCACACTAGGCCCAGCCACTCAATGTCAGCGCCAGCACGCATGTTGCGATGCTGCTTGTGCCAGCAGGCATAGCATGGCTTGCTACGCAATCATGCCTGCGCCCAAGCACGCACAAGAGCAGCCTTGGTGCCTAGCAAGCCTAGCCCCATGGCTAGGATGTTAGGCACACCACTTTGGTGGGCTGATTTTTATGTTACGTGGGCTATGAGTTTTACGAATTTTTGTCGATTTAATTTTTTCAATTATTTTAACGAGGCTAGGCCTCGGTTCTTCCGGTTCTTGCAATAAAATATTTATGACAAAATTTGGGTTAACCGAAATTGGATTAATTAAGTTGGATGCGGAATTTAGTGGGAGCTTCGTTAATTGCATGAACTAATTACGTTTTAATCACATAAAATATTTAACAACTTTGACAAGTTCTAATTAGGCGCATTAATTGGATTAACCACCTAAGTTAGTTACTAGGTTGCACGTGATATGCATTGTTACTTGTTCATCGTTGTAAAATGCATGGGCCATTCACATATAGTGAATGGATGAATGGAATGTATATTGTTTCACAGGTTTTGTGAAAATGGCAACTAGTGGGGCCCGACGAGGATAGTAAATACGGATTGCGATTCGTTATGTATTTTTGTAAATATAAATACGGTCTGCGTACCGTTGCGTATTTTTGTACCTTAATATTTAGATTATTCCTAGTCAAAGTAGCTAGTAGATGCTTTGTTGGCGAAGATGTCTCGAAGACGGCGTTTCTAAGAAGACGAGCCAAGAGGATGCATCAGAGACCCTTGAAGATCTGAAGATTTTAAGGGGTTATGCTAGTTACCAAATGCATCATTTACTTATGTTTTTTATATAATTGAGTTTATATATGATTGAAAAGTATGATAGATGCATGTTTAGGATTTCAAATGTTGTGATGGTTAATTAAGTTCACTTAAATCAACCAACATAGAAACCCTAGGTCCCTATAATATTGAGCCAAATTTGCCATTCCAAGAACGACACTTACCGAACTAATGCGCGTGGTGATGGGCTACGCCAAAGCGAGGCATCACCGCTTCCCTAGGAACGTAAGGTATACTAGGTATACAAGTTGTCTTGGTTAAACTCAACGATATTAGTAAGGAGTCCTTAGATGTCGTGGCAATAGAGATAAAATGTCATGGAAGCATTGGAAGCGACGTTTTATCGAACCAAGAGTAGCTTAGAGCTATTAGCATTTGGATTGCTTACCTTAAAATATTAAGTGTTAAGACAGGCCAAAGCATGCTTAATCACTTTCTTATTTTTGGGATCTTGAAATCGTTTTATACTCGCCTAAAAGGGACAATTTTTAATGTGTGGATAAGACGCATAATAAGATTGAAAGTTTGCATATATGCTTTGAATTTCAAACTTATTATGTTATAAATTTGGTAAATGGTTATACTTTGCACTTATATTTGTAGAATTATAAATCAAATTATATTGTTTTCAATAATTGGTACAGGAAAACTTTTGAGAATTGTTCTGAAAGAATGGAAAGGCATTTCTAAAATACATCCTCTCATAATTGACTTTTATGACTTAATTCCAAAAGGACTGTTGGATATCATGTATTCAAAAGATTGGGTAGTTTTGATGAACATGAAATATTGATTTGAAAACTCAAATTGTCAATAGTTGACAACCAACATATCTTTTCGCTTCATACACTAATGTGTAGGACTCATTGATGTAGTAATTCAAGTACGAATTGAAGGAAAAGATGAAACTTTGTTTCACGGCGCATTAGATGCTTAATTATGCCTAACAAACTGTAAGGTCAAAGTACTTAAAGAAATGGTTCTTAAAGTTATGAGATGGTGTATGATAAGAAATATAGGAAACAAGGAACAAAAGAAAGGAATAAGATTCCTTTTCTACCCATGAGTTCATGATTTTATGGTTAACTTAGCAAGTCGATATCTTCACAAGTATTGGATACTGCTTGAGTGTTCCACTTTGAAAGTGACCTCAAACCATTGAAGACAAGCTAAGTTATTAACTTACAAGCTTAGAATTAAGCAAGTAGTGCTACATCAGTTCTAAGGTCATTTGTTTTGTTTAAAGTTCTTTTAAGGCTGGAACGAATAATGGTTATTGTGTTCCATAATCAGCAAACGATCCATTTACACACGGAAAGACACACATTCAATAAAAGAGCAATAATTGCGGGTTTTATTTGAATGGCATGGTGGTCTAAGCCATGAGTAAAAAATGCTAGATTATAATCAAACATTTCCCTAACATGAAAACACACAAGGTTCAAGTCATGGACATGATTTGTGTTCCAAACATCTTTAGCAATGTAACATCGACAAGAACATACTGAAGGCTCTATTAGATAGACTCTGATAATTGATCGATTCAGATTCGTTCTAAGACAAGCAAGTCTCACTTGTTGAAATTGACAAAGAAAGGAGATATTGTGCTTGGCACAGACAATTGACTCCAAAATCTAAAGAGGATTCCATTACTTCATCGTCTCACAAGAATTTGAATGAATGTGGCTAAATTCATCAAATGGGAACAATTTGGACATTGAGTAGCTCAAATGTTCAGTGAAGTATAGAATCAACTTGGCAAGATATCAAAACGTCTAGATTAGATCGGGCGATGTTTGTTTGAGCCAACAGTGATATCAAAGTTATGAAGTTGAAGTTTCATAATAAGCTCCACAAAGAATATAATATGTCTTGACGGAGACATCGATGCCATTTGGAAATGACTCGAATGACGATGGATCACATACCTTCCTATAAAGTTCTTAAAGATTTGCACAAATGACTAATGTTACACTAAACAAAATTGTCGAAGCTAGGAAAGGACACCATATTCAGTTATGGATAGAAATAGTTTCTAGCGTCTTTTCATGTATATGTCTAGGGCTCTTAGCTCAGTGGGAGTTCATTGACTCAGTGGAAGCTGAGTGGCTCAATAAGGGCTAAGGTAGCTCGAGCAGGAGCTAACTGTTTGTTTCACAACAAAATTTTACCAAAAGACAATATACATGTCTCTTTATGAGTATTCAAGTGAGACTACGGGCATTACTTCCACAACCTAATTAAGAACATAGTATTTGTTGCTCTAAGTGGTGTCTTTCTAGAAAGTAACACATTTCCAAAACGACAAGTGGGGGGAAAATGAACTCGATGACCATCGAGATTAGCAACAAACATAAACTGAGAATCTCCAAAGACTTTAGAAGGGCTTCATGAAAATAATTGATCAAGGATACCCAAAAGACTTTACAAGTGCCTTAAATGAGAATTGAATACTCACAAAACTTTAGAAGTGGTGGAGTAAGATCAATATAATTAAAGGGCTTCAAAAGCACCTTGAAACTCAATGTTTGATGTAGTTACCCCATATAGGTATAGAATTCACTTAAGGCTTGGATTGAATCCTATAAATTTCTATTAAGTTAGAAATAAACCTAAAACTTACAAGCACACTATTTACCATTGGATGATAAGGGAATAGTGTCTTGTAAAATAGCTACGAAAAATCCCAATTCCGAATAATGGTTAGAGTCCATAAAATCCGAAATAGACTCATGTTTGTAAATCATGTTTGAAACTTGAATCATTTGTATGAAGGGTGAAAGAACCATCAATCGCAAATAAGTTTTCAAGGAAAAAACTGACAAATATGAAATGCATGATGCATATAAAGCTCGATTGGTTGAAAAGGATACAATTAAATCACGGTGTTGATTTTAATAAAAACCAATTCACCAATCAGAACACTTAAGTCTTTTCGTGATTGTTCTAGCAAAATTGCACATATCAAATATGGTAAAAAAGATAACAAAACCACCTTCCTAAAATTAGATTTTAGAAAAAACTATGGAAATAGTCTAAGGGTTTTGAGAATCTAAATAATGCTAGATTTGAAAGCAAGCTCAAGAGATCCATTGTGGGATTAAGTGAAGCATTGCATGTAGGAATTGGAATATGTATTCTCGTAAAGTTAATAAAAGGTTTGAATTATGGAGAATCATAGAAATTCTTATGAACAAGAAGTTTAGTGGGAGCAAGAGTCAATCATGTATGGTCCGACAAGAAGTTTACGAACTCTATTGTGAAATGACTGTCAAATGCTAAATGCTTAGATTTGAAAGGATTTTCGACAATGGACCAAGCAAAAGGCGATACTTAGTACATAGTGGGAATTAAGTACTATTGGAGAGACTTAATGAAATGTTTAAACGAGTAGAGGAATTTACTATGTTAAACATGAAGGACTTTCAAAGGCTTTCGACCCATATGTATAAAACTAAGTAGATGTTTGAACTAAGTATAAGCTAGGCTAATACTAAATCAAACAAGAAAGAATCTAGGAGTATGAGAAGTATCAAATACCAATCAATTTAAATCTAAGTAATGGATCGTTAGATTATGATCAAGAACATCCAAAGTACTGTACTTGGATAAGTAGAATGGATGAGTTCTTGACGTATGGAAACAAATGTAATTTGAAAATTGATGCTGCAAGCACATCCTTGGCAAGGATTAGATCCTTAATAAGGAAGCCATTTATAAGCATGAGCTAGAATGCGTCGTGGCTTGAGAATGGTAACATGGATGCGCATCCATGTATAATGTGCGGAAATTTAAGGCAAATTTCCATAATCACAAGTGATTAGGGTCTCCCAAATCATTGTGAGCCGTTTGGAATGAAATCCGAGCAAAGGACCATCAGAATGTCTACTGAAATATATGTTGAGAATATTGATGCCTGGAAGGCAATGATAAGAAAGTGTTCAATGGAAAGTTCGTTGTCGAACGTTGATTGTAGGTTGTCAAGTTGAAAGATCTCAAGTCATGAAAATGAGTGGAAGCCATCACTTGGACAATAAATCCTAAATCACATATGATCCACAACACTCTCAAAATTTTATCATCTTATTATGAAATTTTTCGATAATGAAGATGCTAGGATTTGCAAAGTAATAATAGCTAAACCTATGCAATAAGTGAACGACAACATTCACCAAAATTGCATGAAAGGAATCAAGCATTTTAAATATGGGTGTGATTTCTATAAATATTTTGTGAAGAGTGTTACTCTTAAAACATTTGGGGAAAACCATTTATCATAAGATGAAACGTTTGGAAGTTTCATAGTGGAATAAAATTTTACTAAGAAAATTCCACAAACTATTTAATTGTGGTTTAGAATTAAATAATGAGTCCATTCGATTTATGAGAATATTCAAAACAGGATATCAACACCTTTAAGTGAACATTGAATATTACAATCGAAAATTATCCCTAATCAAGGTCATTTAAATGATGAACGATTAATGACCACTTGAGATTAGTGTGTAGTATGACTTATAGCATCGTTTCTTGTGCTACGAAGACATGATTGTCATAAATCATTTGCACAGGTATTGGTTTAGAACTATACCGGATTGACCTATGAGAGTACTTTAAGAGATTTGAAATCGTCATAAGTATATTTCTCATTATAGCTATCAGAACATTTTTCCTCGACCATGAGTATTGTAAGTTCCCTTGTTTGAGTACTAGTCCGTTTTGATGATGTCAAACGTCTGCCGTAAATGGGGATTGTAACGGTAACACTCGAGCGGCTAGGTCGTCTTAGTAAGGGAAGCTCACAGTACAAGACTGGGAATGTCCCCCTATTATTAACAATAAGGAATATGTCTTTGTTGTTTACAAGGCCTCTCAAAGAGCGAGACTGTGAAAATGCATGGCCGTGCTCAGATGGATTTTAGAAATCATCTGCTTATTTATAGTCGAACTCGGAAACTGAGAAAAACTTCTGGACGTCATAAGGATGACAAAGAATCATACCTTATAGTTCATAAAGAGACATTAAGCGACATAGGAAATGGGCTATACAATAATTGCACACTTGTCCGAAAGGACAAGTGGGAGATTGAAAGGAATAGTGTCCTTCCAAAAAGTGTATTTCTCCGATAGAGGGTTCAGAATTATTAGAAAGCTAATTCTTCAGTGAGGTCAAGTGATCGGAATGCCTAGGTGGAGGCCGCTTCCGATCAGTAAAATTAATGTATAATTAATATTACATCTTAATCTTGACTGAACCCTTCGTGTCACACCCAATCGAGTAACCGATCCGAATCAACGAATCAATCCGAAGGATTAAATGAGTCGTTAGAGTATTACGAACAAAGACGTCGGATATCGAGCTTAGAGCGTCGAGACCGAGCGTCGCAAGTGGAGTCGAATTTAGAATTCGACGAGACGAATATCAAGCAAGCGACAAGTTCGAGATAAGACGTACCCTCGCATTTGCCTAGCAATGTGAGTGCTAGGGTAGCTCAAGATGCCATGCGCATCACTAGGCATGCCGCAAGCATGCTAGCAAGGCTGGTGCACAAGCTAGCAACTAGCGCATGCTAGCGTGCTAGTGTGTTGAGCCACGCACCCAGTCGCACCATCGCTAGCTTAAGCACAGCAGCAGCACGCTATGCGTGCTATGCTATGGCGATGTGTGCTAGCATAGCAGCCTCTCGCACACAGCCACGCATTGTAGCATCGCAGCGTTCTATGTGTTGTGGTTGTGCATGCTTGCGTGCTAGGCATCGCAACATACTATGTGCTGAGGCTAAGCGTGCTTGTGTGGTGGGCAGCGCCTAGCACAAGAAGCAGCTGCCACGCAGCGCCTAGCATACGCCACGCACCAGCAGCAGCCCGCATTGCATGCGTGGCTTGCTGGATGCGTGCATGGGTATGCGCGCTAGCTAGCCAGCCCATCCAAGGTGTCAGGCGCAAGCTACGCAGCCTTGGAAGCTAGGGCAAGTTGACTGCCAGTTATGCGTGGGCTGCTCTTGAGTTTTGGTGGGGACCTATGCTTGGTGGCCTTGCTTGGGGAGCAAGGGAATTTTTGGTCCCCCCCCCCACCTTTAGTGGTCTTCACCTACCTTCGCTCCCCCTTTTGCCACTTGTAGCTTGTTGATTGAATTGCATTTTATTTTGTTTTTAATTAAAATAAAATAGAGGAAAATGAAAATCTCCCACATTGATGGGAGAATGGAGATCAAGTCTCCATTCCTTATAAATACCCAAGTTTTGGGTTTTGGGAAGAACACTTGAGTTGAACTCAATAAGGTATCTCCCTATAGGTGAGAAAACCTTTAAGATCGAAATACTCTAGTCTTTTCTTGGCCTATCCCCGACTAACCTTTAGGGTAGAGGTCGTTCGGGTCGGGTCTTGAGGGTGGACTCCGTCGAAGGCTCTTGTGCTTGCGGAGCTAAGGCTTTGAAGTCCGAGCTCTATAAGAGCGAAGCACGCGACGAGGGTAAGAATGTCAATTCCATTTCTCTCTCTTATGTTTTTAATTATGTGAATAAATATTTATTTGCTTTAATTAGTGAACGGGTCTTGGGCGGGTTTCTTTTCCGCGTAGCGTTGGACTCTACGAAACCCAACAATTAGGCGAGAATAAAACGATTCCAAGATCCCAAAAATCAATAAGTGATTAAGCATGCTTTGGCTTGTCTTAACACTTAATATTTTAAGGTAAGCAGTCTAATTGCTAATAGCTCCAAGCTATTCTTGGTTCGATAAATCGCCGCATCCAATGCTTCCATGACGATTATCTCTTTTGCCATGACATCTAAGGACTCCTTACTGATATCGTTGAGTTTAACCAAAACTAATGTGTATATGATGCCTTGCTTTAGCAAACCCATCAACATACCTTACTTCCCCAGGAAAGTAGTAATGACTTGCTTTGGCATAGCCCATTACTATTCTCATTAGTTCCGTAAGTGTCATCTTGGAATGGCAATTTTGAATCAATATTCTTTGAGACTTAGGATTTCTATGTTGGTTGATTTAAATGAACTAAATTTAACATTTAACATTATAAATCCTAAACATGCATCTAATATCGCAATTATATATAAGCATAATATATATAAGGCATAAATAGAGATGCATTTGGTAACTAGCATGACCCCTTAAAACTTGAATCTTCAAATCTTCAAGGGCCTTTATTACATCTTCTTGGTTTCGTCTTCTTAGAAACGCCGTCTTCGAGACATAACTACCAATTGTGCAACTAGTAGAAAATCTAGGACTAATCTAAATATTTTAAGTATAAAATTAAAATACTTAACGGCACGCATTCCGTATTTAGATTTACGAAAATACAAAACGGAATGCGATCCGTATTTACTATCCTAGTCAGGCCCCACTAGTTGTCATTTTGTAAAACCTGCATTAGAATATCTATTCCATTCATCCATTCACTTCTAAAGTGAATGACCCATGAATTCTACAAAATAAATCAAGCAACAATTCAAAACGAGCGCAAACTAGTAACTAACTTAGGTGGTTAATCTAATTAACGCGCCTAATTAAAACTAGTCAAAGTCATTATTCGATTATGTGAATTAACGCAATAATAATAGCTTAAAACGATTAATGAAGCTCCCACTAAATTCTACATTCAACTTAATTAAAATTAATCCAATTAAAATTAATTTGGCCAGTTAACCCAAAATTTTGCCAAATAATTTTGCAAGTGCCGGGAAAAACCGAGGCCTAGCCTCATTTTAATTAAAACAAAACTGCAAAATAATAACCCCTGAATGGTCGAGTGCCTAGCATCCAAGCCATGAGGCTAGGCTTGCTAGTCACCATACCTAGCTGATATGCATGGAAGCTAGCCGCACAGCCACAGCAACGCACAAGCGCCTGCCAGCACTAGCAGCGTCGCAGCATGCCCAGCATGCTTGTGTGCCGCTGGTGCTAGCAGCATGCTGGCGTGCATGCATGTGTTGGCCGCATGCGCTGCTAGGTAGCCTTGCCTTGCTGCTGGTTAATACCTGGTAGTCGCGCCCCCGCGCAACACGCATCACGCACACACACTCCCTCGCACACACTCGGTACCAACATGTGGGCTTCTGCAAGCAGCCCTGCTAGCCGAGCTTAGGTGCATGAAGCAACGACTTCGATTTTGTGCTTGTTGTGCTTCCAGATTTTATTCCGAATTTGTTGTGTGACACAAAAAATTAATTTTAAATTGATTTTAGAACTAATATAGAGCAATATTGAAAATAAAACAAGTCCAACATAATTTTATTCAATTTTAGTGCACAAACCAAAATTAATTCAAGAACCATTCTTTAAATTATTTTTGGCTCAACTTGATGCTACAAAAATTAAGGGCTATTCTCACAATTAATTTAACCAACATAAATTAACAATGAGATTTGACAAAATAATTGAATAAATAACCATTCATCCAATGAAATAATTTATCCAACATTTATGCGCAATTGAATATTGTAACCTTCCAATATGAAGAACAATAATATTTCAAGCACAAGTATGAACATTTAAGATTTTAATCAACTTCCAAAATGATTAAAACCTAAAATTAGTTCATTATGGATATTAGTAAGTTAAGATCCAACCAAATAAACAATTAAAGATTGAATCTTTAACATTTTAGAGGCTATAAAATCTTATTCACCATAAACTTTCACACTCCAAGCAATTAGTTTGCAAAAATGTGAAATTTCAAGTTTAAGTGAATTTGAGAGCTCACCAAATTAAGCAGCAATGTGACTTCATAAACATACTTAATAAGGGTTAAATTTGCATAATATTAATGGTATAATCAAACAAATAATCCAAAAATTGCATGCCATAAATAATCATGGTTTAAAGATTAAAAAATTTTCATTCCAAACGAAAAACCCCTCAAAAACCACTTTTTGGGTGGATTTTGGCTTATGGATGGTCATTTTTAACACTTTGTGAATAAAGAATGATTTAGAACGTCGATTCCACCCAAAATTCACTATTTTTTATTTGAAATCAAGGTTCGTTGGCCAAAATTAGCATAAATACGATTTTAATATAATAAAAAGCGAGCTCCTAATCTAATTAGGATGCTAAACCAGAAATTTAAATCCATTTAAATCACTTTAATTAATTTTTAGTTGTAAAAAATAAATGCAAGAGGCTCTTATAGCGCTGTAGGGTTTTACAGTGTCCGACACCGCGCGGAAGCAAAGCCTGAAAACCGGATCGCATGCATAATAATTACAACATAAACAAAAGCATGAAAAGAAACAAAACACAAACACACAAAGTGAATAGAGAGAAAGAAACTCACCCTAGATGCGTGCTTCGCTCATTCTATGATGCTTGGACTTGAATGCTTCAAGCTCCGCAAGTGCGAAACCTCCGACGGCTCACACCCTCGCTTACCAAACCGGAACCGGCCCCTACCCCGTAGCTTAGACGGAGCTAGACTAAAATTAACTTAGAGTTTACGAACTAAGGTTTTCTCGCTTTTGGAGATCCCTTAGAGTTCACCAACTCAAGTGAAAATCCCAATACCCAATGATTGTTATTTATAGGGAATTGTTCCTAAGAATTCCCATCATATTTAAATGTGGGATAGTTGGTAAAATGACAAATGTAAGATTTAATTTAATTCTAAATTAAATTAAAAAGCCAAAACAATCACCAAACTACTAGTGTCACTTGGACAGCAAGGGAGCAGGTGAGGACCACATGGGAAGACCACACCTCCCTTGCTCTCCAAGCCATCCCTCACTAAGTGGCCAGGTGCCATGGAAAGCCGCCAAGTAGCAGCCCGCCTTTGGCACCAAGGCAGCCATGCTAGCGCCCAGTCCCTAGGCCGGGCCCGCTCAGCTTGCCCTTCCCGCACCAGCTCGCAATAGCAACCCACGCATTTGCGGGCTGCTTGTTGTTGGGTGATGTTGTGCCGCGCACCAAGCTCGGTGCTAGCAACAACAACAGCTCGCTGGTGTGCGAGTGCCTGGGCGTGCTAGCTTGGGCTAGCAAGAGTGGCTCAGCACGCTAGCTTGCGGTTGGCCTTCCTAGCACTGCTAGCACGCAAGCTCGGGAAGCAAGCCCCAGCCAGCACCCGCATGTGACTACTCGGCTTGAGGCCTTGCTAGCGGCTATAGCTAGTAGCTGTATATAGCCTAGCCCTCGCTTGGCTAAGTCAATGCGAGGCTACGACTATATATTGATTTGTTGTTTAGTTGATTTTTTTGTCTCGTCGATTCCTAAATCCGACTCGACTTCCGACGCTCGGCTTCGACGCTCTAAGCTTGAAATCCGACGTCTTAGTTGGTAAAATCTCTATTGACTTATTTAATCATTCGAATTAATTCTTCGCTTCGGTTCGGTTGGGGTTGTTGGTATATTTGTTTGGTGATAGCTTGATTATGATGTTGAGGATTGATCACCCTTTGCTTCACAATTTAGGTATACCACCAAATTTAAAATTTTAGCCTACCTTGACCCTCTATGCCCTTATGTTACGACCCTTAAAGACATTTTGACGCTTAAGGTTGAGTCACAACTCCGTGGAGGGAAATAGAAGGCAAGCTTATGGAGCGGGGTTCGCATAGTCAAGATGTCCAGTAGCCCTAAAATCTCTTCTTTTTTGGTTCCTTCGAGGTACCGTTGAGATGCTCACTAGAGGTGGATTTGAATAGTAGGGAGAACGCGGTAACACTACCACAAAAATGGGAATAAGCAACACACAATACACAACAGTCAAGTTGGATAGGCGATCTCTAGAATTTTGCAGATTGCCTAAGTAAGATGAGTGTTGTGTAAGTAGAAACTTGTAGAATGCCTCCCTTACTTAACCGTTTTATATGATTTATTATTATTTAAATGAAAAAGTGACTTTGCAATATAGAGCGCCTGTCTTAGGTAACAACTTTTTTGCTTTTGAAATAATACTAAAAAAAATTAAACAAAAATGCTTACAAAATAATAAAAAAAACTGAAAAAAACACCATACAGCTCCTTTGATTTTACAATCAGCCGTTGTCACTCTCATTACCCCTCAAAAAAATTTCTTTCTCTCACCTCCTTCTCCTCCTCTCTTCCTCTTTAGATCTAGTTAATTTGTTGAACGAACAAATGAACAAGGAGCCTTTCATATTTTATATTTAGTTTGTTTAATCGGATTGTTAGAACATATATGAGTGACATTATGAACTGGGTTTATTTCAATTTCTTGAGGGATGATATTTTATTATTGTAATTAAAATTGTATTAAGATCTACTTTTGTTGGGGTGGATTCTGGGTTTTGAATGAGTCAATTAATTTTATGTTGAATTTGGTGGAGTCATCTGGGTTTCTAGCAAGGACGTGATTAAAGTTAGATAAAATTCACTTTAAATTACATTGCAATTATAGTCTAATCACTTGTTGTTTCATGTTTTTACAGATTTTATGAGTGGAAATTTGCTTGACAACGGCAGGCTCGACTATTTGACATAATCGGCTTAATTATTTTGTATTATAGAAGTTGTAATGTAAATTTCTTGTAAGGAATTTTATTATTGTAATTGAAATATTTGTAAATTTTTTAATTAATTTAATATTATTTCTACGGTGTTTTATTTATTGTGTACGAATTATTATTATTATTATTATTATTATTATTATTATTATTATTTTTATTTTTATTATTATTATTATTATTATTATTATTATTATTAAATAATAATAATAATAATAATAATATAATTTTTTTTAAAATAAAAGGTAAGTAAAAGAGAGCGCTTATTTGTGGTAGAAGTTCTCTTTTTATATAGCTATAGAACGCCTAGCCTAAGATGACAGCTCTCTTGTCCTTGTTTTTTATTTACTTTGTACCTAGAATATGAAGCGCCTACCTGAGATAGGCGATACGCATTGTGATAGATATAGAACGCCTCAAAGAGGTGTTCTGTAGGCTTTATAAGGCACCCCCCAAAAGAACGCCTCTAAGGCGTTCTATATTGCTTGTTTTAGGCGTTCTGTATTCCTATTTTTGTAGTAGTGTAAGATCATTTGGGACGAAGGTGAATTGTGTTTCATTAGTACCCTACGCTTAGCATATTTTTTGTTTCAATAAACCTTTGATATCTTGAAACGTGCACTCCCTTACTTGTTTTGGAAGTATTACATCCATTTGTGCTTGGTCATTTGCAAGAGTCCATCTCATTTGCATGTGTTTTCCCTTTTCTTTTTTTTCATTTCCGTTTTCATGCTTTGCCTCATTTTATCATGAGAGTTATGGGTTAAGATCTTTTGAAAACCCTTGCGAGACCTTGGGGTTTTAAGGGCTTGTTATAGCTAAAAACAACCGTGATTCCTACTTTAGTGAGTTACTGTATATTCCCATCTCCTTTTCCCTCTTTCCTTTATTTGAAAAAGCCATTCACTTTCCTTACTTGCTTTTGTTTTGCTCAAGGACGAGCAAAAGTTTAGCTTGGGAGAATTCGATGAGTGTCATTTAAGGAACTTAAATGGCAATGTTTTAGCATGTTTTTGGCTGCTTTTATTGTTTCCTTTCCTCGTTTTTACTTAGTTTTGACCTTTTATTCTTTAGTTTATCTCTTTCTAGCTTACTTCACCTTTTCTTCTATTTTTGTAGATTTTATTGTATTTTCTCTTTTATTTGTCCTTCTTCCTTTGTTTGTAGGTATAAGTTGAAGCCCGATACCCCTCATGATAATATCCCGGGTTGGGGGAAGCTCAAAGTGCAAGGTGGAAGCTCATACATGGCTCACAAGGCAAGGAATGGCTAGCTTCAAGATTTGGTGATTGAACTCGCTTGGACGTTAACCAAGCCTTTCTCGGGAAGTAACCCGTGTTTTATTGCTTTCTTTTTATTTTTGTATAGTTTTTATCTCATGGACGTGTTTGTGTTTCTTACTAGGTACACAACTCAATATACTCTTGTGAATTTGCTTGGGTCAAGAATCAAGGAAGATCTACCCCTTCTTTCCTAGCATATGGAATTTAAGATATAATATTGGAGATTGTGGTTCTTTTAGATCTTTTTGAATGCTTTTCCCAATTATTCCTAAATCCGGTAATATCCTTCTTTTCCCCTCTTTCTAACTTTTTTGTGGCTTGGTGGACATGTGTTGGTTTCTTGGATTGATTCCTTTCTTTTCCCCTCCCGTGGATTCTATGGTTTATGATTTGAGTGTCTTGTCTCATTCAAGCTTGGGGGAGGGTATTCTATCATTTTTGGTAGGATGTTGATTCATATATGCCATGCACAATTGTATATGCATTTACATGTTCTTTATTTTGTAAAATCCAAAAAGATTTTTGTTTACATTCAAGGTATTTTTTGGCAAAATGTGTTTTGTTAGTTCTTGTGTTGGACATTATTCTATTTGGAATTTGTATCCTTGGATGTTTTTCTTCCTAAGTGGTGAATGTGTGCACGGTTTGAGAATGTCATTGGTTGATTCTAGGATACTATATGCTAAGGTAGCCAGTTTAAGAACTCTTGGGGTTCATGAAACCTTAGTTCATTGCTTGTGGTAAGATAGAGTTGCTCTCTATAGTGGATTTGAAGCCCTTTAGTTAGCAATTGCTATATCTCCCTTGTAAGCTTCATTTGTCCTAGCCTTCATCACCTTGTTGAGCGGCAATTTAGGACCTTAGCTATGCATGTCTTAATCCTTGGTTTGACTACTAGCTTCCCGAGACCGTGACCGAACCACTCTAGGGGAGGACAAGGGCATTGTTCATTTTTTTATCTTCTTTTTGTTTTGTTAAAAATTTTGTTTTTAATTTGCATTTGATCCTCTTGCTAACCATTTGAGCCTTTTCTCTTTCTTGATTTTGAACCACATTACAAGCCTAATGACCTTTTGTTTCCCTACCCCTTAATTTTGTGAAGCATTTTGGTTTGAGAGTTTGTTTTGTGTTGTGTTGGTTTGAATGAAAATGTGAAAGTAATATGCTCTTAAGAACAAGCAAGAAAGTAAATTGTATATATTGTGTGTAATAAAAGCAAATAAATTTAAGAAAAAGCAGTCCATAGTTTAAAAAAGGCAAGGACATCAAATAAGAACTAAAAAAAAAAGAAAAAAAAAGAAAAAAAAAACAAGAGAAGAGAAAAAAACAAGCAAAATCCATAAAAATTTGAATAAAAACAAAAACAACAAAAATATTTTAGTTGGTTTCGTTGTCTTCCCTTGTTTAAGCATTGAGGACAATGCTCTGTTCAAGCTTGAGGGGAAGCGTTCCATCGATTTTGTATATACTATGTGCTGATGTTGAATAAGCTTGTGGGAGATGGCATTGTTGGTATTTTTGTTTCATGTTCGTGAAAGGAATGTTGTCCTTCCAACAAGTGTATTATTCTGATAGAGGGTTCAGAATTATCAGGAAGCTAATTCTTCAGTGAGATCAAGTGATCGGAATGCGTGGGTGGAGGCCGCTTCCGATCTGTAATATTAGTGAACAATTAATATTACAGCTTTGTCTTGACTGAACCCTTCGGGTCGAACCCAAACGAACTGCCGATCCGAATCGACGAATCAATCCGAAGGATTTGATGAGTCACTAGAGTTTACGAACACAGACGTCGGATATCGAGGCTAGGGTGTCGAGACCGAGCGTCACAAAATCAACAAGCAACAAGTTCGAGCGTAGCCGTAGCATCACAATGGCCTAGCCATGTGGACGCTAGGCTAGCTCAAGCTAGCATGCACTTTGCATGGCTAGGCACAAGCCTAGATGCACCTTGCATGCTAGGCGCGCAGGGTAGCATAGCGTGCCTAGCATTGTCGCAAGGCCTGGGCTTGCTAGCACTAGCACCCTAGCATGCCTACCTTGCTAGGCACATGCTCAAGGCAGCATGGCACAGCACCACGCAACAGCCAGCAAGCACGCTGTGCTGTGCGTGTGTGTGCCTGGGCCTATCGCCATGCACCAACCAGCAAGCATGCTGTGCTGTGCGTGTGTGCGTGTGCCAGGGGCAAGCACCTTGCCAAGCATTGCCCAGCGCCCAGCACCCAACAGCATGCGTGGCTCGCTAGCAGCACGGATGGTGCCAGGCGCCAGCTGGCAGCCTTGGAAGCCAAGGCAGGCTGCCACCCCAGCTGTCCTTGGTGCCGGTTTGTGAGAGGTGGGGACCAAAGGCTAGAGGGAGCAAGGCAATGGTCCCCCTCCCTTTGGTTATGGTCCTCACCTAACCTCTCCTAACCTAATGCCACTTGTTGATTGCATTGTTTATAATTTATTTTTTATTTAAATAAATTAGTTAAAAAATGCAACTATCCCACATTGATCATGAAATGGGGTTCAAGTTCCCATTCTCTATAAATACCCCATGATTGGGGCATTTGGAGAATACAACTTGAGTGGAACTCAAAAAGGCATCTCTTATTATTGAGAAAACCTTTAAGTTCGTAAAACTCTAGTTTTATACTTGGTCAAGTCTCGCCTAACCCTCGAGATGAAGATCGTTCAGGTCGGGTCGTGGGTACGAGCCGTTGGAGGCCGTCACACTTTTGAGGCTTTAAGCTTCGAAGTAAGAGCTCGGTTTACGAGCGAAGCACGCTTCAAGGGTGTTACTTCTTTATCCCTTCTCTTAATTATTGTTTAATTATGTTTATTCTTGCTTTATTGCTTTAATTATTAGGGCGGGTCTTGGGCGGGTTTCTCTTCTGCGTAGTGTTGGACGCTACGAAACCCAACATCAGTATCGGAGCCGCGCTCTTTTTAATTATTGTAATTAATAATTAATTAAGGTGATTTAAAATGGATTTAAATTTCTGGTTGTGCTTTCTAATTGGATTAGAAAGTCGTTTTAATTATTTTAAAACTCGTATTTTTTTATTTTTGGCTTAAGAGCCCAAATTTCGACTTAAAAATAGTGATTTTTGGGTGGAATCGATGTTCTAAATCGTTTCTGACCCTTTTAGGTTTGTCTAGAAGCCAAAATCCTCCCTAAAATATGTTTTTCGAGGGCTTTTTTGTTTTTGAGGAGATTTTTTAAATCTTTATACCTTGATTACTTTATGTATGTCAAGGGTAGATTAATTGCATTGTTGCATCCCTAATCTACAGCAATTTTAAACCCTTTTGAGCATGGTTTTGAAGTCATAATGTGTGCTTAAGTTGGTATGTTCAATTTCTCACATAAACTTGTTATTTCACAATCATGCAAATAAATTGCATTAAAGTGTGAATGTTTATTGTGAATGTGAAATTTTAAAGTTCCTTGTATATTAAAGATCCAATCTTTAAGTGTTCAAATGGTTGAAACTTTGATTCTAAATTCCATGGTTGAACTAATTTTGGATTTATTCTTTTTGGTTGATTAAAATCCTTAAGGTTCAAGTGTTTGTGATTAAATTTTGATTAATCTTCATGTTGGAAGCTGTAATTTTGTTATTTTACACAAGTTAAAAGTTGGAAGATTTTCATTGGATGATTGGTTTTATTTTCCAACTCCCTATTTTGTCAAAACTCATCATTAATTTACATTTGGGTTAAATTAATCATGGGTGTAGACTTTCAATTTTAAGAATTAAGAAAGACCTAAATTATTTCAAAAGGTAATTTTGGATGATTTAGGCTTGTGCACCATTAAAATTGAATTAATTTAAGTTGGACTTATTTTAATTTCATTTTGCCCTAAGTTAATTCTAAAATAAATTTAGAATTAATTTTATGTCACACGTAAATCGAGATTAAAATCCCGAGAAATGGCACGCTAATCGAGGCAAAAACACCCAAGCGTCACCAAGGCTAGCCGGGCTGCCTAGCAACCCACATGTGGCTACCTATGGTGTGCACGAAAGGGGTGTGCCTTGAGGTGCTGCTGTGTGTGGCGAGGGGCTGATGTGTGGCATGGCTGTTGCGTGCTTGCTGATTGCTAGGTGCGTGGCCTAAGGCTACTGGAGTGTTTTAGTTGTTCCTCTCTCTACCTCACATCCTTCCTACTAGTTTAATTAGCTCAAATTAATACACTTAGTCCTTGTGGTTCGGCCCTAGCTTGCCACTATCTTGTGTAAACTTGGTAGAGTAAGATTAGGAATATAAGTTGTTGATTTGATCTAGGATATTAGACCACGACCTATTATCTGGCGATCATTGTTCTCCAAGCTTGAGCAGACGAAGCTGCCAGTCCGGGGGCTGGACTTGATATGCCACCTAACCTCCAAAGAGGGCAGGTTGCTGATAAGGTTGGGAAAACGGCCTGTATGTTTGATGGGGCACATATGGCACTTAGAATTTCATTTGAGGACCTGTATGGACGGACCGGCCGCCTTACAGGTGCTCCTGTGCAGGTAGGGAATACCTCATCGAGGTTTTCTAGAAGTTGTCGGCGTTGAAGCCGTGTTAGACAGTTGGCTGATCCCCTTTTGCTCAATGAAATGCCGAGCATCAGCGTAAGTCTTCTTGCTGCCATCCGGCTGTACATGCCAGATGGGATTTCTCTAATTTGCCCCTGGGAGACGAATATTAGTCCAGTCAATTAAGGGTGGGTCCCCCTCCTTTTGTTTTGGATGCGGAGTGGGCTGCCTGTCCTTGATCGGCTTTGTCTTCCTATAGTGAGAAGGTCTCTCATCTCACCTTTGAAGTTCATCATAAACTTTACAAACTACTCACGAGTGATGTGAGCAGTATGTCCTGTAGCCTAAGGCTGGCCGGCTGACCTGCTTGGACCCGCTTGACCATTGCTTCGCTCTTTTTTCTCTTTCTGGCGGATGCGTTTAGTGATGAGGGATCCATCTTCGACCGTATGTACTTCAACCTCTAAATCCGAGTCTTTATCCTGGTTCGAATGGACCTCTGCAGACGGATGCTTTTTCTTAGGAGGCGGTACAGTTTCTTGAGAAACCATGTTAGAGGTACTCTCCCCATAGACGACGCCAAATGTTTTGGGTTTTTTTGCGAGATTTCCCACGGGGGAGTTATGTCACCAAGCCTGGCTCCTCGCTCAGTTGTACCTGCAACAAACGGAAGCTCCGGTTGTTCGGAGTTCCGCCTCCAACGATCAAGTTAGTATGTGTATGGAGAGTAAAATGCGAAAAGTAAGTAAATCTTCTCGGATCCCAAGAACAGGTGATTTATTTGTTGTAAGAGAATAGTAAAATGATGTAATAAATGAACGTGCCCCCAAAATGGGGTAAATGTCCCCATTTATAGGGTATTGGAATAGTACCCTTACGTAGGTCACTTAGACCTAGATTTGGTGGGTTGTGTCTCGGGAAATAGGCCTTGAAGGCCGCCATTTCCTTTACTATTTGCATTCCATGTGTCATGTCCTGGTAGGTCCATTTTGGACTCTTCCTAGGATGACACGTGTCACACTCTTATGGGTCCACGTGGTTGGGGTAAAAATACCCAAATCAGTCTTTACTTATGGAAAATTCATTGAGCCCAACTATGATAATAGGGCAAGAATATGATGAGGCTAGCAAAATAAAGGGTGAAGTAAATGGTCTTAAGACTTTGATTATGAATGATAGTCCAAAGGATGACACGTGTCACACTCTTATGGGTCCACGTGGTTGGGGTAAAAATACCCAAATCAGTCTTTACTTATGGAAAATTCATTGAGTCCAACTATGGTAATAGGGCAAGAATATGATGAGGCTAGCAACATAAAGGGTGAAGTAAATGGTCTTAAGACTTTGATTAGGAATGATAATCCAAGAACCTAATACGTTCATTGTTTTGCTCACCAACTTCAACTAATATTAGTAGTCATTGCTAAAAAAAATGATAGTTGTGGTTGGCCTTTTGAGATACTTGAAAACTTGTTGAATGTGATTGGAGTGTCTTATAAGAGAAGAAAAATGATTTGTGAAACTCAAGCTCCAGAGGTTGCTCAAGCATTGGATAACAAGGGGGAATTTGAGAGTGGATCGGGTTTAAATCAAGTGAATTGTTTGAGGAGGCTCGGGATACTCATTGGGGATCTTGTTACATGTCTCTTATAAATATCATCCACTTGTTTCCTACAATTATTAAGGTGTAAGATCAAAGCTCAAATTGTTTTAGGACAATTAGAGTCATTTGATTTTATTTTTGTGGCTCATTTGATGTTGTCTATTTTTTGTTACACTAATGGTTTTGTGTTTACAAAAACTGAGCGAGAAAGGATGGGAGACTCTCTTAAACAAGGTTAACTCATTTTGCACTAAACATGGCATTAATGTTCCTAATATGAATTCTCCTTATGTTCCTCAAGGAAGATCAAGGCATTTTGTTGAAGACGCTACAAATCTACAACATTTTCGGGCTGAAAATTTATTTTAGGAGTGATTGATTTGCATCTTCAAGAGCTTGATGTTCGATTTAATGAGAGAAGTATGGAGTTACTTACATGCATGACTTGCCTAAGCCCTAAAGATAACTTCTCACCTTTTGACAAAGAAAAGGTACTCAAACTTGCTTCTTTATATCCCAAAGAATTTTCAGCTTTTGATTTGATGACTCGTGAAAGTCAACTTGATGTATTCATGGAAAATATGCTAAATGACGAAAAAGTGCATAATTTGCATAACCTTAACTCTCTTTCCATGATGCTTGTTAAAATTAAGAGGCATAATACCACTTATCCTCTTACATATTTGCTTATCAAGTTGATGTTGATTCTTCCCGAGTGTTTTCTGTAATGACTTATGTCAAGTGTAAGTTGTGAATTAGCATGGGTGCATCAACTTTTGAATGATTGTTTGGTAACATTTATTGAGAAGGAAGTGTTCCTACAAGTTATCGATGAAGAAATCATTGATCACTTTCAAAATATGAAGACTTCAAGAATGCAATTGTAATTTTAATTTAAAGTTTATGTAATTTTTTTCATTTGTTTTGGATCGTATAACTAAGTTGTTTGGAATTTTGAGTTGTAAGACTTTGACTATTAAATTACCTATGAGCTCAAGTAATTTTTATTTTTTTTACATTTTTGTTAAATTATGCGTTGTCCATTTGTCCCATGTTCAAATTCCATGCTCCGCCACTGTAGCGACCTACTTTTTTGTCCCTATCGTGATATGTCAACTCCAACTTCCAAGGATTGTTAAGCATCTTCAAAGCATACTCTACGTAGGTGCACTTCGAACGACACATATAGTGACCTAAAAGATCATATCTTAAGCAAAGATACTTTGCACAATGCATCACTCGTATAATGGAAAACATTCTCTATATTATTTAGTTTCTATATATAAAATAAGAAAAATATCTTAAGATTATGTGAAATTATTTCTCTCTCTATATATCACAACTATGCTTCTCTTAGTCAACGAGTCTTCCCATGCTTAAAATACAATAAGGACAAAATCCTCAATCTTTGGAAATACTGATCATTTGCCAACTGATAGGCCAAGTTTAGCTAAAAGGCTTTTTGTTCTGTTTCACAAATTGAAAGTCTCCTGAGTAATAACTCAACTTTTCCTGGTACTCACAGGAGTACACTTAACTCATTTATAAAAAAAAATTAATTAATTAAAAGAAAATGCTTTGCCAACTTAAACAACTATTCAGGCACACTTACAACAATCAAACTAACTAAGATAAAGACATATCCTTGAAATCTTCATGTTTATCAAGTCCTTAAACTTTCCCTTGATCAAAAAAGTTCAATGCACCTTTTTCTTGAACAAATTCAAGTACCTAGGTGAAGGTTTAATGTCTTCGTCAAATGCAATTAATTGATATATAATGGATCAAATTATAGAGATATATAATTAAGTTTGTTCTTTTGGGTCGTCGATAATCATAGCTAGAGGTACTAACGATATTTGGGCTAGTAAAATAGCCTAACGCCTAATTGAACATATCCTATAAGGTTACACAAAGGGCTTAGATTGAGCATAAGAGGAAGAGGCCCATGATAGGGCCTCTCCCTCTAGGTGGCCGTCCATATGGAGGATATTAGGTGGGATTGGGATTTGCTTACTAGTATAATTATAATGTGATTATAAATAGACTAGGTGCCTAGGGTTGGACATACAATTCACTGATTATTAGATCAAACCCTAACTAGCAAACACAAGCCAACCCCTCTAAAACTCTCTCTCACTCTTGTCTGTCCTCTTGGTGTTCGCCGGTGGTGTGTGCAGAGTGGTGGTGGTCATTTGTCCGCAAAGGTGGTGATCGTGGTGCTTCCCCTTCATTGGACCAATCTGGTGGATGGCTCATTCGAATCCCGTGGACTAAGTAGAGGAACAACGCTTAGGACTCTATTCTCTCCCTACTTGATAGTCAATCGCATCGTGGAAATCACACGTCAAAGGTATGAATTTTGTAATTCTTTATGTGTTATGCTTGTAGATCCTGTTAAGGGGCGAACGAATATGATTCGTGAAATTCCGCAATATAGTACCTAAATCCCTAAAGTGGTATAAGTTAGCCTCTTGCATTTACACATATTGATCATAATTTTTTGATGTCCAAAATTTTTAATTCAATTAAGGGGAGAATTATTTAATTATGGGACATATGGAATTATTGAATGTGATTTAATTGCTCAAATATAGCCTAAGACGTTGATCAAAAAATACCCTAGAATTTTCAAAAATTTTAAAAACCCTAACCATAGATCCGAAAAATTCGAAACCCTAAACCCTAAAATTTTGATTTTGAGTTTTGATTTTTGGATAATTTCGATTGTTTTATGCTTCAGCATTTTAATCTAGCTAATTTCATGTATAAGTAGTGAATTTTTCATGATCAATGATTTAATTTAAGAGTTAAATTAAATAAGGGATTATTTTTCATGAGAAACCTTAGAATTAAAATTATATTGTGAATTTAATTTAATGTGATAAATTAGCATAAAAGTTATATTTTATTTTCATGGACCATATTTATTTTAACTTAACAAAAGTTGTATAATTAAAATTAAAACAACAAAAAAAAAAAAAAAAAAAAAAGAGGGATTGTTTTTACAGCAACCACAGGTGGTGGTTTAAGAGGGAGGGTTGCGGCATAGGGCATGGGGAAGCAGGTCCGAGAAGGTGGCAGCAAGCAGCAACACCGTGCAACAGTTGCCCAGAACTGCTGCAGGCACCGTTGCTCGCGGTAGCGTACACCGCGGCCGACTTCGACTGGCCACACAACAGTGGCTGGTGCAAGACAGTTTTTAAAAAAAAATCATTTTAAAATTCAAAATATAATCAGATTATATGTTGAGATAATTCCAAAATTTAAAAGTTGTTATTTTGATAAGTTTTCAAATTTAAAGTGGTTAATTTTGATAAGTTTGTTAAGATATTTTGAGCAAAAGATTCCATATGGATAATAATTGATTTAATAATGACATTATCCCATAATTATAATAGGAGATAATTCATTTAAAATTTTGTGATTGGCTAGTAATTAGGATAGAATCTCCTAAGTTTGTTAGGATAATCTCTAAAGATAAATATGATTTATTTTTTGAAGATTAAAGTAAGATTTGATTCTATCTCATGCCTAATTTAAAATATATTATTTTTTATTAATGTGAATGAATAATATATGATATTATCTAACTATACGATAAAGTATGAGATATTTTAGGACTATTTTCGTCAATTATGAACATTTGATGTTGTAGTTTAGGCAAGCATGTTTACGTGATATTTATTTTGTGGCAATTATATAATATATATGATATTATGTTGCTATATAATGACTAATATGGCTAGTAGATTACTAAATACGATCTGCCCATCATGATGTATTTTTCTAATCTAACTACGGTCTGCGTACCGTTAAGTATTTTTGTAAAATTTTATTTATTTTATAGTAGATGAAATAGAATAATAGGTTACAGTTAATTCAAGAAGCCCAAGAAGTGATGGCCTAAGGTGAATAAAAGATGGTGATCCATGAAGATTCAAGTGGGATGTCATTTACTTTATTAGTTTTCTTAGGATTAAGGGGCCATCCTATGTCTTGTTTGTGCATTTAGTATATTATGCAAGCTAGTTTTATTGATGTTGATGATGATGCACTAGAGTTCACTAAATGAATCATAACATAGTAAATCTAAGTCCCGATAATATTGAGATTGATTTTCCAATTATAAACCCAACAACCCTTTGATAATTAATGATGGGTCATGCTAAAGCTGGGTGTCATTTTTTATCTTAGGTAACTTGGGGTAAATCAAGTTTTACAATTTTAATTGGTTGTGCTCAACAAGGTTACCTAAAGAGTTTAGAACCCTGAAAAAAAGGGTAATAATTAAAATGAGATGGTTAATTATTCAACCAAGAGTTGCAGGAGTTGCAATTAGAAAAGAGTTTGCTTACCTTGGAAATGTAATGGTTGATGATAGGGCTAAAGTCCGGTTTACTATTACACGAATAAAGGATCTTGGAATCACTGAATTCAAATGGGACTTATATTTTTAATAAAGTATTAAAGTTACCTATAATATTAATTTAGGTTCTTTATAGATAAACATAGTTGAATTTTGCATTTATTAAGTAAGTAATATATATTCTATTTTTATGGTTATATAATCTCCTCGATTGAAAATAATGTTGAGAAACGTTCTCAAAAGTGTAAAAATCCATAAACCTACGTATTCCAATTTTTCTAAGATGGTTCTAAAAAGACAAGTTTTAGAAACCCATTCACATGTCCAAAGTTGATTTTCTTCAACTCAAAATGTTTAAGTAAAATGCCAATACGATCTTCATTTTGAAAAGTGTTTTAAGGGATATAATGAAATGGGAGGTGCGACCCTCTAAAAGACAAGTATGGAATTCCAATAAAATCTCTTATCTTCAATGTGATTGAATATAAGAAAGTGATTGGAAGAATATATGATCAAAAGTTTATCAAATGACATTATTCTTCATCCATTTCATATGAAGTTAAATATTTATTAAACTCTAATATGAATATTGATTGAGTAGACCTAGCAAAATCATGAAAATTTCTTAAAGTTAAGCAAAGTATCATTTTGAACCTAAAGAAATGTTCTAAGTGGCTCAAAAGGAAAAGGATTCAGAATATCTGGGGATATCACTAAGGAGTTGTAGGCTAAAAAATGCAAGAAAGTTGCTACCTCTAAGGCCTAAAACTACTTATATGCTAAAATTTGTTATGAACTACAAATGTTTCCAATTAAATGGACCAACTCCAATTGATTAGAAACTACCTCATACATTTGGAAGGTAAAAGAGTAGAAATGTTCCAAATAAGAAGTATATTATAGGAACTTATTTAGCATATTACTACTTCTTGGACATGTGATGTTATGTTTAGTTCACTCATTGAAGAATGTGGTTATATTAAAAAAAGAAGTTTTTCTAAGGGAGAAGTAAATCTACAAATTTAGAAGAAAATGTTGCTACTTCACAAGTAGATTCTACAAGTTTAGAAGGAAAAAGTTGCAACATTATAAGTAGAAGTTACATTTCACCTTACCTAGTAATTGGCTAGAATTAAATAAATGTTATTTACTCTTGCCATTATCAAAACACCAATCAATATTAGTAACGATTAAGCATTTACGATTCAAAACATGAAATAAATGTTATTCTATGATTATTTGAATCAAAGCGTATTTCAAATAGCTAAATACGTTAAAAGTTCTACATTGTAGATATTGATAAACCATTTCTATATATATAAATTGTCACTTAAATGTCAAAAGATTCAATTGAAAATAAACATTGCATATGGAAGAACCAAAGGGATGGGCTTTCAATATCATTAGATTATGAATCTATCGATATATGTAAATATCATTCTAATTTGAAAATTTTGACAAGTCATCCTTTAGAGAAATGATGACGTGAACTCAAGGTCTAATACATATCGATGTAAGAAAACCTAAGGTTCAAAAGCTAGAGACGGACAATGAAACTTCATTTGTGATACGATCACTTGTGCTTAGTTGAAGCATAAGTGTGAGATTTTGGAAAAGTTCAAAAGGTCCAGCAAGAAGTTCAGAATCTACTTGGCAAGATAATAATTACATTAAAATATGATTGTAATGGTGAAAGTCTGAGTCAAGACATTTACTTGGCAATATATTCAAAGTATTGAGATATGATTGTAATAATCAGAATTTGAGCCAAGACCTTGATGACCTTCCAATAGTTGTGAAATTTTGTTTACAACAAATTCCGAAAGAAAACCTTGTGAAGTGTTTATAAAAGGAGCTATCAATCTATATGAGATATATTTTGATAATGGATGAAAGCACCCTATCTTCCAACCATTATTCAAGAAATATACTTTTAAGATGAGCTACAATGATAAACAAAACTACATACGCTAAATCAAAATGTAGCCAAGGCTTCATATGTGATATAGATAAGAAAAGTTCTTATAAAGTCTTTCTACAAAGCAAGGAATAAAAGTTGTATTAAATCGTTTAATGCACGTTTGATTCCTATACAGAGCATGGGGTACTACTACACAAGTCATACTTAGCACAAAATGTTCATTGCTCAAGTAGATGCCCTTCTAGAAAAGATGTTATTTCCAAAGGTCAAGTGGGAGTAGTGTGAAGTTCGAAAGAGTTCGATAAAAGCAACAAACAAACAAAGTTCAAACCATAATTGGTTCACCCCACACTAATGTGCCTCTTCAAAAGGCAAGTGGGAGTATACGAATCTCGAAAGAGTTCGAATCCTTAAAAGTGTTTAAGAAAAGTTAATTTGAGAATCTTGAAAAAATTCGAGAAGTAATCGAATAAAAGAACCAACATGAGCATGATTCACCTCATGTTATAAATGACAGCACGTGGTCTCATTAAGATAAATGGGAATAATAACTATGTGTCGAAGGTAGTACATTCCAAGTGCACACCCTCTATTGTCGTTTCACATTGAAAATTAAACAAAGTTGTTGTACATATAAGATTCAATTGTTGCATAAAGACCCACAATAATGACAAGCATATCTAAAACATAGCGCAAAAAAATATGATTTCATATTGACTAAGAGTTTTAAAATATTGATTTTGGAAAATAATGATCATGTAAGTAAGAAAGATGATTTGACAAAGCATAATAACTCCAAGTGGTTTAAAACCATGGAAATCTGAAATAGATTCCAAGTCTAAAAGCAAGTATGTGACACTTAATTAATTTGCCAAATTGGGTAAGATCCATTGAAGGAAAAAATTGACAAGGAAGAAAAGTATTTTCTAATTAAGAAAAGACTAGTTATTAAGGGAATCAACAAATTCATAGTATAACTATGACTGTGATTGAAATCTTTACATTAGTCATGATGCCATGATCTATTAAGATATTTTAGTGATTTCTACCTTATGAAATTTGGTAGATGGATTTCAAAACAATTTCTTGAAATTGTTCATGAAAGAAGATTTGTATATGATACAATCAAAAGTTTTGAAAATCCAATAATCCTAAGGATGCATAAGAGGTCCATTTGTGGATCAAAATAAGCATCATGGAGTTAGAATTCAATTTAATAAGTTAATCAAATAATATAATATTCTCATAAAGTAGGTCTTGTGTATACAAGATGTTTAATGGGAGTCATAAAGTCTTCTTGGTCTAGTACAAAGAGTGATTATTCCATGCTTGACGAGTTAAGTGATGGCTAAAGCATTTTGTATGAAAAACCTTGAAAAGAAAGATGAGTACAATTGGGAATCAAAATCCATATAGATAGGTCTTGAAGGATGTTTGAGCTTAGTTAAGAAACTTATATTTATAAGATTCTTATAAGGTTCAACATTTTATATATTGAAAGGAAATTCAATCTCATGTAACATGGCACAAAACTTAACAAGAATTAATGCTCTTAGAAAGGTTGATAAAATTAAGGGTTTGAGTGATGCTTCTTGTGCATTTTGTAAAGGATACATCATGCGTATCATGGACTATACTCATCTATTTGATTCACATGTTTTTAGAATATGTGTTGATAGATTTCAATCAAAATCCAATGTAACATTGGATACAATTTAGAAATTCTTAAATTTCTTGCAGAAGGATGAAGGAAGATTCTTCGTGTATGGAGATGAAAATTATTATAAAATTTAGAAGTTTCAAAATTCATGTTTATGAGAATGTCACATGAATTATACTAACTAGACTATTTCAATAGTCTAAAGACGCAAAAGGCTCATTTAAAATGAACATGATGGTGGATGGTTTTGATTGTGTGCTAAGGAGTTTGGTGAAGGATAATTAGGTCGTTGGACTAACTACCCTCAACCAAAGAATATTTATAAACCTACACCTACACTAAACAAGTTTAGTGGTAAGTAGAGGGTCGAACCACGGAGACGACATAAACACTATCAACACCACCACCAATTAAGCTAGGTTAAAGAGATAGGATGGATAGAACAATAAACAAAAATGAGATTAATATTAAGTTAAACTAACACCAAGGGAGAGGGTCAAACATGACAATGATCTTCAATAAAGTTAGGCAATGGAAATGAGTTTACATGCAAACCAAATATCTCATATAAGGCAATACCAACAATACCATCTAACCACCTATCGGGGTCAAAGGCTTTCCCAACTTAACACATGCTCATACTATCGTCATAAACTGTGAAAGTTAAGGTTTTTGCATAGAATCGATCACCTAATGGATATCCCTAAGTTACACTATCGTCATAACTTAGTTCAATTCACCTAATTACAACACATGATTGGCCATTCACATGGAGTAATTAGTAAAACATGGTTACAAGGTATATTTAATCACATATAACCAACATTTGTCTAGCCTAATACATTCAAGATTCACCACATGCTATCACCAATCCCTTAGTAAAGGAATCCAAAACAATGTCACTTTGCATCTTCATCTTCTTCAATCCACCATTGAAGCTCTTCACTTTCTCTCTCTAAAATACCCTAAATTACTCTTAATCTACATTACAAAGTATAAAAACAAAGATTAAATCTAAATCTAAGCCTAATTTTTGTGAAGATTGATGGAGAGATGTTAGGGTTTAACCACACAAAGAGGAGAGAGAAAACCCCCAAAGAAACACACCATCAAAACTTCCCCAAAAATAGGAGAGAATCGGGCTAAAAATAGAACCGCAGTAGAATGGCGCGCCCGCGCCAATCTGGGTTTCGGCCTGGCAGCGACATTCAAATTCAAATATCCATAACTTCTGTTCTAGGAGGTCTCTTGTGGCGTACGACCTATCGTTGGAAAGCTCTTGAAGTCTAGTTTCCTACGCAATTTGAATCACCTCAATCCGATATGTAGATCAAAAGTTATGACTAAAAGAGTAAAAAAAGGTCAGTCTTGGAGTTCAGGCCCTTGCGCTCCCGCGCCTATCTTAGGCGCTCCCAAGCCTATCTTAGGCGCGCCCGCGCCTAATCCGCGCCCAAATCGCGCCTACATTCTGCCTCCTTCAATATTTTCGACCCCAATGTTAGGCACGCCCGCGCTGGGTTTGGCGCGCCCGCGCCATTCTGAAAGCGCGACCCGCGCTGTCCGCATGGCCTTGCTTGCTTGCTCCTTAACTTCCTTTGTAGCTCTTCAAATGAACTCCAATTCTCCAAGCTCTTCATTATATTAAAATCAACTCCAAAAGCCTACAAAACACGAGGAAAAGCACAAAAACATAATAAAGAGATAAACGGAGCAAAAGGGGTACAAACAAGGGACAAACGTAGAAAAATACCTCGGTTAGAGGATCTAAATAGTGGCATAAATGCCACTTATCAAATTCCCCCACACTTGCCTCTTGCTTGTCCTCAAGCAAGAACAAAAGCAGAAACAAAAAGAAAGAAAAAGGATCTAATAACACTAAAAGGAGAGGGGTGAAAAAGAATATACACTAACTCACTTTCGTAGGAATCACGGTTGTTTTTAGCGTAAACAACAAGCCATTTAAACCTCAAAGTCGCCTATGAGGACGAGTGTGCTCTCATAAGGGTTTTCAAAGAGTTTAACCCATAACTCTACACATAAAGCAACACAAACAAGGCAATGCATAGACAAATAAAATAAACACAAAAACAAGACGTTCTTGGTGGACTTTTTGGAACGAAACAAGCACCAATGAATGCACAACTTTCTAAACAAATAAGGGTATGCACGTTCCAAGATGTTTAGGGTTGAAAGAAACATAGACTAAGCTAAGCATAGAGAACTAAGAGCCGTACAATTCACCTTTCATCCCAAACTAGCTAGCCGCGTTCTCTCCACTAGCTTCAAGTCAACCATTAGGTGGGCTTCTCATGGTTCCTCGAAGGAACCGGAAAAAGATAAAGAAATGAAAACGATGAGAAGGTTATCCCGACGTCTTGGCTATGCACTCTCTCTCTATAAGCTTGACAACTATCTTCCTCCATCAATAAAGACTAAACTCTATAGGGTCTAAAGGTCTTTTATTGGTTGTAAGGGTATGCTTGGGGTGTAAGGTGGGAAAAATTTTGAAAAATTTAAAAATTTGGTGGTATTCCCCCACACTTATTCAATAAACACACACTAACAAGACTAAGAAACAGGACTCCCCCACACTTGAACGGAGCATTGTCCTCAATGCTCAAACACGAGAGATATGAAGTTTTTTTTTTTTTTTTTTTGGTCCTTACCTTATTTGAGTAAGGACGGCTTTTCATAAGCATTTGCTCTTATTTCACTGAATAGAAACACAGTTTACTCACTTGCTTGACCAAAGAACTACAACTTTCTCATTTGCGTTCAAAATCAACACAAAACAATTCTCAAACCAACATGCTTCACATAAACAAAAGGTTTAGGGGAACAAAAGGTCATTCGGTTTGTAATGTGGCTCAAAATCAAGAAAGGGAAATAGGCTCAAAGGGTTAGCAAGAGGGGCAAATTTAAAAGAAAACCAATTTTGTAACAAAACAAAAAGAAGGATAAGAAAATGAAAAATGCCTATGTCCTCCCTTAAAGGGTTCGGTCACGATCTCGGGTAGATAGAAGTCAAACTCTGGATTGAAAAATGCATAACCAAGGATCCAAATATGCCACTCAACAAATTTGATGAAGGCTAGAACAAATAAACCTCACGCGGGATTTGTATAGCAATTACCGACCTAAGGGGTTCATATCCACTATGGAGAGCGACACCGTCTTACCACAACCATGGATTAAGCCTATAAGTATCCCAAAGTTCTTAAAACCGCTACCTTAGCATTAAAATATGTTTAACTCAACCCAAAACACTCTCAAACTGTGCATACCATTACCAATTAGGAAGGAAAGCCTTCAAGGACACAAGCTCAAAACATTAAGTCCAAAACAAGAATGAATAAAACACATACGAAAACTTGCCTTGTTTTTAAAGTAAAATACTCCATACAAGCAAATATTCACAAGACAAGAACAACTTGAGAATGTTTATACAGTTGCGCAAGATGAGAGCATGATCAACAAATCCATGTATACCAAAAGTCAAATCAATAAGGCGCTCATGGCCATCCAAATATAGAATAACCAAAGTCAAAAATAAACCTTGGTATGTATGGAGGGGGTAAATCAAGCAATCAAGAGACCAAGAAAGGGAAGAAGGAAACAACAAAACCACAAACATGTATCTTTCAAACCACATGCAAATAAGAAGGTAAAGCAATAAAAAAAAAAAGAAAATGGCAAGAGTGAACCAAATGATAGGTGGGTGTGAAACCCGCAAATGAACTCATTTTCATCATTTCCATCTAATTACTCTTCTTTGATGCTTCAACTTCCAATCACAAGCATTCCTTGGTTTGTTTCTTCTTATGGTTCCCGATCCAAGGTCATGAGCAAAAGTATAGACATCAAGTAACTATATACAAAGAGAAACAAGAGGAAAACAAAATTAAAAGAAATAAGGAAAAGTAAAAGCAATAAAAACACGGGTTACTTCCCGAGAAAGTCTTGTTTAAGGTCCAAGATTGACCTTATTAGTAAATAACCGGACAAAGAACGCAAAAGCTTGTCATATGCATCGGAAAATATTTCATGAAAAAGAGCATAAGTGATGCCCATATGACAAGAAAGCACAAAGTTGAAAGAAACTCTATGCTTGAGGGGAGGGGGAAAAGAAAAATAAAAAGAATCAAAAGAAAAATCAAAAGAAAAATTAAAATAAGAAAAAGAAAAAGAGGGAACAAACTCATTTAGTTGCATTTTGGAAGGTGAAAGCTCATCATTGAAATCAAAAGTAAGGCCATGGTGGTATAGAGAGGCAAGGGGCTCCTCAATTGGTTTATTTTTGAGAAAATATGGTAGTGAGATGGGAAAAGAAGGAATATTGCTAAACTTCCTTGAAAAAGGAATGTAAGTTGAAGGGGTTTGAATTGGGATCGCACTCACCACCTCAATTACACCACCTAGCATTGAATCACAAGCTTTCTCTTCCAACTCATCTTCAATACCCTCAAAGATTTTCGATGTATTCTCAATCACCAATTGGGATATTTCACTCTCAACAAGAGCATGATCATCATTGTTAACATTCCCCAAGTCACCATGAATGAACATCGGTATCTCATCATCACCTAAACCAAACTTTTCTCTAAGCAACCTCAAATCAATGTTTAATTGCATCAATTTTGTATCGTCAATGGGTTGCGAAGAGTTTTGAGGCTCAAATTGGGTGGAGGGGTTGGTATTCACGAAGTCATGAAAAATCTCACCATCCATACTCCCTCCATCACTTTCAAAATCATCATCCTCAATCACATTCTCCAATTCCAAATGAGTTGTCTCACTCTCTTGATTACCCTTAGGCTCACTCAAATGGGAGGAGGGAGAAGAAGGAAAGGCATCCTCTTGGGATGAGGCTAGTTTGGAAATTTTACTTTCCATCATTTTAATCCAAGCTTCCCTTTCATTCCTCTCTTCATCTTGTTTTCTCATAAACTCCTTAAGCATCTCCATACACTCTTCTTCCTTCAATCTCCCCACTGAATTACCCTCACAAAAAGGCTCATTAGACACATAGGGGGACTCATTAGGAATCGTGTATGAAAAAGGAAAGGAAGATGAAGAATTATGCATTTGAGAATTTGGGGTGTGTGAAGCATCATTGGAATTCATGCACATAATTGATGAACATTGAAAAATATCATGAACATTATCAACATTGGGATGCATCTCATCACAATTAGCATACAAAAGGGAAGGGTTGCCATCATGCATCAAGGGATCATCATGGGGAACATAAGAATCATCATTAGAGTTTATGAAAGAGTTAGAAAAATCACGACAATTATCATAATTATCTTGCTCATTGCTATCCCGAGCAAACCACAAATAGAAATCCCAAGCCTCATCCGAAGATGTGGCTCGAAATTCACCATTAAATATGTTTTCAACCACCCCCCTAGTGTACTCATTTAAACCCCAATAAATTATCTCACAAGACTCCCATAAAGTACAACCAAGGTAATTAGAGAAGTCTTCAAACCTATTAAAGTATAACCAAAAGGGCTCATATTCAAATTGAGGCAAAGAAGGACATGACATTTCATTTTGGACAAATTGATCCATGACTCAATGAGGCAAAACAAATAGAAACCAAATAAGAAAGCTCAAATATTTTTGGAATTTCCCATTTTTTTTCTATTTTTTTTAAACAAAAAATAAACAAAAAGAAAAGAAAATATTCGCAAAGACCTAGACTGAATAAGGTAATACAACAATAATGGAAGCCGTCCCCGGCAACGGCGCCATTTTGGTTAAGGATAATTAGGTCGTTGGACTAACTACCCTCAACCAAAGAATATTTATAAACCTACACCTACACTAAACAAGTTTCGTGGTAAGTAGAGGGTCGAACCACAGAGACGACATATACACTATCAACACCACCAACAATTAAGCTAGGTCAAAGAGATAGGATGGATAGAACAATAAACAAAAATGAGATTAATATTAAGTTAAACTAACACCAAGGGAGAGGGTCAAACATGACAATGATCTTCAATAAAGTTAGGCAATGGAAATGAGTTTACATGCAAACCAAATATCTCATATAAGGCAATACCAACAATACCATCTAACCACCTATCGGGGTCAAAGGCTTTCCCAACTTAACACATGCTCATACTATCGTCACAAGCTGTGAAAGTTAAGGTTTTTGCATAGAATCGATCACCTAATGGATATCCCTAAGTTACACTATCGTCATAACTTAGTTCAATCCACCTAATTACAACACATGATTGGCCATTCACATGGAGTAATTAGTAAAACATGGTTACAAGGTATATTTAATCACATATAACCAACATTTGTCTAGCCTAATACATTCAAGATTCACCACATGCTATCACCAATCCCTTAGTAAAGGGAATTACTCACTAATCATGAACAATTAACACAAAACCCAGCAAGAAGAACAAAGAGAAGCAATTAAACTAAACAACTACTCTAATCAAGCAAGAAATTAAGAAAGAACAATAAATGAGATAGAGTTTAGAATGCTCATTGAAGTATTGAAAAGGAATCCAAAACAATGTCACTTTGCATCTTCATCTTCTTCAATCCACCATTGAAGCTCTTCACTTTCTCTCTCTAAAATACCCTAAATTACTCTTAATCTACATTACAAAGTATAAAAACAAAGATTAAATCTAAATCTAAGCCTAATTTATGTGAAGATTGATGGAGAGATGTTAGGGTTTAACCCCTCAAAGAGGAGAGAGAAAACCCCCAAAGAAACCCACCATCAAAACTTCCCCAAAAATAGGAGAGAATCGGGCTAAAAATAGAACCAGAGTAGAATGGCGCGCCCGCGCCAATCTGGGTTTCGGCCTGGCAGCGACATTCAAATTCAAATATTCATAACTTCTGTTCTAGAAGGCTTCTTGTGGCGTGCGACCTATCTTTGAAAAGCTCTTCAAGTCTAGTTTCCAACATAATTTGAATCACCTCAATTCGATGTGTAGATCAAAAGTTATGTCTAAAAGAGTGAACAAAGGTCAGTTTTGGAGTTCAGGCCCTTGCGCTCCCGCGCCTATCTTAGGCGCGCCCGTGCCTAAGCCGCGCCCAAATCGCGCCTACATTCTGCCTCCTTCAACATTTACGACCCCAATGTTAGGCACGCCCGCGCTGGGTTTGGCGCGCCCGCGCCATTCTGAAAGCGCGACCCGCGCTGTCCGCATGGCCTTGCTTGCTTGCTCCTTAACTTCCTTTGTAGCTCTTCAAATGAACTCCTATTCTCCAAGCTCTTCATTCTATTAAAATCAACTCCAAAAGCCTACAAAACACGAGGAAAAGCACAAAAACATAATAAAGAGATAAACGGAGCAAATGGGGTACAAACAAGGGACAAACGTAGAAAAATACCGCGATTAGAGGATCTAAATAGTGGCATAAATGCCACTTATCAGAGTTGCAATTGCAAAATTATCAATCATGTTTCCCTATGTTTATCAATTGAAACTAAGTTTTAATTTTATTTAATCATGGTTTAGTATTAAATAAAATGTCCAAAATAATTATGAATTGATGGGATCATCAAGTATGTGATTTGGTGAATATAACCCCACTGGTGAACTAAATTCATAAATTAAATAAATTCCTAATTCGAAATTATTAAATTGGACATAAATGATTTCAATAAATGGACTGCCATGTAAGATTGATTGGATAGCGCAGTTTCATGGGCTATCGGGCATAGTGATGCTCGGTAAATCACAAGGATAAGCATGATTGATGCATGACTGAACTATTAACCTACTTTGAAGTTCAAGTATAGAGCTTCCGGATGTATTAGTGGAATCCTTTGACATGAGTGAAACACTGATTTCATTCAAAGATTGATTTAACTGCGATACATCAAAACGTCATTCCGTAAAAGGGGACTATAAAAGGTGTTTCCTGGTTACTTCAAAAGTTGAGTGGGAGCTTTGGTTGCCGCAAGATTGGATTGAGCCTACCTATTTAATTAGGAAATGTGTCATGGCCTCTTGAAGAGGGAGAATTCAAAGAATGTGTGGCCGCGCTCAAATGTATTACTCAGTAATCATTTGTTTTGTAATTCTAACTCAGATTTCAAGAAATGATTTTAAGATTAATATGATCTCGACATGAGATGCAGTCATATTATCAAATCGACACATATTGACTTAAGGAATTTGAATATTGCACACTTCTCTTAGACAAGTGGGAGATTGATGGTTTTATGTCTTCGTCAAGTGCAATTACTAGATATATAATGGATCAAATTATGGAGATAATTAAGTTCGTTCTTTTGGGTCATTGTTACATCATAGCTAGAGGTACTAACGATCTTTAGTCAAGTAAAATAGCCTAAAGCCCAATTGAATGGATCCTATAAGAACACACAAAGGGCCTATATTGAGCATATGAGGAAGAGGCCCATGATGGGCCCTCTCCCTCTGGGTTGCCGGCCATATGGTGGAAATTAGATGGATTGGGCTTTGCTTCCTAGTCTAATTATAATATGATTATAAATAGACTAGGTGCCTAGGGTTGGACATACAATTCAGTGATCATTAGATCAAACCCTAATTAGCAAACACAAGCCAACCCCTTTCAAACTCTCTCTCACTCTCGTCTGTTCCTCTTGGTGTGCGCCAGTGGTATGTGCACGGTGGTGGTGGTTCGTGGTGGTGGTCAGTTGTCCGCAACAGCGGTGATCGTTGTGTTTCCCCTTTATCCGACCAATCTAGTAATTGTGGAAAGCTCATTCGAATCCCGTGGACTAAGTAGAGGAGCAACGATTGGGGCTTTATTCTCTCCCTAATTAATAAGTCAATCGCATCGTGGAAATCACGCGTCAAAGGTATGAATTATGTGATTCTTTATGTGTTATGCTTGTAGATCATGTTTAGGTCTGAACGAATATGATTCGTGAAATTCCGCACCTAAATCCCTACACTAGGTACATGTTATTTGACATAGGAAACAATTGATAACACAAAGCTAGCAGCAAACAACTAGATTATTTGTCATCACTTCAAAACCCAAGAAACCAAACAAATATAATTTTTTGTTATTTGATATGATTTGAACTTATAATAATAAGGTCTATCTATTGCTAATTATATACAAATAAGAAATCATAATTAATGACCTTATTAGAATTTTTTCAAAAAGTGTAGTATCCAAATATCAATATTTTATAATATACATTAGTGCGTAATTAAAGTTCTAATTAGACAAACATATGCTTTAGAAATGAAAGGAATGGTGTCTTTCAAACAAGTGTATTATTCTGATAAAGGGTTTAAACTTAATTACGTAGCTAATATTCAGTGAAGTTAAGTGAACGGAATGCCGAGCTGGAGGCCACCTCCAATTAGTGAGATTAATATAATTAATCTCCCAGCTTGCTCTTGACTAAACCTAACATGTCATACCCAATCGTGTAACCAAACTAAGGCAACGTATTAAGCCGAAGGATTTAATACGTCGATAGATATATTTCAGACTCAGTGTCGGATTCTGAGCTTAAGGTGTCGAAACTGAGCGTCAAACGTCGAGTTGATTCTAGGAATCAACAATACGAGAAAATAAGTCAAAAAACACGTTGAAAGTCAAATCCGCAAGTCGTAGCCTCGCATTGGCCTTGCGGGGGCTAGGCTAGTAAGGGCTGATAGCCTCGCATATGGCTTAGCTGCAAGCCCAGCACCCATTCTTGTTTGCTGGTTGGCCATGCTAGCCAAGCATGCATGTGGGCTAGCATGCTAGTAGCTTGGATGCCAGGCGCTAGCATACATAGCGCGAAGCTTGGTTGCTTGGCTAGCACACAAGCCTGTTGTGCGTAGCAGCTCGCCAGCGTGCTAGAGCCTGCTAGCGGCAACAACACATGGGCTTACTGGCAGGCCCAGCCGAGCACCAGACCACTAGCAAGGCTGGGCTGCCAGCTAGCGCAATATGATAAGAGGGTGGTTTAGCTTGGGGAGCAATGAAGAGCCTTGTGGTCCTCACCTAACTCTCCAATTTGCTTGACATAGTTGTTTGATTATTTGGCTAAGCTATTTAATTTATTATTTATTTATATTAATTAGCTAGGGTTTTCTTTTTTATGGCGCTCAAAAGAATAAGAATTAGGTGTTTTTCTATATTTTCTTCCACTATTTTCCTCTATTTTTCTTAGTTTTCTTTGATTTTCGATTAGTTTTTATGAGTTTTTCATGTTTTTAGTAATTAATTCGTGATTTTAGTTGTTTTTCTTCAATTTTATAGATTTAGTTTTGATTTTACTTTAGTTTGTTTTATTTTCATTTCATTTTCCTTTCTTTTATTTTCATTTCTTTTTCTTTGTTTTCTTTTATTTTCATTTCTTCTTGTTCTCTTATGTTACTTTATTTTATATTCCGATTTTCTCCTCTAGATTGGTGTCTTGTGTAGGTTTGTTCGGGGTCGATATACGTGTTTCAAGTTCATTTGCATGTTCAACTTGCCGCGCTCGCAAAACTGCACTCTCATAAAAATGAGGTGTTGAACCTACTATGAAAGGGTCTAGGGACTGCCTGTCCCCGTGGGCATCACGATTTTCCAATGAGGATGATTTCTTGGCTACACAGCTCGTCACACAACAATGGCAGCCCCTGCTCCACCGCAACAACCACGATCACCACCAGCACCTGCCAACACCAATTCCACAAACTCACCACCATATCAGCCAGCAACAACAACCAACAACAGCAATTAAACAGAGCAGCCCAGCCGCACAACCGCCGCAACACAGGCAGCCCCAATTGGCCACTTATATTCACCAATCCGCCACCAATTCTCACTCCGATTACACGCCACCAAACCATCAGTTCCGCCACTACACGCACCACTACTGATAGCAATTTGCAGCTCACCTCGCTAATTACAACACGCATCACAAACTTCGATTAAGCGGAATATTTGCGTGGAAGCCCTGTACTATTGATGAGTTTTCAACGGTATGATTTCTTGATATGAGATCAACGGCCTCGATTTATTGACGGTTAAGCCAAAGTTCGAGAAAGAAGATCTGACTTCTACTAGATGCAACCGCTTTTTCATCTAAAATTTTTAAATATTTGATTTATTGTATTTAATAATTTCACACAAAATAACAAAAGTTTAATATTAATTTTTTTACTATCATTTATAGTGAATTTATTATATATAAATAAATTATAAATATGATATTTTTTCCGTTATATAAAATCTTTAATGTGAAATGATAATTTTTAATAATTTAAATCCTAAATCACTATTCATTGTTTTACCATATCTTTTATTTCGATAGAATCACTAACCTCGTTTGATATAAATTAAAGTCCTATGTTTAAATAGAAATACTATTCATTATTTTAAAAATATTGGTAAACATAGAAATACTAATTTAAAAATAGGATTTTAAAAATTAAGCTAAAAATTAATCGACCATTGATGACCAAAAATTAACACAAATTTCTAACACAAAATTTGCTTGATGGGGTTTTTTTATTAATACGAAATTTTGTTTGTATCTTATGATGTGTCAATTTATAAAAGTATGTATCACAAATTTTAATTTAATTATAATTAACGAACAATTCGTATTTCTTATCATAAATACTATCAAAATTTATTTTATAATGATAGGTATTAAACTTTATTATAAGCGTTTACTATTTAAATATTTCTTAGTATATTTTTTTTTGGATTTCTTATACTCGTAGTATTGAATTAATAAATTTATTTTTTCCTATATTTTTACTTTTATTTTTTTCATTAAAATAATTTAATTTATGGATTATAATCTACGTGGCATTAAACTTTTAGATATATCAAATCTAATTCGTTACTTAAATCTAGGTGGTGACATAATTTTTAATTCAAAAATAAAATACAAATCTTTCTTCTTATTGGTTGAAATAAGTATATTTTTTACGGTAATATATATATATATATATATATATATATATATATATATATATATATATACATATATATATATATATATACATACATACATATAAATATACATATGTATACATATGTATAGATGTATACATAAATATATATATATTTATATTAGATTAGATTTTATTTTTCCTTTTATTTTGATTTCATTTTATTTCTTTTCTTAATTTTCTTTTCTTTATTTTTTGTTTTCCTTGTTTTTTTAGCCTTATTTAGTTAGTTTTACGTCTCTAGTATAAATAACCATTTTTATTTAGCCTTATTTTTATTTTCCTTTTTTAAGCCTTATTTAGTTAGTTTTACTTCTCTAGATTAAATTGATTAATGGAAGTTTGCAAGTGCTTAGTTTGATTAGGCATTGTGAATTATGCTAGATTGCATTGTAATTTCTAATGACATGACCACTTGATTTAGGATTGCAATTGTTGATTGGTTTGAATTGTGATTCTCCTAACTTGTTATTCATAGAGGAAACGTAGATTAATGATTAGGAGATAGCTCTTTGATTCCAATTGATAGCTCTTATATTTAGTCTTCACAACCATTGATTGGATTAACCTACCCAAGCTGTTGCAATTGTCATGATTACATGTTGGTCCCCATTCCCTAGTGTTTCATTTGTTCGATTGTTTGTTTTGGTAGTTGAATAATGTTACCTCTTCACCTTCGACTTCGATCTAGATTAGGTGCACATTGAAGGCACTTGAACATAACTGTTCCTATTGGATCGACCCTAGACTTACCTTTATATTTGTATTTATGTTTGTTAAGTGATTACTAATTTTGTTTGCTCTAGGGAGGATTAGTCAACGACCTACTTTTCCCTACGTCAATCCCACCTCTTAAACACCAAACTAGTTTTTGGGGATTTGTAAGAAAGTTGGACTCTAAGGGATCTCCATTAAAGTGAAAAAACCTTGAGTACGAATATTTTTAGTAGTGTTGTGCATGTGATTTGGTCAAGCCACCGAATTGCGACCAAGTTTGGGCATGAGGGTGGACGACGTTGGAGGAATTGCCATTTGTGATTCTTGCTCTGGTGTTCAAAGATCGTGTTCGTGTAGCCGTGAAGCATACGTCGAGGGTATAATCCCTTATCCTATTAATGTGATTATGTGTTTATGTTTAATATGATATTAGTCGTATTAAATATGCATGGGTTCAGGGTGTTTAGAACGCTGTAAAACCTAACAGCGGTATCACGAGCCTCTTGTATTTAATTTATATGACTAAAGTTAATTAAGGGGATTTAAAATTGGATTTAAAATACAGATTAACACCTATTTTGATTATGGTTTTGATTTTTATTGGATGAAAATCAGTGATTAATGCTGAAATGAGTTAGCGAACCCAAATTTCGATAAAAAGTAGTGTTTTTTTTTGGTGGAAAATGCATTTTAAATCAAACTTTACCCTCAAAATTGTTAAAAAAGGCTTCCAAAAGACAAAATCCGTCCTAAAACATGTTTTTCAGAGGGTATTTCGTTTAGAGTTAATTTTTTTTTTAAATCTATAGACTCTAATTAGTTATTTATGGCATATGAATATTGATTATGTGAGTGATTACATGTGTAATCTACTGCACAGCTGCACTTATGCTCTTATTAATGTATGAATTTGGTAATTTTTGGATGATTAATTTAGAGTGCTCAAAATTCCATATAAACTTGAATTTACTTCAATGTGCAATTGAATTGTTTTAAGTGACTTGGTTAGTGTTGGAATGTGATTATTAACCTTCAAGATTGAAACTTTATTGGATAAATGGTTTAGATTTTGGTTACTAAAACCCTTAAATGAACAAAGATTGAATTTTTAATGATTTTTGAAATCGATTTAAGATTCATGATGTTGATGCTTGATTTTGAATGTTGGATTGCATTGGATGTTTGAAAAATTCAAACTTGTCGAGTCCTAATCAAGTAAATTAATTTTCACTGGATGGTTAAGTAATTTATTTTGTTAATTTATCAAAATCATAATTATTTTAATCATGGAATAAGTTAATTTAATTAACCCTAAAGCATTGATTGTTTCAAAATAACCTATAATTATTAAAGATTGAATCTTTAGAATAATTTAGGATGTTTTACAAACTTAGTTTAGTTTTGGTTGGACTTAAAATTAATTCAAAATGCCCAAATTATAATTTAAAATTGGATTTAGAGTTAAAAATGTCACACGAATTTTTTGGGGATTACAAATCCTGAGACTTGCCCGGAAATCAAGGCTTGGATCCTTGAATATACCCTCTCGGTTAAAAAGGGTTGCTCACGCAGCCCACATAAATGTTCTTGAGAGGGATGTGAGGTGTGTACGAGTGTATGTGCGGCAGCAACAGCAGTGTGCTTGTGCACTGTGTGTGTGCTAGGGTGCCAGGCACCATCTAGCACCAGCTCGGCATGCAGGCTAGGGCTACTAGGGAGCGCCTAGCACATTCACGCAAGCAGCTGGGGCTGCTAGGCAGCACCCAGCCCAAGCCTTAGCATGGCTGCTTGGTTAGGCAGTCTAGCAGCACCCGACACTTGCGTTGGATGGTAGGGTTCGATTTAGAAAATTTTGAGGGTTTGCCTTGGTTTTTCTCGTGATCGCGTAATTTTGACAAAATTGACTTTATTGGCTTAATTAATTCGGATTAGTTTAATTAATATGGATGCGGGTTTTAGTGGGAGCATTATTAATCGGTTTTGAGCGTCTTAGCATTTTACGTGCTTTGGGAGTGCTTTATTTTATATAATTGATTAAATAACTCGACTAGTTTCAATCAGGCTTGTTGATTGGATTAATGACCTAAGCTAGTAACGAATGGGTGAATGGAATATGGCTTTATGATATTGCTTGTATTACTTGTTAAATTTGCATAGGTCATTCACTTTAGAAATGAATGGGTGAATAATGGAATATTAGATATGTTTTTATGCAGCTTTTACAAAAGTGACTAGTATGGCCCGACTAGTATAGAAAATACGGACTGTGATCCAATTAAGTATATTTATAAATCTAAATACAGACTGCGTGCTGTTAAGTATTTTTGTACTTAGTTTATTTAGATTAGTTCCTAGTACTAGTACTTGCATGCTTGAAGGTGAAGTCAAAGATGACGTTTCTTTGAAGACGGAGCTAAAGCTGCCAAGAAGACCTTGGAGTTTGAAGATTGGATGCTTCAGGACCAATTTTAAGGGGCCATACTAGGATCACTATGCATTTATTTATTTATTTATGCCCTTCATAATAAAATGCATGCTTATTTGATTTCTTATGTTGAATGATTAGTGCAATTGTCAAAAAAAAAAAAAAATATGTTGAATGATTAGTTAAGTTCACTTAAATCAAACCAACGTAGGAACCCTTAGTCCCAAAGAATATTGAGTTAAAATTGTCATTCCAAAATGAAACTTACTAAAACATCGAAAATCGTTGATTGGCTATGCCAAAGAAAGGCATAATCATTTTCTTAGGGAAGTAAGGTACATTAGATATACGCATTAGTTTTGTTTAAACTCAATAATATCGGTAAAGTGTCCTTAGATGTTGTGGCAAACGGGATAAATCTCAAGAAGCATTAGATGTGACGACTTATCAACAAAGAGTAGTTTAGAACTATTAGCAACTGAATTGCTTACCTTAAAATAATGAGTGTTAAAACAAGCCAAAGCATGTTCAATTACTAATTGATTTTTGGGATCATAGAATCGTCTTATTCTCGCCTTATTGGGACAAAATTATGCATGTGTGAATAAAACGTTAATAAGTTAAAAATTGCGAGTATGCTTTTGTTTCAACTTATTTATTACACCCTAGAAATTCCTTTCCTTTAAATACCAGTTTTGCAATCTTTTTAATATACGAATTAGGAAATTTTACGACATTACCGCCACCGTGATAACGGCTAAGGCAATTATCAAAGACACACAGCGGAAGACTTGTTTTAAAAACCATTCGAAATAAAACTAACTTCAAAAGTCAATCAAACGAAAGTAAAGTCAAATAAAGTAAACCTACAACTTGGAACCATTGTAGACCCCTTTTTAAAATCCAAACAAGTAATTAAAAACATTGCGTTAGTCTCACAAGCAAATATATATAATAAACAATGCAAATAAACACATCATATCCTTATAGGAACCTAACAAGATTTGCTCTTCACTCATGCCCATCATAAATATGTTTCATCACCTGAAAACCTTCTCTTTACTTTGTCCCCACTACTCGCCATTAGAAATGGGTCATCGTAGGGCCAAGATAAAGACAAGGCCAAATAAGCATACAAACACACAATCAGCAATGCTGAGTACATAAGCGTAAACGAATCACACTAACATGCTTTCATCCTAGCATCACACAACTTACCTTATTGCAACTGTTTACAAGAATACATCATATAACACAATCAATGGATAATTAGATTGCTTATTTGATTTGATTACGCATTAATCGGGTTTCCCACCTAATCCTTGCCCCAAATAAATTGAGGTAAACTACTCCGGGAGCTAATCGGGTAGGCATAAATGTCCCATGAAGTGACTGGACGTCCTGCGCATAATAATAAAATGGAAATTATAGCATCCTGTACTCCCATTAGAAGTTATGGTTAAATATAAAACCCCATAACTCCCCCCATATGTTCATACTCGAGGTATACGTTCCAAGAGTTTTGGTGCGTTATCTCTTTCACTTAACGTTGTTTTACATATTTTTGGACTTGGTGATGACTCTTAATTCACAACACAATTAATCAACATAAATCATTCAAGTAATCAAACATTCCAATTCATTTCTTGAATATTTAGTGATCACATATATTTATATGTTGAACCCTTTTTAAACTACCTCGTTGTTGAAACACCTTAAGCGCATAAAGCACCGCAAATCCTATCCCTTGATGTTTAGAACACCTTAAGTGCACTGGAACACTGCATTTCCTTTAATTTTATTCTTGTGTACTAAGACACTTACTAGCTCAATTCCCATTCTTATAGCATCAATAAAAATTATATGAACCATAATAAAATTCCCTTTTTATATTCCAATACAAATTAAACATTTAGTTTGATCAAGTGAGCTTTTAAACATGTCAATAATAAAATATGGTTCAATAACAATATTCCAATTTCACCAATTCCAATAAATAATAATTTCAACCAATCATGTTTTACAAATATTTCACCAAGAATCATTCCAACTCAATTAATTCAACCCAAGTCACTAACTCCAACAAGTTCCTAACATCATACTAATTTTGAAATCATAATAATAAATCCTAGCATGCTTCTACAAGCTTAAGTAATATCGAGTACGCGTACATACCTCGAATATGATCTCAAAATTGCCATGACTACACGAAATCACTCACTTGGAAGTCTCCTACAACCCACAATTTCAAAGAGACATTAATATCTATTTATATTAAATTTCCAGCAATATATACACTCTTTAAAACACTTTTAAACCTTATAAAACATGATGAAAATTAATTAAAACCATCTAATTTTATTCCCAATTAATGGGTAATTAAAATTCTTTCAAGAAAACTTTATTCTAGCCTCTACATAAAAATTCAAGCAATATAAAAGCTCTTAAAGTTGCTGTAATATAGTTTAAAAACACTAATGTCAATAGTTTTAATCAACCACTATTAAATTCCTTCAATAAACATCAACTTAGAAACCTAGGGTTTACCAATTTGGGGCTTTTTCATATAAAAACCAAATCTAAAAATTATATGCATATTAATCATTATTAAAACATCATAAAATCATCACACAATATCAAAGGAAATAATTAATCAAAGCTAATTAAAAATTGAGGCAAGGTTTTTTTTTGTTTGAACCCGCACGCATAAGAGGGAGGGTGGACGGCTGCCGCCGCCTCCCATCAGCTGATGCTGCCGGCGAGTGCTGGTGGTGGCAAGTTGTAGACATCTACTTTTGGTCCCCTATCCCGACCGAAAGTGCTAAGACGATAAATGAAACCATCTTTGTGTTGGATCAACGTGAAGAATACTTATGGATTGCTGATTAAGGCTTAAACACATAAAACAACTAGCTTGACCCAATACGAAATGAACCAAGGCTAACAAAAACTAAGCCTGGTCAGTAATTAGGCCTAATCCCAAATATTAAACCTAATTTTGACGCATTTAGAGGTGCGTAGGTTAAAATCCGAGCTGCCAGAGGAAAAACTGCGCACAACCCAAGGAATCGCGCTGGCCTGGCTCGTGCAACCCACAAGGTTGCGCGTGATGTCCAGCGCAACCTCCAGTAGTGCACTCGCGGAAGATTCACAATTTTATAAAAATGCTTAATCAAATCTTACCATAAAGCCACGCGCAAGACAATTAGTTGAGCTGCCCTCAGCAGCGCAACTCAACCACTAACGCGCAGAAGCCGCGCACGACCTTTTGAGATGCGCGCGCCACCTGTTGCGGAAAAATGTTCAAAACCCTAAATTCATCCCTTCCCTATAAATAGGGGTGCAATATGAAGCTTTGAACACACAAAAATTAACCCAAAAAGTAAGCAAAAACCTTGTGATCTTATGCACTAATCATTCCCCTTGTCCAAAACATTCACCCCTTTAATCATTTGTTCTTACGGTGGAGGTTCCCGAACCCGAAAGGAGTCCATAAGTGTTCTGAACAAAGATCTAAAAAGGAAAAGTGGTAAAATCCTGAGCACTTAGATAAATCACCTTTTCTTTTCTTTGAACAACTTTTAATCAATTAATTAGTGTTGTTTGATTACTTTAAATAAACTTTAATTAATTAGTTTGACATAGTACTCTTTCGTTAAACAAGACTAGGATTGGACAAATTAATTGATTGTTTTATCACTTAAGTCAGGGCAAATCTTGTTTATTTTGTTCTTTTCACGAATTTAAATTGAATAAGAATAACGACATTTGCTGCAATGTAATCTTTTCGTGATTAATGTGTGTAAATAAAATCAACTAACTTAGTTTTAGGTATCACGTTGCATATATTGTTTGGTAATGAAATTGTGAAAAAGGAAGAGCTAGTAGAGGTCGCACTTGGGCTAGAATAGCGATTCCTCCCTAAAGGGAACGTTATTTTAGTACCCTCGACACGTAGACCAACTTGGACATGGGTAAACTTATGATTCATGCTAATATCCCTTGAAATCTACTTCAGAGAAAGGAATGAACGAGGTTTAAGGGTTTTTCCTAAAACTCATTGGCGACTCCTTACTAGTTTTTTACAAAAAAAACATAATGATAGGACCAACTGTAATTCAAGGCCCCCCAAACAGTCAAAAATTTAAATCCTAACACGCCTTAAAACGGTGTGAAGTCCTAGGCCTTTAATGGGCCATGGGCATAGAGGAGAAGGATCCCAAATAACAGGCACACCCTCCTCACACCGGCCAGTCGTGGTTGTGGCAGCCAGCCTCCCTTGCGGTGGTTGTGCATTTGTGTGAGTGTCGTGCATAGTAAGAAGGGGAAGGGCAAAATTAAGGGAAAAGAAAAATAAGAGGAGAGAAAAAGAGAGTTTACCTTTAGGTATTCTTCAACTTGGGCAAAGTCTAAATTTGCTCATAAGATGGGTATTTATACTCTCTCTCAAAACCCTCTTAACTTAGTTTCCCTTTTTACCCTTAATGGTTCTCATTCCCATTCAAATTGGTATTTGACTTTTTTTTAAAATTTCATTGACTTTAAAAATTCTTTTATAAATTAAATAAACCCTAAAGTTTCTAAATAATGAAATAAAATATTTTCAAAACCAAATAAATAAATAGAAATGGGCTTTTAATTAAAATAAACCTTTTAAATTATTAAAATACCATAAATTATTCATTTTAAATTATTTAAATACGTCGTATAATAATAATTTAAATTAATATACGTATAAAAAAATGGGGTATTAGAGTTTACCTCCCTTATTAGAAGTTTCTTCCCCGAAACATAGGTAACGAAAAACAAAATCCATACTCAAATGAGTGTAAGAATACAGACTTTTGAAAACCTTTTTCTTGACTTTGTGTAATATTGATGTAATCTTTTGACATACATTTACCTATAATGTTTTCTTGAAACAAAAAATACCCGAACTAACCATTAAAAATGTGCAAGAAGCACTTAAATTATTGAAAATTCAAGGAAAAAGAGTGAAATTCTACCGCATTTACCCCCTTAAAGAAAACAAGTTACGTCCCTATAACTCAACATACCTTAAACAACTCAGGGTATTTCTTTTTCATCTTATCCTCAGCTTCCCAAGTTGCTTCCTCTTACTCTTGGTTAGACCATAACATCTTAACAATCTTAACATCCTTGTTGCGTGTACTACGCACCTTACTGTTAAGAATCGTGACAGGTATTTCCTCATAAGTTAAGCTTTTATCTAACTCAATTGTTTTAGGTTGTAGCACATGTGATTTGTTAGGTATATACCTTCTTAATTGCAAAACATGGAACACATCGTGCACCTTGCTCAACTCCATAGGTAAGGCCAACCTATAAGCTACTTTTCCTATTCTCTTCAATATCTCATATGGACCAATATACTTTGGGCTAAATTGCCCTTTCTTCCCAAATCTCATAATACCTTTCATTGGTGAACTTTCAACAACACTTTCTCATCAACTTCAAACTCTTCTTCTCTTCGCTTCAAATTTGCATAAATTTTTTGATGGTCTTGTGCCGCTTGAATCTTAGCTTGAATCTCCTTCACTTGCTTGACCGTGTCTTCAATAATATGAGGTCCTAATATCATTGTTTCGCTTATGTCGTTCCAACACACAAGGCTACGACACTTTCTTCCATATAATGCCTCAAATGGAGCCATCCCTATGCTCATATGGTAACTATTGTAATAAGAAAATTCAACTAAGTCCAAGCTATTTTCCTATCCCCCTTGGAAGTCTATAACACAAGCTCTCAACATATCTTCCAAGGTTTGAATAGTCCTCTCCGTTTTTCCATCTGTGGCAGGGTGAAATGTTGTACTTATCTTTAGTGTTGTACCAAAGTTTTCTTGAACACTCTTCTAGAATTTTAAAAGAAACCTAGAATCTCTGTCAGACACAATATCTTTTGGAACTCCATGTAACCTCACAACATTCTTGATGTAAGCTTTTGCATGTTACTCCATCTTCTAGGTCTCCTTCATTGGTATGAACACTGCGAATTTGGTAAGTCTATCCACCACGACCCAAATGGTATCATTTCCACTCTTTGACTTTGGGAGGCAAGTCACAAAGTCCATCGAAATGCTATCCTACTTCCATCCAGGAACCTCTAGTGATTGGACGGTTTCTTGTGGTCTCTTGTGTTCTATTTTCACCTTTTGACGGGTTAGACAATTTGCTACAAATTCTGCAACTTCATTCTTCATCATAGGCTACCAATACATTTTCTTCAAGTCCTTGTACAACTTGTCCCATCCAAGGTGTACTGAATATGGTGTATTGTGCCCTTCTTCCATAAATTTTTTCTTTAGTTCCTCACATTTTTGTGGTACAAACCATCTACCCTTGTACCTCAAACTCCCATCTTCATGAATTTTGAAATCTGTAGCTTGTCCTTTTTTTTATTTCCTCACGAATCCTATCCAACTTTACATCCCCTGCCTGATTTTGTCTTATCTCATCAAATATTATTGGTCGAATGCTTAGATTCACGTGTATTCCTGCTGGCACTCCCCACTCTACCACTTTTAAATTCATTTTGCTCATTTCCCTACATAATTCATCAACCACTATCAAAGTGTTCAGTCCATGGCTGGTCTTACGACTTAGAGCGTCTACAACTACATTTGCTTTCCCTTCATGATATTGTATGTCTAAATCGTATTTCGTTGTAAATTCTAACCATCTCCTTTGGCGTGAGTTTAGATCTCATTGGGTGACGATGTACTTCAAACTTTTTGCGGTCTGTATAGATCATACACTTCTCCCCAAACAAGTAATGCCTCCAAATCTTTAATGCAAAAATGATTACATCTAATTCCATATCATGAGTTGGGTAGTTCACCTTGGAGGTTTCAATTGCCTTGATGCATATGCAATTACCTTTCTATTTTGCATAAGTACACATCCCAGACCATTTTTGGATGCATCACTATATACATCGTAGCTTCCACTATCATCTGGCAGTGTTAACACTAGTGTGATTGCCGGATAATAGGTTGTGTCTACTATCCTAAATTAAATCAACAATTTATATTCCTAATGTTACTCTATCAAGTTCACACAAGATAGTGGCAAGCTAGGGTTGAACCACAAGGAAACGGGGAAATGCACAATCAAAATGAAATTATGAATCTATTGCAAAGTAACAAGGGGTATGTTGATTTTTTTGTTGTTTTTAATGATCAAATTAAACTTCTACAAATGACAAAAGCAAGCGAATGAAGAAAATTCAAACTAAAGAAACTAAAATTAAGAAGAAATGCTAGACTTGAGAGAAATAAGATCAAAACACTAGGGAGAGGGGGATTCAATCATGATCAACTAAGATAACAATGAAGATTAACATGGATACATGCCAAAAAATATAATTCTACTCAAATAATTCATTCCCATGCAATTATTCAAGCAAAATGATGAAATAGGTTAATACTAAACTAGATCATTTCTATGCATCCAATTTAGTAATTAAGTAATGAAATTAAAGGTGCACAACAATAATTCCAAGCAATTTAAGCACAAAATCATTAACTCAATGCAATATCCAATCAGTCATCAATATAATCCTAGCCAATCATGATCTTCACCCTCTTCCCTAGCTAAAAATCTAAGCTAGAGAAGAGAAAAAAAAACTACACTAAGCATGAATTCAATCTTAACTAAGCAAATCATGATTGAAAATCAAGGAAAATTAATCAAAACAAGTAAAAACAAGGAAATTGATGAAAATCAACACTATCAAAAGCAATTAAACCAAACAAAAAGGAAAGAGTAAAGAGATTACTACTATGAAGCTTGATTGATGAAGAAAACATGAAATAGTTACACTTAATTGAAGAAAACTTGAAGAAATCTTGATTACAATGATGAAACTTGAAGATTAAGCAACTTTCTCTCTCCAAAATACCAATAGTTTCTCTCTCTTCAAAGTTCTAATAATATTTGGAAAATTAGATGATTAATAAATTCAAGAAAAAGTTTATTTATAGTCTATAACAAAGCCGGAAATAACGAACTAAGCCGAGCCATCTACCGTCGCACCGCGCCCTTTATCGTCTTGGTACAGACAAGCTGAACCCTGAATACTGCGCCCGCGGTGGATGATGGAGAGGCCTATCTTGACTGAGGAGAGGTCGTGGCAAAGGAACAGGGGAAGTCAGGTCTTCAGGTGGCCGCGCCCGCGGTTGTCTGGAGAGAGCCCTCTTTTGGGATGCGGGAAGCCATCTACAGGTTCCAAATGGAATCTCCAAACTTCTTCTTCGCGCCCGCGGCTGGGACTACCGCGCTCGCGGCCTGTAGGGAGGAAGCGCGCCCTCTCTAATTAGCATCTCTCTTGTCCTTAGCCAAACATTGCTCATCTAACTTCATCCAAAAGTGCCAAAAATCTACAAAACAAAGGTAGAAATGCTAAAAAACATAAGAAAAGCTAAAAGAAGAGGAAAATCACGAGAGAAAGCAAATATAACCAAAATAAAGGTAAAAACGGCTAGAGAAGGCGCAAACAAGTGACAAATGAGGGAAAATCCTTACTAAAAAGGTGTGAAATAGTGGCATAAATGCCACTCATCAAAATCCCCCACACTTGCCTCTTGCTTGTTCTCAAGCAAGACTAATGCAGAAAAGAGAAAAAGCAAACACTACAAAGACTAGCACAAGATGGCAAGGCTTAAGAAAATCAATCAAGTTTTAGGGTGGAAAGTGCTCCATTCAGACTCAAAAGAAAAGATAAGCACCAAAGAATACTCACCTTTCTCAATAAAACGGGGGAAAACACGTTCTAAATGCTTATGTTTGAGAAAGACAAACCTAAGATAAGCATAGAGAACTAGTGATTTCATTCTACGCCCTAGTTCCATCCAAAAGTTACATTTATGTGGAAACATAAGGTCATCTCGGCATCTCAACTATGCTTACTCTCTCCATAGGGTTGAAGTCCATCTCCCTCCACCGGTCTTTGACCTCACCCCTCTAAAGTCCAAGTGTCTTTATAAGGGTTGTAATGTCATGGCTAAAGGTATAGGTAGGAAAATAATTTTAAAATTTGGTGGCAATTCCTAAGTGAAGAAAAAGAGTGGTAAACCCTCCAAAATAAAGTTAAGGAAATAACCAAATTTCAAACAAACAACCATCAATTCAATTCTCATTACATTACCACATTTATTCAAAGAAAAAGATCTCTAAGCAATTTTTTTTTTGAAACATCATTTGATTTTTTTAAATCTCACTTTTCTTCTCAAACTTTTCATGCATATTCATTTCTTGCTCAACTTCAATTCCTCACTTAAACCAATTTTAAAATGCTTCTTGTTCATAATCATCTCACTTAAAACTTAAACCTCACATGCCAAATGCTTCACTAAACTAAGAGGGTTAGTAAAACATAGGCCATTAGGCTTGTAATGTGGTTAGAAATAGAAAAGGAAAATTTAGGCTTATTGGTTAGCAAGTAAGTTGACGCAAAAAGGAAAATCAAATTTGTAACTAAACAAAAATAAATATAAACCAAAATGAGAAAAGGTGCCCTTTTCCTCCCCTAAAGTGGCTTGGTCATGATCTCAGGAGCTAGAGGTCAACACAAGGATTAAGACATGCATAGTCAAGGATCCAAAAACGCCGCACAACAAAATGATGAAGGCTAGAACAATATAATCCTTATAAGGGATGAAAAACAAGCAAATACCAACTAAGGGCTTCAAATCCACTATCGAGAGCAACTCCATCTTACCACTTTCCCGTAAACTAAGGTTTCAAATGGCCTCACAAGTTCTTAACCTTGCTACCTTAGCTTAAAATTTGTCTAATTCAACCAAAAACACTCTCAAACCGTGTACTCCATCACTAACTTGGAAGAAACAAGCATTCTAAGGTACAATATCAAAGCAATCGAGTCCAAATGTAAGTGCAAAATCCAAAACATATACTTTTAAACTTGCCACAGTCATGTTTGTCACAAGAAAAAGAAAACTAAATGAAAGAAGAAGGTAGAAATCAAATGGTTCAAAAAAGAGGCATATAAGTCAAATTAAATCCCAATCGACATATAATGATCGTTCGATATCAACATCAACGATCCCCAGGTTCTTTAGAACCGAATGCAAACAACCTTGAACAATTCAACTTCTTCCTATACTAACCTAGACTAAGCACACCAAAAGAAAGAAAAAGAGTATAGGAAAGATCTCACCCAAAAGTCTCTTGAAGACAAACAAAGAAACCTTACAATTTACCATTCCTCCATATGTTGCTTCCAATGCTCTTCAAAGATACAAATGAGAGAGATAAAACAAAAACACATCCTCCGGTGTAACTGGAGGCCACCCATAATGACCCCTAAATATGTCTTGTTGGGATGCGGACAATTGGTCATATGGCTCGGGTTGGACAAGGGGCAAAGGGTGAGAGGGATCAACGTAGGGGTAATTAGGGTCACCTCTATAATCACTCCTACCGGAAAACCGGTAGCCATAATGACCGGACTCATCAGGAAACTCTCTCCATGGCACATTGAAGTCTGTGGGACCCAGCCAATAGGGGTACGTAGGTTGGTTGTCATCCCCCCAAGAAGGCACGAGCCCTTAATGAGCCGGCACATAAGGACAGCTGATCGGGGTATGACATCCCCTCTACATACACTAGCATCATAAAGGGATTGCATTTGAAAAATCATGTTTTGTTGAGAAGCAAACATACCTTCCATGCTTTTCATTTGAGCTTGCATGGCGGCCAAGTCTTGTTGGTAGCCATGTTGTTATCGTCGTCTTCCTTGTTGATGTTGTTGTTGTTGCAAGGAGGAACCACTTCCTCCTCCTCCTCCTCTTCATCCTCAACATCATCCTCCTCATCACCATCCTCATCCATTCTCCCACTCGGGAGGACATTGTTGTCCTTTTTCACCCACCATGGGTGATTAACTCCTTCCCTGGTAATAGAAGTGAACTCAGGCTTCGGGAGGAGACAATGGTGCTGAAGAGCAACGAGCAAGCTAAACACCCTTCCTTTATCCTCGGTGTTTGCAATAAACCTCATTGACTTGAGTTTCTTGATATTAAACCAAATATCATCACCATCACTACTCCCAATAGGGGTGCAAGAACGAAGCTTATCCTTATGACCCAACTTTTCCGCCAATCTAGTGATCATGGCACCATAATGGATCTCACCCGTCTTCTTGCCCGAATGAATGGACTTGATACACTTGATAAAAAGGAAACCAAAATTTACTCTATGTCCCAAATCCAGTCGAGTAGCAAGCCATATAATTTGGATCTCTTCGGCGGTTATCTTACCCAAATCTTGCTTATTAAAAACCATATACCCAAGAATCTGATGCAAGAGGAGAAGAGCGGGGTGCATGATCTCACTTGCTAGAGAATATTTTTCATTGAAATTATCTTTCCTCGAGATACTCTTCCTCCACACAAGGGGGTTATAATCAATGAAGGTTTCATGCTCAGGAAAGAGGAGATCTGCATCAGCTTTTAGGTCAAGAAATTGGTTGAATTGTTGGAGGTTCATTGTTTCTTTTTTATTGAAGAGTTGAAATGTTATGCAAAGTCTTTGTCCCTGACGGCTCGGGCTTCAAAAGAAGCAAGGAATTCAAGTCTAGGGTCACAATAGGTTTGGTAAGAGCTAGTCACCAAAGAACCTATCTTCAAGTAGAAACCAACAATCCTCATCAATGCCAAGCTTTGTGGTGGTTTCATGGTGATAGTTTTTGGAGGGGCAAAGATGAAGAGATAACAAATTCTCGTAAATGGGTTTGTGGTTTTTGTTGTTGAATTTTAGTGGAGGCAAGGGAGGTGGTGGTTGTTCATCATTTTGAGGGGTGGAGCTATGTGAAGTGGAACCTTGTGGCTCCTTTCCACTCTTTCTCTTCTTAGAGCCAAACACCATTTATAAATTACCAACAAATTCAATCAACACAATTCCAATTTCAAGCAAAACTCCCACTTACTTCACAATGCTTCACAAACAACACACCTCTAATCAATCCACGAAGGTATCAATTCAACATAAATCAATCCAAAATTAATCCCCAACAACCACAAAATCAACCAAAAAATCAACAATCAACCAAGAATTATCCAATTATTCTAAAACAAACATCCATTCAAACATCATAAATCACAAAATAATACCACAAGATTTTCAATTCAATCACCAAAAACAATGCTCATAAATAAAATAAAGCTAGAGAAGTAGTGTTTATACCAACAAATTGTGACCAAAATCAACTTCAAACTACCCTCAAGAACAAGTTCCACTAGCAAGCTTCAAGAGATGTCAATGGTGAACCACGAAAATTTCAGACCAAGTTGACATGGAAATGGTGAAGATGATGAATTTGATGGAGTTTGATGAAATTTTGTAGAGAATTGAGTGAGTAAAGGTAGGATTTTGAGAGTTTGTAGAGGAGTTAGGGTTTGAGGAAGGGGAATTTTTTTAGGGAGCGAAAAGATGAGAGACGAAAAAAATGGGGGGGGATAAGGAAAAGAAGTTGCTCGACAAAGAAAACCCCAGGTTACGAAACCCAGATTGCCGCGCCCGCGGGCCATAACATTGTGCCCGCAATGACCCAGTTGCCACGCCCGCGACTCTCAGGAATGCACCAGCGGTGCTCTCGTCCGCGCCTTCTCCATGCCTGCGGCGTGGCATCTACAGGTAGTATGCAATTTTTTGAGAAAGGGCCACCGCAGCCTCTCCTCCCTTGGCCGCGCCTGCGGTAACTCGGAGAGGGCTCTCCTTGGGCGCGACTCTTGCATTTAACCTTGAGAGATACTTTCGACTTCTTTACCCTTCATAACACAAATTTTGCTCTTGAAATCACTTCCGATTGAGATTCAAACTTCCTCAAATCATAGTCCACAAACTCAAATGCCTAAAGTTCCAATTCCTACAAAAAGCATACAAGAAAAATAAAAGAACGTAAGATAAGAACCATGAGAAAAACCAACTAAAACTGACCAAGTAAAGAAGAAACAAAAGAAATAAAAAGGTTGAGAACTAGCTTGACCATGATAAATTATCATCAAGGGGGTGGCTTAGGATCCATAGGATCAAGCCAAATGCATTCGATCAGACCAACTTCATCTTTGCAAAGGTAATGCTTCAAACAATGGCCATTTACCATGAACTTATGATCGCCCGCCTCTAACTAAAAAGAACCATAAGGAGTAGTCTTTGAAATCAAAAAAGGCCCCGACCATTTGGACTTTAGCTTTTTAGGAAACAAACGAAGCCTAGAATTGAATAACAGCACCTTGTCTCCAACCTTAAAGCTCTTGTTCCTAATGTGATGGTCATGCCACTTCTTAGTCTTCTCCTTGTATAGCTTTGAGTTCTCATAAGCATCATATCGAAGCTTTTCTAGTTCGTTGAGCTTAAGCAATCTCTTCTCGCCGGCCAATGTAAAATCCATATTAAGTTCCTTGATAGCCCACCAAGCCTTGTGCTCCAACTTAATCGGCAAATGAAAAGTTTTTCCTCAGACCAACCGATAAGGAGTTGTACCAATAGGAGTCTTGTACGTCGTTCTTAAGGCCCATAATGTGTCATCAAGCTTAAGGGACCAATCTTTCCTTGATTTTTTCACCATTCTCTCAAGAAGATTCTTAATCTCTCTATTTGACCCTTCCACTTGCCCTTGAGTTTGAGGGTGATAAGGTAGACCAACTTTGTGATGAACTCCATACCTCTTGAGAAGGGCTTCAAGTTGCTTTTTTGCAAAGTGAGAACCACCATAACTAATTAGCCCCCTTGGAACCCCAAACCTTGGAAAAATGATTTTCTTGAGAAGCTAAAGCACAACCTTATTATCATTGGTAGGGGAAGGAATGGCTTTGATCCACTTTGTAACATAATCAACCTCTACCAAGATGTACAAATTCCCACATGAAGATACGAAAGGCCCCATAAAGTCTACACCCCAAACATCAAAAAGCTCAACCTCCAAGAAGTTTTGTTGAGGCTTCTCATCTCTTTTGGTGATGCCACCACTTCTTTGGCACCTAAAACATCTAGAAACAAACTTGTGAGCATCCTTATGCATCGTTGGCCTCCATAAGAAAGATTGAGAAATTTTTTCCACCGTCTTGTCAATTCCACCATGTCCACCACATGGCAACGAGTGTCAATGCTCAAGAACTCCTTCAATTTCATGATCCAGAACACATTTCCGGAAAAGGCCATCTCCATATTGTTTGAATAGATAGGGGTCATTCCAAAAGTACCTTCTCACTTCTTTGAAGAACCTTTTCTTTTGTTGAGAAGAAAACTCTAGGGGAATAAATCCACAAGCAAGATAGTTGGTGATGTCCGCATACCAAGGGCTAGAAGTTGAAGCTATAGCCATAAGAGTTTCAAATCCCATCTCCTCATTGATAGGTACATCATCCTTGTTCTCAAAGGGGAGCCTAGACAAGTGATCCGCCACATAATTCTCCGCTCCTTTCTTATCTCTCATCTCCATTTCAAAATCTTGAAGTGAAAGAACCCAACGGATGAGGCGTGTCTTTTCTTCCTTCTTGCTCATTAGATAGCGAACTGCTATATGATCCGTGTACACAATCACTTTGGAGCAAATAGGATAGGACCTAAACTTGTCCATAGCAAATACAACCGCAAGCAACTCCTTCTCCGTTGTTGAGTAATTCTTTTGAGCATCATCGAGAGTTCTACTTGCATAGTAGGTGACATAAGATCTTCCCTCTTTTTTTGACCAAGGACCGCACCTACTGCAAAATCACTCACATCGCACATTAGCTCAAATGGCAGACTCTAATCCGGAGCTTGCACAATGGGAGAGAAAATGAGAGCTTTCTTGAACTTATGGAATGCTAAACACAACATCTTTCTTGAGTAATTCGGTCAAAGGTTTGGCGATTGTGGAAAAATCTTTAATAAGCCTCCGGTAAAAACCGGCATTCCCAAGAAAAGCTCTTACTCCCATGATGGAAGTAGGAGGGAGCAACTTGGTAATCACCGAAACTTTTACCGGATCAACTTCAATGCCCTTCTTGGACACTTTATGGCCTAGGACAATGCCTTTGTTAACCAAAAAGTGACACTTCTCCCAATTCAAAACTAAACTCGTCTCTTGACACCTTTTCGAAACTTTTTCAAGATTTTAAAGACAAGTGTCAAAAGACGAGCCACCAACACTAAAATCAACCATGAAAACTTCAATTTCATTTTCAAGCATCTCGGAAAAAATGGAAGCCATGCAACGTTGAAATGTTGATGGAGCATTGCATAACCTGAATGACATTCTTCGGTATGCGAATGTTCCATATGGACATGGGAAAATAGTTTTCTTTTGGTCATTTGGGTGGATAGGGATTTGGAAAAATCCGAAATACCCATCCAAGAAACAAAAGAAAGCATGGTGAGAAAGTCTTTCCAACATTTGGTCCATGAAGGGGAGAGGAAAATGGTCCTTCTTAGTGTTCTTATTCAACCTCCTATAGTCAATACACATTCTCAACCCGATCAATGTTTGGGTGGAGATGTCCTCTCCTCCTTCACCCTTGATGATGGTCATTACACCTTTCTTTGGAACCACGTGAACTGGGCTAACCCACTTGCTATCGGAGAAAGCATAAATAATGCTCGCTTCACACAATTTCAAAATTTCCTTCTTAACAACCTCTTGGAGGTTAGGGTTCAACCTCCTTTGAGGATCAATTGAGGTGGATTGATCATTATCAAGGTGAATTCGATGCATGCACAAAGAGGGGCTAATACCCCTGATATCATCAATGCTATACCCTATCACATCTCTAAATTTTCTCAGCACAACCATCAATTTTTTCCAAATCAAGACCTTCAAGGGTAGCATTGACGATAATAGGGTATTCCCCTTCATATCCAAGATAAGAATATTTCATAGAAGGGTGAAGGGGTTTGAGTTCTACCTTGGGAGGAGGCTTAAGACTCTCCTCCAAATTCTCCTCTTTTTGCTCAAGCTCAACTTCTTGTTGTTCTTCAACCTCTTCCTCCTTGGGAGCTTCTTCCACAGCCATGACAAACTCTTTTGCCTCTTGATAGTGGTACTCTTCCTTGCATGTAAGAGCTTCAACCATTGGATCTTAGGGCTTCATCATGACCCTTCCCAACCGATCTAACTCCTCATTCATAACATCCACTCTAAAGCATTTCTCAACCATGGCGTCTTAAGAAACTTAGAAAACTTAAAAACAATCTTCTCATCGGCCACCTCACATGTAATGGTGTTGTTCTTGCAATTGATGACCGCCCCCAAAGTTTTAAGAGCTTCACGACCCAAAATCAAAGGAGTGTCCACATCTTCCTCCATATCCATCACTACAAAGTCACAAGGCAAGTAGATGTGCCCCACTTGAATAGGAACATCCTCAAGTTCACCACAAGGTAGTTTCATCAAACGATCGGCCAATTGGATTGTCTTCCTTGTAGGGATCATCTCAATGTTAAGTTTTTGAGCAATAGATAGAGGGATCAAACTAACACTTGCTCTATGATCGGATAAGGCGCCCTACCCTCAATGTTCCCAATTTTTACCAGCAAAGTGAAGCTTCCCGGATCTTTTTCCTTCTTGGGCATGACAAGTGCACTCACTTGATGGGGAAGAGTGATAAGTTCATAATTGAGCTTCATTTTATTGGTGAGAATATCATTGGGGAACTTGTAATATGAAGGCATTTGTGTGACAACTTCAATGAAAGGGAGATTGATGTGCAAATTCTTCATCACACTAAGGAACTTTGCAAACTTGTCATTCAATTTCCTCTCCCAAGCCGACCGGGAAATGGAACCGACCTATCAAGATTCCTAACTTCACTAGGAATTGGAGTTTCTTCTCATCCTTAAGCTTCTTCTTCTCGATACTCCCTTCTTTCTCAACAACCTTATCTTTCTCGACTCTCTTGTCCTCACTTACACTCTCTTCTCCTCCCTTCCTTTTCTCACTAACCCCCTCCTTTGGACCTTCATAAGATGTACCCGATCGCAATGTGATTGTCTTGCAAGAGTCGGGTTTTATGTTGCGAGATGGGTTAGTTTGTGGTTGTCCGGGTAAAGTAGAAGGGGTGAATTAAAATGTACTCTCACGGCCAATTGGGCTAATTGTGAATCAACCATCTTATTGCGAGCCCTAACTTTTTGCATTTGTTGACTTTGGGTTTGAAGTTGTTGGCCAAAGGTTTGTAGTTGTTGATTCATGGCTTGGAGAATTTGGGTTTGTGTTAACTACGCTTGAGGTGCTTGATCTTGGTTCCTTTGAGACACTTGGTTTTGATTGTTGTATTGGTTGTTTCTTGGGTAGTTTCCTCTTGGGTTTCGGTTTTGAGGTGGAGGTGGGTTTTGGTACTGAGGGTTGGAATTGTAGGATAGTTGAGCTTGTTGGCTCCGTTGTTGAGGTTGAGGTGCAAATCCGAGTGGTGGTCGTCTCTAAGCTACACCACCGCCACTTCCCCTATATCCATCTTGCCTTGTGTTGTATGGCGCCACATGCTCGGGACTCAAACCTCCACAATAAGATGTATCGTGGTTTGTACCACCACAATTTTGACAAGAGAAAGAATTGAATTGAAAAGAGCTTGTTCCACTATTAACACTCGTATTCAACTTTGCAAGCCCTTTTGTCAAAAGCTCAATTTGATGTTGCAATTGATCAATCTTCTCCAATTTATACATCCCACCTTTCTTTGGTGCGCTCCTCCTTCTACCACCCAAAGAGTAGTTATTGGCTACCTCTTCAATTATTGCTTCAACTTGATTTTGGGGGATCTTGATCAATTTTCCACCCGCCCCCGCATCCAGTTAGCTCTAAACATAGGTTCCAATCCATCATAAAAGAATTGCATGAGCAAGTTTTAATTGTATTCATGGTGTGGACATGCTTGTACCAACTCTTTGAACCTTTCCCAAGCTTCAATAAGACTTTCATCCGCTTCTTGTTCAAATGATGCAATCTTCCTTCTCATTTTGGCGGTCTTTTCCTCGGAAATGAATCTCTTCAAGAATGCCTTGACTATCTCATGTTGTAAGAGAATTTGGCTTGACTTGCTTGAGCCACTTCTTTGCTCTACCCGAAAGAGATTGTCAAAATAAGTGCATACGGATGTACTCTTGAGAAACTTGATTATTTTGAATCATGGAACAAAGCTCAAGGAACCTATTAAGGTTCTCAATAGGATCTTCACTTGGAGAACCCGAAAATTGCTCCACTTGTACCATCTTTGTATATTGAGATGAATGGTAAAATTGGTTTCCGTGACAGGTAGCAAGATCCCTCTCGTGAGCTCATATTCCTCTGGGTTTCCAAACTCACGAAACAAAACACCCTCTTCTTGTTCTGCCATTGCCTCACTTTGAGAACTTGAAGACCAAGAATCACTAACACTATAAACAATACCACCAAGACCCCGGGATTCTTCTTGATAAAGCCTACGGACTTGTATCAAAGTATGGTAGATCTCGTGGTCAAAGAAATGTGTGGGTGGTCCTTAAGACCTCCTTAACATCCACCAAAGTTAAGCAAACAATTAGCAATGACTAGAAAGAGAGTAAATCAATAAAAGCAAAAGCAACAAATCCAAAAATATCACAATAAAAGTGCTAAACTAGACGTTTCCCCGGCAACGGCGCTAAAAATTGGTCGCCGGATAATAGGTCGTGTCTATTATCCTAAATCAAATCAACAATTTATATTCCTAATCTTACTCTATCAAGTTCACACAAGATAGTGGCAAGCTAGGGTTGAACCACAAGGAAATGGGGAAATGCACAATCAAAGTGAAACTAAGAATTTATTGCAAAGTAACAAGGGGTAAGTTGATTTTTTTGTTGTTTTCAATGATCAAATTAAACTACTACAAATGACAAAAGCAAGTGAATAAAGAAAATTAAAACTAACGGAACTAAAATTAAGAAGAAATGCTAGATTTGAGAGAAATAAGATCAAAACACTAGGGAGAGGGGGATTCAATCATGATCAACTAAGACAACAATGATGATTAACATGGATACATGCCAAGGAATGCAAATTCTACCCAAATAATTCATTCCCATGCAATTATTCAAGCAAATTGATGAAATAAGTCAATACTAAACTAGATCATTCCCATGCATCCAATTTAGTTATCAAGTAATGAAATTAAAGGTGCACAACAATAATTCCGAGCAATTAAAGCACAAAATCATCAACTCAAAGCAATATCCAATCAATCATCAATATAATCCTAGCCAATCATGATCTTCACCCCCTTCCCTAGCTTAAAATCTAAGCTAGAGAAGAGAAAATAGCCATCAAAACTACACTAAGCATGAATTCAATCTTAACTAAGCAATCATGATTCAAAATCAAGGATAATTAATCAAAACAAGTAAAATCAAGGAAATTGATGAAAATCAACACTATCAAAAGCAATTAAACCAAACAAAAAGGAAAGAGTAAAGAGATTACTACTATGAAGCTTGATTGATGAAGAAAACATGAAATACTTGCATTGAATTGAAGAAAACTTGAAGAAATCTTAATTACAATGATGAAACTTGAAGATTAAGCAACTTTCTCTCTCTAAAATACCAAAAATTTCTCTCTCTACAAAGTTCTAATAATATTTGGAAAATTAGATAATTAATAAATTCAATAAAAAGTTTATTTATAGTGCATAACAAAGCCGAAAAAAACGAACTAAGCCGAGCCCTCTACCGCTGCATCGCACCCTCTATCATCTGTGTACGGACAAGCTGAACCCTGAGTACCACGCCCGTGGCCTTGGTCACCTCGACCGCGATGGCCGGTGGAGAGGCCTCTCTCGGTTGAGGAGAGGCCGCAGCAAAGGAACAGGGGAAGTTAGGTCTTCAGGTGGCCGCGCCCGTGGTGGTTTGGAGAGAGCCCTCTCTTAGGGCGCGGGTAGCCATCTACAGGTTCCAAATGGAACCTCCAAAATTCTTCTCCACGCTCGCGGCTAGGACTACCGCACCCGCAACCTGTAGGGAGGCAGCGCGCCCTCTTTAATTAGTATATCTCCTCTCTTTAGCCAAACATTGCTCATCTAACTTCATCCAAAAAGTGCCAAAAACCCACAAAACAAAGGTAGAAATGCTAGAAAACACAAGAAAAACTAAAAGAAAAGGAAAATCACGAGAGAAAGCAAATATAACCAAAATAAGCGTAAAAACGGCTAGAGAAGTCGCAAATAAGTGACAAATAAGGGAATCCTAACTAAAAAGGGGTGAAATAGAGGCATAAATGCCACTCATCATGGTGCTCTAATCAACCTTTATTTTAAAAGCTGAAACGCTTCCTCACATTTCTCATCCCACTAAAACATTTTTTCTTTTTTCATTAGTGAGGTCATAGGCTTAGCGATCTTAGAAAAGTCCTTCATAAAGCGCCTATAATACCCTGCTAATCCTAAGAAACTCCTAGTGTCACACACTATTTTTTTGCGTAGGCCATCCTTTTACTGCTTCAATATTTGCTGGATCTACTTCTACCCCATCCTTTGTTACAAAGTGACCTAGAAATGCTACCTTTTCTAACCAGAACTCACACTCGAAAAACTTCGCATAGAGCTTGTTCACCCTTAAAGTTCGTAAAAATGCCCTCAAATGTTCCACATGTATCTCCTTATTCTTCGAATATTCCAGTATATCATATATGAATACTACGACAAACTTGTCCATAAATGAATGGAACACCCTGTTCATCAAGTCCATAAAGATTGTTGGAGCATTCGTCAACCCAAATGGCATTACTATGAATTCGTACCTCGTCCTATATGATGCCTTAGGGATATCTTCGTATGCGATTCACAGCTGATGGTACCCTTACCTCAAATCAATCCTAGAAAACACAAATGCGCCCCTCAATTGGTCGAATAGGTCATCAATCCTTGGTAACGGGTACTTTTTATTTATGGTGACCTTATTTAACTCCATATAGTTAATAAAAAACCTCATACTTCCATCTTTCTTCTTAACAAACAACACAGAAGTTACCCAAGGCGATGCACTTGGTCTAATATACCCATTTTCTAGCAAATCCTACAGTTGCTCCTTCAATTCACTCATTTCTGCAGGTGCCATTCGATATGGTGCCTTTAAAATTGGTGCTATTCTTGGGACCAATTCTATTGTGAAGTCAATTGCCCTCTTAGCTGGCATCCGTGGAAGTTCTTCTGGGAACACAACTAGAAACTCATTCACAACTTCTATGTTTTCTGGCTTATTTGTCTCTTCATGGTCCAAGTTCCTTACACTACAGAAATATAATTGATGCCCCTTCTTAATGTACTTAGCCAATTTCTTCATAGAGATGACTCTTGGACACTTTGTTTTTCCATGCTTCCAACGTGTTACCAATTCACCCTAACCTGTACTTAATTGTACTTTCTGTGATCTACAACGAATCTCTGCACAATACTTGCTTAACCAATCCTTTCCCAAAATAATATCGAAGTTTCTTAACCTAAATTTGATGAGATCAGACAAAAACACCTTTCCCTTGATCTCCAATGGGACATCCTTAAAGGTCTTGGTACACTACACAACCCCTCCCGTAGGAATAACTACCGGTACATCTATAGCATTTACGATTTTTAAATAGTGCGATAGTTTTGAAACAATGGTTTTAAAATGAAAGGAAAAGTTGCACCAGAATCAAGCAAAACTTTAAAAGGAACAGAGTTAATAGAAAAAGTACTAGTAATAACATCCTTTGTGGAATCAGCTTCGGGCCTGCTTATCACATTCAGCTTTCCAAGAGCTCCACTTTTCTCCTGACTATTCTCATTATTTTTGCTTTTCACCCCATTTTGCTGTGGCCCTTTGTTTCTTATGTAGTTATTGTTTCCTTGAAAATTCCTTTAAGCCCCTCCTTAATTGTTGCCCTGCTTGTTTCGGTTAGGATCCTTAGAGAAACATTCACATTCCCTATGGCCTAACTTGTTGCTAACACGACAAGTGACTAGATTTCCCTCACAATCTTTACCAGGATGATCGTTTCTACACCTCTTATTGTAGTAATGCCTTGATCCTTTGTTATTTCCCTGGTTAGAGTTCCTAGCTCTTCCATTAATGTTTCGTCCACCTTGATGATTGTTATTGTGGAAGTTATTGTTGTGGTTGAAGTTGTTGTTGTTGTGGCTGTATTTTTGCTTCTTGAAGTTGTTCTAGTTCCCCTGTTGGTTTCCAGAACTGTTTCATATCTCCTTTATCTTCTCCTTTCCTTCTATCTCAGCCAACTTTTTCTTCTTCTTCAATTCCAAAGCATAAAGGTGTGCAGACCTACCATAAACTTCATCCAAGGTTTCAAACACTTGTCCACACAGTTTAAGGTGAAGATCAGTAGTTAAACCACTCTTGAACTTCCGAGCTTTTTCTTTTTTTATTGCAACAAATTCTTTAGCAAACCTTGATATCTCAATAAACTTGGTATAATACTCAGTTACTAACATCTCTCCTATTGATAGGTTAGTAAATTCCTTAGCTTTCTTTTTCTGTTGAAAAGTAGGGTAAAACGTATCCTTCACCTCCTCTTGAAACATAGTCCAATTGAAACCAGGTAGTGCCTTAATGGTAGCATCATTTTATTGCCACCAAAGGTCAGCTTCACCCCTGAGGTAATAGGTAGCATAACCTACTATAGAATTTTCTAGGCACCCTAATGCCTCAAACAGTTTCTCAAACTCCCTTAACCAGTTTTCTAACATAGTTGGGTCTGGTTCTCCTGGATAGGTTGGTGACTTTCTTTGTGCCACCTTTTTGAACAGTTCTCCATGAGCATCCACATTATTGGTCGAGTTCTTTGCTAACTGTTATGCGACCATGGCCAACTGCCTTACAACTTCACTTTATTCACCTCCTCCATTGTTATTGTTTCCAATACCTCCTGTCATCTTCCTTCTCCTAAATTAAAACAAGGGGTCTTTATTAATTATGGGCATGATGATGAGTGTAATTTATGGCACTCATATGGTAGTATTTTAGTTCGTTTTCCTCTCTTTTATAGCTTTTCTCATTAAATAATGCTTTAGTTTCATTTATTTGTGTTTTAGTTTCTTCGTTTTCCTTATTTTATGATTTCTTGAGAATTAAGGGTATTTTCGTCTTTTCTTCTCTACTCGCTTTACTTTCTTTTATTGTAAATCTTGTTCGGAGCTCAAGGTTTATTTTAGCAAATTCTCCAAGCCTTTTAGATGCTCGGGACTAGCTCTCATACCATTCGGATGCCTAAGAATCAAGTGAAGGAGCACACTCCTATTCAAGGCCTTGCGCTCTCATCGACGCTCTCATCGCATCTGTTGGTCATGAACACGCAAAATTTGAGATTTGAAGCTACCCCCCTTGTGAGCATCATGTGAAAGCGTCGGTGAGGAGCATGCATGTGAGCGCAAAGCCCAAAGCATGGCCGAGGGTGCAAGGTGTTGCTGCTGCTTTGTGTGCGGGGAGTGTGCGAGCTGGTGCAGCCATGCTAGGCACACACCCTGTGGTGCGCGCGCACCATAGGCCAAGCTGAGCTCCTCCTTTTCTTACTATTTAAAGCCTTGTTCTTTCTATTTTTAGGGCATGACATATTTTCTCATACACTTTTAACATTTCTAAATTAAGATATTGAAAGTAGAGAGAGAAACACTTAGATACTTGATTTGTACTTCAATTTACTCTAATCAAGCTTGGATTTCCCTTAATCCATCAATATTAGTGAGAATTCTTTCCTTTAATTCTTCTCTTTTTGGTTTAATTTTAGCTTTGATCTTGGATAATTGTTTGAATTGCTTTAATTTCTTGATTAGTTGCTTAATTATTTGATTTTGTCTTGATTAGTTGAATATGATGATGATTATGATTGATTAAATGTTGTAATTAAATTGATTAATAGAATTTTGCATGTCTTTGGCTTGATAGGAGTGATTAACCTTGATTTCCAAGCTAGATTGCATTGTGGTTCCTAATGACATGACCACTTGATTTAGGAATTACATTTATTGATTGATCTTGAATTGTGATTCTCTTTGATTAGTCATTCATAGAGGAAACGTGGTTTGACTTCTTGGAGGTAAACTTTTGAACTCTTTCGATTGAACTTACTATTAGTCCTTGCAATATTTTGATTGATTTGACTTGCCCATTTAGCATTTCTATCTTGATTGCATGTGGATCCTAATCCCTAGAGTTTATGATATCGATTTTCTCTAGTGATTTAATTGATTGGATAACATGGCTTACACACCAAAACCTTATCTTAGCTTCGAAGTAGCTTGACCATAGGCTTTAGCCTTCGACTCCCTTTCATTGTGGACTGACTTTGACTTACCTCTATACTCATGTTAGGAAAGTTGAGTGTTTACAAATACTGTTGATAGAGACTGGACCATTTAACGACGTGTCAAAACCCTCCATTAAATGGCGCCGTTGCCGGGGAATGACGTAGTTTGTTTGCTTTAGTTTGTTGAGTCAGCTTCACTTTATTTGAAAATACAAGAATATTTTTCTCTTTAGGCCACACTTGTAGTCGTGTTACTAATCTTTTCATTGAGTTTTGCATGCATTGTACTCGTGCTTGTTCACTTGTTACTCTCGATCTGAAAATTGAAAGAATAATCTCTAGAAGACAAGTTGCTTCATGATCTTTGAGCCCTAATCCATCAAGACAAGAGGTTTAACAAGAATTTAAACAAGCAAGCATGGGAGACAATCCAAAGGTAGCTTTAAAAGAGTTAGGGATTCCAGGTGCTTATAGGTTCGAGAGCGGGATTGCACGACCTACAACACCCGCCAATGATTTTGAAATTCGACCGGCTATGATCACTTTGATAGAAAGGAAACAATTTAGCGGAGCTATGCATGAGAGCCCCCTAAATCATCTCATGAAATTTAAGAAATATTTCAACATAATAAAAGTCAATGGTGTGAGCCAAAAAATCATTCGCTTGAAGCTCTTTCCCTTTTCACTCATTAGAAGGGCCTTGGAGTGGGTGGATAAAGAAGTGAAGCCTAATTCATTGAGGATGTGGGACGAGGTCACCATGGAGTTTTTGTCTCAGTTCTATTCGCAAAAGAAGACAGCGAAAGCTAGAGCTCTTATCCAAAGCTTCAAGACAAAACCTAATGAGAGCCTTTATGAGGCTTGGTAAAGGTATAAAGAGTACCAAAGAGAATTCCCTCGTCATGGAATCCCAACCTATCAAATCATCCAAATCTTCTATGGAGGTTTGAGTCCACAAGGCAAGTCGTGTTTTAATGCGGTGGTCGGTGGCCCTATCATGAATCGCATGGAAGAAGATGGTGGACATAATTGAGGATGTGGTTAGGCATTACATGGATTGGTAAGATGGGGCGAGAGAATCTTCGAGAAAAGGAAGTGCGGTGTATTCCATCGATCACCTTACAGTGTGTTTGGATTGATTAGTGGGGAGGAAAAGAAGGGGAGGGAGGAGAAGGGGTGGGAAGGGAAGGGGAGGGGAGCGAAGAATGAAGAGTTTTCCTTCCAAATCTCTTAATTGTTGGAGAGATCAATTTCTTGCAATTTAATCCCTCCATTTCTTTTCCCTCCAGTTCTCTTCCTTCCTCATTTGCTATCCAAACGAAAGATTATCTATCCCTCAATTTCTCTTCCCTTCCATTCCTTCCATTTCCTTTAATCTAAACAAAGTGTTAATGCCATCAACAACCTCACCTCTCAAGTCTCAAATTTTGCTCCGCCACTATAGCGACCTACTTTTTGGTCCCAACCATGATATGTCAACTCCAACTTCCAAGGATTGTTAAGCATATTCACAACATGCTCTATGTAGGCGCAATTCAAACGACACCTACAGTGACCCAAACGATCATATCTTAAATAAAGATAATCTGCACAATGCATCACTCGTACAATAGAAAACATTCTCTATATTATTTAGTTTCCATATATAAAATAAGAATTATATCTTAAGATTATGCAAAATAATTTCTCTCTCTAAATATCACAACTATGCCTTCTTTTAGTAAAAAAGTCTTCCCATGCTTAAAATACAATAAGGACAAAATCCTTAACCTTTGGAAATACTAAACATTTGCTAACTTATAGGCCTAGTTCAGCTAAAAGACTTTTTGCTCTACTTTACAAATTGAAAGTTTCCCGAGTAATAACTTAACTTTTCCTGGTACTCATAGGAGTACAGTTAACTCCTTATAAAAAAATAAAATAAAAAATGCTTTGCTAACCTAAACAACTACTCAGGCACACTTTCAACAATCAAACTAACTAAGATAAAGAAATATCCTTGAAACCTTAATGTTTATCAGGTCTTGAAACTTTCCCTTGATCAAAACAGTTCAATGCACCTTTTTCTTGAACATCTTCAAGTACCTAGGTGAAGGTTTTATGTCTTCGTCAAGTGCAATTACTGTATATTGTCATGTGAAATTACTATATATTTAATTGATCAAATTATGGAGATAATTAAATTCGTTCTTTAGGGTCGTCGCTAATCATAGCTAGAGGTACTAACAATCTTTTGGGCTAGTAAAATAGCCTAAAGTCCAATTGAACAGATACTATAAGGTCACACAAAGGGCTTATATTGAGCTTAAGAGGAAGAGGCCCATGATAGGACTTCTCCCTCTAGGTGGCCGACCATATGGAGGAGATTAGGTGGGATTGGGCTTTGCTTCCTAGTCTAGTTATAATATGATTATAAATAGACTAAGTGCCTAGGTTTGGACATACAACTCAGTGATCATTTGATCAAACCCTAATTAGCAAACACAAGCCAACCCCTCTTCAACTCTCTCTTCTACTCTCGTCTATCCCTCTTGGTGTGTGCTGGTGGTGTGTGCACGGTGGTGGTGGTTTGTGGTGGTGGCCGGTTTTCCGTAAAGGTGGTGATCATGGAGTTTCCCCTTCATCGAACCAATCTAGTATTGGTGGATGGCTCATTCGAATCTCGTGGACTAAGTAGAGGAGCAATGCTTGTGGCTCTATTTTCTCCCTAATTGATAGTCAATCACATCGTGGACATCACGCGTCAAAGGTATGAATTTTGTGATTCTTTATGGGTTATTCTTGTAGATCCTTTTTAGGTGCGAACGAATATGATTCATTAAATTCCACAATATAGTACCTAAATCCCTACACTGGAATCAGTTAGCCTCTTGCATTTACGCATATTGATCATAATTCTTTGATGTCCAAAAATTTTAATTCAATTAAGAGGGAGAATAATATAATCATGGGTCAATTATTATTTTAAATGTGATTAACATATAGAATTATTGAATGTGATTTAATTACACAAATATAGCTTAAGATTTGGACCGAAAAACACCCTAGAATTTTCAAAATTTTTGAAAACCCTAAACCTATGTCTGAAAAATTCAAAACCCTAAACCCTAAAATTTTGATTTTTTGTTTTGGTTTTTGGATAATTTCGATTGTTTTATGCTTAATGATTTTAATCTAGCTTATTTCATGTATAAATTGTGAATTTTGCATGATCAATGATATAATTTAAGAGTTAAATTAAATTAAATTAAATTAGGGATTACTTTCAAGAAGAACCCTAGAATTAAAATTAGATTGTGAATTTAATTTTAATGTGATAAATTAGCATAAAAGTTATGTTTTATTTTATCATAAACCACATTTGTTTTAATTTAACAAAAGTTGCATAATTAAATTTGAAAAAACAAAAAAAAAAGTGAAAACACAGGGACTGTTTTTGCGGCAACCGCGGCTGGGTGGCGTAGCCACGGCGGCTGCCGTAGCTGGTGGTCCAAGAGGGAGGGTTGGGAAGTGGGGCATTAGGTCTGAGAAGGTGGCAACAAGCAGTAATACCGTGCAACAGTTTGGCGGCACTGTTGCAGGCGCTGCTTCTGTTGCGTCGTTGCTCGCGGTAGCGTACACCGCGGCCGGCTTCGGCTGGCCACACCATAGTGGGTGGAGCACGGCTGTTTTCCAAAAAAAAAATTATTTTAAAATTCAAAATATAATCAGATTTTATTTTGATATTATTTCAAAATTTAAAAGTTTTTATTTTGATAAGTTTTCAAAATTAAAGTGGTTAAGTTTGTTAAGATATTTTGAGAAAAAGATTCCATATGGATAATAATTGATTTAATAATGAGATTATCTCATAATTATTTTAGGAGATAATTGATTTAAAAATTTTTGATTGGCTAGTAATTAGGATAGAATATCCTAAATTTTTTAAGGTAATCTCTAAAAATAAATATGATTTATCTTTTGAAGATTATATTAAGATTTGACTCTATCTCATGCCTAATTTAAAATATATGGTTTTTTTTATTGAGAATAATATATGATATTATCTAATTATACGATAAAGTATGAGATATTTTAGGACTATTTTCCTTATTTATGAACATTTGATGTTGTAATTTAGGCAATCATGTTTACTTGATATTTATTATGTGGCAATTTTATAATATATATGATATTATGTTGCTATATGATGACTAGTATGACCCAGTAGATTACTAAATAAAATCTACACATCGTGATGTTTTTTTGTAAAATTTTATTTAATAGTAGATGAAATAGAATAACAGGTTACAGTTATTCCAAGAAGCCCATGAAGTGGAGACCCAAGGTGAATAAAGGATGGTGATCTATGCAGATTCAAGTGAGGGCATTTACTTTATTAGTTTTTTTAGGATTAAGGGGCCATACTATGTCTTGTTTATGCATTCAATATATTATGCATGCTAGTTTATTTGATGTTGATGATGATGTGCTAGAGTTCACTAAATGAATCATAACATAATAAATCTAAGTCCCGGTAATATTTTGATTGTTTTCCAATGATAAACCCAATAACCCTTTGATAATTAATGATGGGTCATGTTAAACCTTCGTGTCATTTTTTATCTTAGGTAACTTGGGGTAAATAAAGTTTTACAATTTTAATTGGTTGTGCTCAACAAGGTTACCTAAAGCGTTTAGAACCTTGAAGCAAAGGGTAATAATTGAAATGAGATGGTTAATTATTCAACCAAGAGTTGCTAGAGTTGCAATTAGTAAAGAGTTTGCTTACCTTGAAAATGTAATGGTTGATGGTAGGGCTAAAGTGAGGTCAACTATTACACAATTAAAGGATCTCAAAATCACTGAATTCAAATGGGACATATATTTTGAATAAAGTGTTAAAGTTTCCTATAATTTTAATTTAGGTGCTTTATAGATAAACATAGTTGAATTTTGCGTTTATTAATAAGTAAGTAATATATATTCTATTTTTTTATTATATAATATTCTCGATTGAAAATAAAGTTGGGAAACGTTCTCAAAAGTGTAAAAATCCATAAACCTGTAAATACCAATTTTGCTAAGATGGTTCTAAAAAGACAAGTTTTAGAAACCTAATCACATGTCTAAGTTTGGTTTTCTTCAAGTCAAAATGTTTGAGTAAAATGCCATCATTTTGAAAAGTGTTTCAAGGGATATAATGTAATGGGAGGTACGAACCCTCTAAAAGACAAGTATGGAATTCTAATAAAATCTCTTATCTTCAATGTGATTGAATATAAGAAAGTGATTGGAAGTCTGTATGATCAAAAGCTTATGAAATGACATTATTCTTCATCCATTTCATATGGAGTTAAATAGTTTATTAAACTCTAATATGAATAATGATTGATTACGTAAACTTAGCAAAATCAAGAAAAATGCTTAAAGAAGTTCAGAAAAATATCTTTTTAAACCAAAAAGAAATGTTCTAAGTGGCTCAAAAGGAAAAGGTTTAAGAATATATGGGGATATCATTAAGGAGTTGTAGGCTAAGAAATACAAGCAAGTGGCTACCTCTAAGGCCTAAAACTACTTATATGCTAAAAGTTGTTATGAACGATAAATATGAAGTTCAGAATCAACTTGACAAGATAATAATTACATTACGATATGATTGTAATGGTGAAAGTTTGAGTCAAGACATTTACTTGGCAATATATTCAAAGTATTGCAATATGATTGTAATAATGAGAATTTGAGCTAAGACCTTGATGACCATCCTTGTGAAATTGGTTTACAACAAATTCCGAAAGAAACCTTGTGAAGTGTTCATAAAAAGAGCTATCAATCTATATGAGATATATTTTGATAATGGATGAAAGCTGTAACACCCCCAAATCTCCCTCTACGGAAATACTGGTATAATACGTATAATTATACCATAGAGATAAACTTAGGCATATTACCGCCACGTGATTAGTCAAGGCTACTCAACTACCAACCAAAACTAATACTTTGTAGCGGAAATTCAAACTCTTTCTTTGTTAACAATAACTATAAATAGAAATCATCGTCATGAGTACTCATAATTAAACAAATACTAACAATCCTAATTCTAGGTGAAGAATATTCCCAGGACTCCCATTTGCTCAATTCTTGACTCCACTTGAAATTAGTCAACAATGCTTACCATTACGGTATACAAGGAGAATCAAACAAATAAGAAATATGGGTTAGCAAAATATGCTAAGTACGATAAGTGCAAGATAAGTAAGTTCAATTTATTTACAAACATGCTTTCAAAACCAATTCCAATAATTAATCCAATGAACTCCAAAACTCATGATTAAACCAATTCTCAATAATTCGATGAAATGATTTATAAAACCAATTCCTCTTTTAAAAACCAATTCTTAAATATTCTCAAAATAATTCCAATAACTCAATAACTCAATAATAATGATTAATAAAATCAATTGTTTTCGAAAACTCAACCTCCTCTCTAAGTGTGCACACCCCCCAAGCTAGTCTCCTACTATTTCAAGGCTATTCTTGAGGAAAGACTAGGTCATACAAAGTCCATAGTCTTCGATGAATCCGCATAGTGGGATTAATATAATAATCATGTTTGTAAAGCTTTGTAATAAATAATTCATTAAACCTCTTTAACTCAATAATTCCAATAAATAACTCAAACTCCTTTTTAATTAAATTCAACATGCTTTTAAAATCAAACTTTTAATAAATACTTGAGAATTAAATCTCATATAAATAACTTTTCAAAATCAATAACTCTTCCTTTGATAAACCTTTTTAAAAACTCTTTAAAACAATCCAACGTACTTTTTAAAACCAAATTTCTTTAAAAATAAATAATTTCAAACCATTAAAAACATGATATTAAAATCAATCCTTCAATAATACATTTAATTAAACAAATATTAAAATTAATTCCTCCAACTATACTTTATTTCATAAATCATAGTTCAAATTAATTTAATTCAATCATATAAAACATGCTATTAAAACCAATCACTTTCGAAGTTATCTAGCCACCTAAACGTACCTTGATTTCGAATATCAATCAATATTTCGCACTTTCAAAGTTCAATCACGAATACACCTTGAAATTAACATAACCATAAGTTTACCACAATATCTTTAGACATAAACCCAACTCTAATGTGCATGGACTATAAAACTCTTTTTAAAAATAATATTTTACTGTAAAATTATAGCTTTGAAATAGGAATTTATATTTTAGAAAACTAACCATGAAGAAAATAAAGGAATAGGATTAACGAGAATTGGGTTTGCGTTGCAAAGAATAGGCAGAACTTGCAGAGGCCATAACTCCTTCAATATAACTCCGAATTGGGTGATTCTTGAGCCTAACCTCAAGAATTTTTTGAGTGAAATAATTTTTTGGGAAATAGAAAAAACCAAAAAATGATCAGAAGTTCTCGAAAATTGGCTCCAAAGATATACGGGCTGATTTTCTTTTAGAAAGAGGAGAAGAAAAGTAGGAATAAGGTTGAGGGAAAATAAGAGAAAGAGAGAAGAAGAGAATTGAGTTTTTGGTGTGAAGAATATGAGAGGTATGGAGGGGTATTTATAGGCTAGCTCATGCAAGAATTATGGTAGGAGAACATAGGAAGAATTATGGTAAATTAGTTTAAGGAAATTACTTGAAGAAGAGGGCTAAAGAATTATGGAAAGTCTAGGTTATGGTGATTAAGTAATGAAGAAATAATGTAAGTATGTAGTCATGAAATATTAAATGGTAAATGGCTTTACTTGGGGAATAATCAAGAATGATTTAAGGTAGGGAAACAAGATGATCAAATATTTAGGAGATGGAAAATAAGAATTGAGGAAAATAATAGAATTGAGGAAGATAATTAAATACAAAAATTACCAAAATAATTTTTCTCAAAATACAATATAGTGGCCGAAAATTTGAGCTTTCCTAAGCTCATATTTTCGGACGTCCCTTTAAATATTTAGGCAATTATTTTGCTAGTTTTTAAGGAATAAAAATGATTTAGTAAATAATATATTTTGTATAAAATAATTAATTAGAAAAATACCAATTATTCACCAATTAATTTAACTAAGAAAATCAGATTTTCTACACTTAGAAAATCAGAAAATCCTAGCTAAATAACTAGGGAAATTCGGCCCTTTTAAATTAAATAAAAAAATATAAATTTTTCTTAATTAAAATATCCAAAATAAATATAAATAATTTGGTTTTTAAAATAAAATAAATGGATAATAAATGTTCTCCAAAATCCAAAATAATAATTGAGTTTTAAAATGTTTTTTGCACCAAAATTTAAATATCATTTTGGCACCAAAATTCAAATAGTAAAATAAATTACTAAAATACCCTTTTAAGATAATACTAACTAATAAATTAATTAGAAAACACGTTTCAAAAATACGGGGTATTACAAAAGCACCCTATCTTCCAACCATTATAAAAGGGATATACTTTTATGATAAGCTACAATACTAAACAAAACTACATACGTCAAATCAAAATGTAGCAAAGGCTTCATATGTGATATGGATAAGAAAAGTTCTTATAAAGTCTTTCAACAAAGCAAGGAATAATAGTTGTATTAAATCGTTTAATGCACGTTCGATTCCTATACGGAGCATACGGTAATACTACACAAGTCATACTTAGCACAAAATGTTTGTTGCTCAAGTAGATGCCCTTCTAGAAAAGATGTCATTTCCAAAAGGTCAACAGGGAGTAGTGTAAAGTTCGAAAGAGTTCGATAAAAGCAACAAAAAAACAAAGTTCAAACCATGATTGGTTCACCCCTATATTAATGTGCCTCTTTAAAAGGCAAGTGGGAGTATACGAATCTCGAAAGAGTTCGAGATCCTTAAAAGAGTTTAAGAAAAGTTAATTCAAGAATCTTGAAAAAATTCGAAAAGAATCAAATAAAAGCAACAATATGAGCATGATTCACCTCATGTTATAAATGATAACACGTAGTCTCATTAAGATAAATGGGAATAATAACTATGTGTCGAAGGTAGTACATTCCAAGTGCACACCCTCTATTGTCGTTTCTCATTGAAAATTAAACAAAGTTGTTGTATAAGATTCAATTGTTGCATAAAGACCCACAGTGATGACTAGAATATTTAAAACTTAGCCAAAGAAATATGATTTCATATTTGACTAAGAGTTCTAAAATATTGATTTTGGAACATAATGATCATGTAAGTAAGAAAGATGATTTGACAAAGCGTAATAACTCTAAGTGGTTTAAAACCATGGAAATCTAAAATAAATTCCAAGTCTTAAAACAAGTGTGTGACACTTGATTAATTTGCCAAATTGGATAAGACTCATTTAAGGAAAAAAATGGACAAGGAAGAAAAGTGTTCTCTAATCAAGCAAAGACTAATTATTAAAGGAATCAACTAATTCATAGTATGACTATGACTGCAATGAAACCTTTACATTAGTCATGTTGCCAAGATCCATTAAGATATTTTAGTGATTTCTACCTTATGAAATTTGGTAGATGGATTTTAAAAAGCTTTCTTAAAATTGTTCATGAAAGAAGCTAGATTTGTATATGATACAACCAAAAGTTTTGAAAATCCGATAATCCTAAGGATGCATAAGAGGTCCATTTATGGATCAAAATAAGCATCATGGAGTTAGAATCTTCAATTTAATAAGTTAATCAAAGAAGTTGATATTCTCATAAATGAAGGTCTTGTGTATATAAGATGTTTAGTGGGAGCCATAAAGTCTTCTTGGTCTAGTACAAAGAGTGATTATTCCATGCTTAACGGGTCAAGTGATGGCTAAAGCATTTTGTATGAAAAATCTTGAAGAGAAATATGAGTACAATTGGGAATCAAGATCCATAGAGATAGGTCTTGAAGGATGTTTCAACTTAGTTAAGAAACTTATATTTATAAGATTCTTATAAGATTTAACATTATATTGAAAGGAGTTTCAATCCCATATAACATGGCACATTGCTTAATAAGAATCAATTCTCTGGGAAAGGTTGATAAAATTAAGGGTTTGAGTGATGCTCCTTGTGCGTTTTGCAAAGGATACATCATGCATGTCGGACTATACTCATCTATTTGATTCACATGTTTTGAGAATATGTGTTGACATATTTCAATCGAAATCCAATGTAACATTGGATACAATTTACAAATTCCTAAATTCAGATTCTTAGTGTATGGAGATAAAAATTATTATAAAATTTAGAAGTTGCAAAATTCATGTTAATGAGAATGTCACAGTAATTATGCTAACTAAACTATTTCAATAGCCTAAAGACATAAAAGACTCATTTAAAATGAACATGAAGGTGGATGGTTTTGATTGTGTACTAGGGAGTCGCAATTGCAAAATCATCAATCATGTTTCCGTATGTTTATCAATTGAAACAAAGTTTCAATCTTATTTAATCATGGTTTAGTATTAAATAAAATGTCCAAAATAATTATGAATTGTTGGGATCATCAAATACGTGATTTGGTGAATGGAACCCCACAGGTGAACTAAATTCATAAATTAAATAAATTCCTTAATCGAAATCATTATATTGGACACAAATGATTTCAATAAATGGACTGGCATGATAGATTGATTGGATAGCGCAGTTTCATGGGTTATAGGGGCATAGTGATGCTTGGTCAATGATAGGCGTGTCGCGTACCTATCAAAAATAACCTAACACACCAATACTAATGTAGACTGGCAAGTAAGGGTCGGATCCCAAGAGACTAAGGTTCAGAAATAATTAAATAGACTCGAATTTCTACTAAGCAAGAATCAATTATAATCAATTATCTAAGGAACTAAGTATGAGAAGAATTCGAAAATAAACTAAATAAGATGATTAAATCAAGTACTTAAAACATCCAAGATCTAGTTTCACCACAATTATTATCGATGCAATTGTAATTCTACCCTTAACATACGAATTCAATCGAACGGGGAAAAGTAAACCCTAATAAATACCAAGGATCTCTCTCGAGTACCAATGGCTTCCCTAACATACAATCAAGCCTATTCTCATGGTATCATGAATATTAGAGACATTAAACACATTACTCTCACTTCCCAATTATCAAACCCAGCTACTCTCGTGTTGAGGATCAAACCCTAAATTGATTTACTCAAATCCGTTTATACCCAACTCTCGCTGTGATAAAAACAATGGAATAATCGCAATACTATAGCTACGTCTAAACTAGCATTGGCATAATCACAATCAATTTAGCAATTCAATTGTTAAAGTTGTTAAAGAATTTAAAGATTTAATTCATGCATCAATAATAATAGGGCTACACTAGATCTTGAATTAAAGAATCTACTCACACATGATTAAAGAAACAAAAACAATAATAAATAATGAAAACATAATTGAATAACAAAGGATGAAAAATAAATACCAAATCTTGAATAAAATTGAAAGTAGAAAGCTTGAATCTTGAATCTTGAATTACAAAAACTTAGAAAAATAATGGAGAACTAGTTCTTAAGGAGAGAATAATAAAATAAAATAAGGCTTAATGAATAATCCTAAAAAAAACAAGGCTAAAAAGTATTTATAAAAGCCTAAAAAGATAAGAAAATCGGCTAAGATTTGGCACACAAGAATCCCAGGAGGCACGGACGTGCATAATAGGGAGGCACGGACGTGCCTCACTGCGTAGCAAATTGCTGTTGAGTCTGTCTTCCAGGCACGGACGTGCCTGCTCTGCTACGCGTATCACTCATCTTAAATCAGTCATAACTTCATATCTGGAGCTCCATTTGAGATGTGTAATATATAGTTGGAAAGGTCTTCAAGTCTACTTTCCAATGCAATTTGAATCACTCCATTATCATTTGTATACCAAAAGTTATGAGCATAATAGTGAACAGATGTCATATTTGTCAAGTATTTCATCAACGTTTTGCTTCATTTTCACTCAAGTTGGTCTGGAACACATGATTTAATATTCGTGGGCCTCGGCATAGCTTCGTGACTTCGTAAAATCTCCAAATTAGCTCCGTTAATCCTGAAATACATCAAAAACAACGAAACTACCCATAAAAGCATCGAATCATCGAAACTAAACCAAATTACACCAAAACGGACTCAAACACTCGACTAAGCTAATAAAACCAACTAAAAACAAGCTAAATAATATACAGAAAACACGACTTATCAAACTCTCCCAAGCTAAACTGATGCTTGTCCTCAAGCATTTAATCTTAAATCACAGGGAGGAGAAAGACAACTTCTCAAACCATCACAATGTGCCATCAATTTGAAATCACGAGGAAAACAAAAATAAGAGTCAATATGCATAAAAACCACCATAAACCTCATTTACTGGGAATTGACAAACATCTTACCACACATCTCCCCATACCAACTCACACAAACATGAATAGCTCTCACTTTAGTTGTGAAAATAAAAACAATAAACGCTCATGTGTTTACGGGGTGAAATATGAAGCCACTCAACCTAAGCATAGCATGCATATCAACTTCACACAACCGGCCTCTTTAGGCTTGCAATGTGACTTTCTCCACTTTTAGTGATTGATGCAAACACGAAAATCATGAAATCCATATTAGGTAAGCTCAGTGAATAAGGGTTGGATGACGTTTTTGGGAATGTGGTGCTCAAAATAAAACAAATCCTAATCCCACTACACATTCAAATGTCGGGTTCAATCCAACCTTATTTCCTCCAACTCCATACAATTATAAACATAGCCCTTTATTCTTTCTTTTCCTTTTTTTTCTCTTCACACAAAGAAGAAGGGATTAAATAAAAATAAAATGGAAGACTTCTCTATTTTTTCAAGGGCCTTTAAGACCATATTTCTTTTCTTCCTTTTTTTTTTCTTTTTTTTCTTTTTTTTTGCTTATAATCTCCCTTCTTTTCTCTTTGTTTTCTCTTTTTTTTTTTTTTCTTTTTTTCTTTTTTTTTCATTTTTTCCATTTTTTTTTTCATTTTTTCAACATCATTCACACTCATAGGGCTTAACAAATGTAAAACACCTTCAAAATAAACCTAGAAGAATAGCTCTAAAGCTTTAAATGTAGGGTATCAAGAAGGGGTTAATATGGCTCAAATTGGTTCAACCTACGGGTGAATGTAAAATAAAAATAAATAAAAACAAAAAGAAAAAACATGAAGGCTTAAAATGTGGAGGCTCTAATTTCTACAAGGAAATTTCAATCATCTTTTCGCGACATGCATCATAAAGTCTCAAATAGTCAAAAAGCAAGACCAAGAATTCGATTATATGAAGGACAATCTAATCACACAAGAAGAAACATGACTGAGGTAGAGTGAAATTAGTCAAATAAGGCTCAAGACTCTCACCGGGTACACAAACTATTCACATAAGTAGAGCGGGGAGACCATCCTGGCCACAAACCAACTCAAATCCAAGCACATCAATGAATGGGTTTTCAAAAACTCTTTTTTTTTTTTTCAAAAAGCACACATATGTGATTATAATCATAGAAGCATAGTCATGCAATGGCATATTATTCGACACTAGAAAGAAAAAAAACTACCCAAAAACTGAAATAAATCTAATATATACAAAGTGAAAAGCAAATCCTCCCCCAAGCTAAACCATACATTGTCCTCAATGTATGCATAAAACAAAGCATATAAACAAGGGGAAGGGAAAGCAAACTACTGATCAGGAGGGGTGGGGGGAAAGACATACCTCGGGTCGGTGCTAGGACCACCCTGGAAGTGCTGTCGCATCATGCCCCCGATGGCTTCGAAGGTTTGGGGTTAGGAGAGAGAAAGCTTCGAAGGTTTGGGGATGATTTTTTTTTTCAAAATAAATAAATAAAACAAATAAAAAAATACGGAAAACCGGACGTGCCTCTCTAAAAATTCAACCCCCAAACTTTCTGCCTCAGAGGCATGGACGTGCCTCCTCAGGGGCACGGACGTGCCTCTACAGAAATTGATTTTTCTCCTTTTTCCTTCCTTCTGGCGCTTTTCCTCCTTGTTTCTTCTTCTTTTTGCTTACTTTTCACCTATATAAAAAGACCACAAACAAAACAAAAGCTAGATTGGAAGCACGGACGTGCCTTATTTCGTGGACTCCATCTTCGTAGAATTTGCTCTTTTCACCTATTTAGATAGAGAAAATAATAAAAATTAGAACACTAATAACCACATCAAGAATCAAAAAATAAAAATAAATAAATAAATAAAGGAATAAAAGAAAAGAAAAGGATCGAGAATGGGTTGCATCCCATTTAGCGCTTGTTTATAAGGTCTTTAGCTTGACCTTTCTTTTTCCATCGGAAGAATTTAACGCCTTGAGTAACTTATCATACGCTCCTGCAAACATTTCATTAAGCACTAGATAGGGCTTGATTGCAAGCACACTTATCTTCACATAGAAAAAATTAGGAGCACATACAGAAATCTCAAGGTAATAGGAAAAATCAAAAGAAAAAGATGAAAATATACCACAATCTTCTATTTTCTCCGCTAAAAATTTAGAATTAATAGAACGAACATGGAGGTAATCTTGTTCTTTATCATCACCCAATAACGACTCTGTTATTTTACGCTCACGAATAAGTTCATTAGCAAAAGAAAAAGAATTTTCAACCATTGGTTCTACAACCAATGACTTTTCAACCAATGGTTCTACAACTAATGATTCTTCTTCTATTGGAACCAATGATACCTCAACCACTGATTCCATAACCAATGACCCTTTAACCATCGGTTATTCAACAAATGATTCTTCCTCCGGCGTATTATACAAAATATGATAATATTCATTATGAATCTTCCAATATATTTCATTCGTAACCAACCGTTTTTCAGAATAATCATATATGAATGGAAAAATTCTAAAATCGTCCGGCGCTCGAACAAAATACTCACTATAAGGTAAAAACATAAGGAAAAAAAAAAGTTATGTTAGGTTCTTGGCTGCTTTTCGTCTCCTTCGCATCTTTCATTTTAAAATGTTTTCTTTTACTTTAGCTTTTCGTCTCCTTAATAGCTGGAAGTTCTCCAAAAGTGTGAAAAGCAGGAAGACTTTGTACCATCCATTCCAGTGTGGTTGAATTCTCTTCAATAGCCCAAGTACTTGGAGCACATCTTTTCTTCTTTCCACTTCTTAAAGTGATTGTTACGACTACAAAGAAACAATAAATCCCAACTACAGAGATATAAGAACCAAAACTGCTAAGGGCATTCCATCCTACGTAAGCATCTTGATAATCGGGAATGCGACGTGGCATACCTGAAAGCCCTAAAAAATGCATGGGGAAGAAGGTAAGATGAACCCCAAAAAAAGTGATCCAAAAATGGATTTGACCTAAAGTTTCAGGGTATGTTCGACCAAAGATTTTTCCCACCCAATAAAGTAGAAACGACTCCCATAGAAAGTACATAATGGAAATGTGCAACCACATAATAAGTGTCATGTAGAGAAATGTCTAGCCCAGAATTAGCCAGGACTATTCCCGTGAGTCCCCCTACGGTGAATAAAAAGATGAACCCCACTACAAATAACATGGGTGTTTTGTATTGTATAGAACCCCCCACATGGTAGCGATCCAACTAAAGATTTTAATTCTAATGAAAACCACTATGATCATGGTAGGTGCGGTGAAGTACGCACGGGTATCAACGTCTAAGCCCACAGTAAACATATGATGAGCCCAAACAAGAAATCCAGGAACACCTATACTGATCATGGCATAAACCATGCGTGGATACTACCCGAAGACCGTTTTTCCGGAAAAAGTAGAAACGATATGACTTATGATATTGAATCTAGGCAGAATGAGAATGTAGACCTCTGGATGACCGAAAAACAAAAAAAGATGATGATATAATATAGGGTCTCTCCCTCCCCCCCCCCCCAACAGCGGGATTAAAAAAGGTTATATTAAAGTTTCGATTGGTTAATAACATGGTAATTGCCCCCCACCCAAGTACCAGAAGTGATGATAAAAGTAGGAATGTGGTTACTAAAATAGACCACACAAATAAGGGTAATATATGCATAGTCATTTCGGGTCCACACATGTTGAAGATAGTTGTTATAAAATTGATAGAACCTAAAATGGATGTAACACCAGATAGATGAAGACTAAAAATTCCTAAATCAACTGCTCCTCCAGAATGGCTGGTAATACCACTTAAAGGCAGATAGACTGTCCACCCAGTCCCGCTACCTACTTCTACTAAGGCTTAGCTTAATAGGAGCAAGAGACTTGGGGGTAATAATCACAATGAAATATTATTTAATCGTGGAAATTCCATGTTAGGTGCCCCTATCAGAATTGGAACAAACCAATTCCCAAATATTCCTATCATCGCAGGCATAACCATAAAAAAGATCATAATAAAGCGTGAGCCGTTATTAAAACATTATAAAGTTGATGATTTCCACCAAGAATTTGGTCGTCGGGTCATGCTAATTCCATACAAATCAATACTGAAAAGCATGTGCCCATCACTCACGCAATAGCACCGAAGATGAAATAGAGAATCCTTATATCCTTGTGGTTAGTAGAGAACAACCATCGAACCAGATTTGTCACAAAAAAAGAGAGATTTTTTCCTATACTGTTGGACAGAAACATCGGAAACTGGCCTATCCCGAAGATACTTGGAAAGCATCCCGGTGTCCTCTGAACAGAGTTTTCCTTTTCTTGATGTGAGTGAGGTTTTTCCCCAAAAATTATGATTCAAATAGAAAAATGTTAACACACATGACCCCTAGTAAATTAATATGATGGCAGACTTGTTTGTAAATTAATGCGGTGTCCCCATAGATAAGAAGATCCAGGGAGTTATACTGGTTTATTAGAGGGGATTGGGGAGAGGTATGAGTCAGGACAACCACAAGGTCAGCCATGCTCCAACCCGGAGGCACCTGTCTGTCCGAATCCACCAAAAGGCGGTTCAAGACACTACAAAATTGTGAAGGACCCATATGGCTTGAATCTAAGCATGTTCAGTTCTTTTTCTTCTTGTACTTCCACTTCTTTCTCAAAAATGAAGAAAGACTTGTCAGAAATCATCGGTTGGGTTTTCTAACCAAGAAAGGCTAGGATGCACCCTTTTGAACTATGTTTTTCGGAGAAGCTCTCTTTCGGCTACCTTCTCCTCAGGTATGGTTTGAGTCCGGGTTCGGAACTTGGTTAGAAATGAGAGAATTCCTCTCTTTATATACGAAATTCTCTCTTTATTGATGAGAATTTGGGTGACGCTATGAAAGCAAGGCTTTCTTTCCTGTCTGGTTAGTGAGCCCCCTTCTTTTAGAAAACAGCTTTACGTTAGGAAAGGGATACAATTCCTCTCCTTTCTTTCAGTCGAGTCACTTCATACCTCTCGTTGAAAAGCTAAAGTTCTCTATAGTATAAGGCAAATCTTGGATTGACTAAGCCGGAAAGGGTTCAATATTGACTTTCATAACTATCAAGCCACTGAGATATCGAAGTTTCAATCAAATGTTGTTTATCAAGACCTTGACTCAGAAGGATGCGATCCCGTTATAAGTATAGGAGGGAAAGAAAGCATTCTCAAAAGGAGGGAAGCTCGGAGAAGTTAGTTGAACTCTTGCTCGGGTATGCTCTCAATCGTGAATCCTTGGATGTAATCCAATCTAATAATATTTATCAATAAAAGAAGCTGAAACCTTAGAAGAAGAAAGGGCAAAAAGCGAAACTACTAGATCAAATGTTCCAGCTATCTCTTCTTCTTTTTAACTAGTTACATGTGTAAATAGTTATTAGGCTAGTTTACTAAGCTTTCAGTCTACATAAACCTAATGCAATATTAATTGCACTCCTTCTCCTTATACCCAAAAAATGTCAGTTTATTGGTCCTTTGGGCGATATCGACTATTCCGAGTGCTAATCTAAGGTAAGCCATAAAGGGGCGTAGCGCTTTCTTACTTAGTGCATGTGCTAAGGAAATTGGCAAACATGAATCACTTTAATTCAATACTTCCCCGGGGGCTCGACTAGTAATCGAGAACCCTCGTAGCAGGTCCTTCCCTTTCTTAAATCCAGTCACACAGCCCTGTACTTAGCAACTCGTAGGAAGATCCGAATGAAGACAATGAAACTAAGCGGCGAAGCTAGCTTATAAGGTTGTCCTGAGTTGAGGCTCCTCCCTTACGTTGGAGGAATAACCGCTGCTAGAAAAGGAACTTATTCCCTAACCGATGTTTGTGTTATATCAGAAACCGCTCATACTCTTTCTGTTGGTTCAGTCAGTTAATCAATAGTTACATAAATGGAAACCTCTTTCTTCAACCAGTACCCGCCGTTGATGCAATAACCGGTCTTGTTGGAATTAAATCAGATTATGCCCAGAAGAGGATTGATGGCAGAGAATGCGCAAAGTGATAAATGTGAGAATCAGAAGCCGTCTCAATAGTAGCATTCCCCATTTAAGATGATTCCTCCCCCCTAGACACCCTTAAATGGCCTCCACTCCTTCAAAACATTTAGCGGATTCGATAAGCTTTGTGATTCGTACATAGGGATGGGAGCCGAGTCGAGAAGTTGATGCTTCAATGCCACCTCATTAACCATTGGTTTGAGATTCGATGCTTGGCCAAAAGGAACAGACATTCAGCCACTAGGTTAAGTCATTCCATCAGACCAAAAAAAGGCACTTGGTCACATCTATCTATTTGGAGAGACAACAGAAAATTAATCCTATCAGTCAGTCGATCGATCGGATCCAACCTCCTCCTAATTCATTCTATCCAGCAGGTGGCGGGTGATCATGCCGGCAACTCCTGACGGATCATTCCCGTGAACAAAGGATAGAAAGTCTCACGCACGCCGAGCAGCACAAAGAGCTGTAAGCACTCCACATTACACTATGACGATGGACCACCACCTGACTTCGTTGCTTGTATACTTGGACATATATAGCCGCAATGGATGCCTACAGAAGTCAACCTTTCTAAATGCACACACTTTATTGTGCGGACGAAAAGCCCTCGATTAATACCATGGGTAAAATAATACAGCTTTGAAGATGAATAAGGGTATGACAAACGTCACCTGAAAATATGCACTTAGGATCTGCCTCAAAAATATGTTATTTAAGCTTTAAAACCGTCTTCTTTGTGGTAGGGTAGCTATCCATGACTTGTTGAGCGCCTCTTCCTCCTTCCTTCCAGACTGGCTTATCATAAAGGCAAGTGAAAGGGTTAGGACATAGAAAAGTCTATGGCAAGGACATCTCGATGTGAGTCTCATATGTATATTGAATTGATAGAGAGAGTCTCACACTAACCAACCAACTAAGATGGATTCAACTGTTGTTTGGGTGCCGAAGATATGCGAGATTGTATGTGGCTTCTTATTGATGCATTGGCTTTACGAGCAAAGTGCCAATGAGCAAAAGCTGCAGCTTCATATCGAACGGGGATGGGAGAAATAATTGATTGCATGCGGGCAAACAAATACAATTAAGACTGTAATAGGCATTCATTTTTGAATCTTTAATATTCAATTTCATCTGATGCTTACTACACATAAGAATCCTATCTTACCTGGGTTCATAACCGATCCCGTTAAATCAGTTGCACACGAATATGGTTTGCTCGGGGTTCCCTTTCCCTTTGGTAGATAGAGCAGAAACAGAAAGGGATATATTCGCAGCTATTATCTGCTCTTAGGTTTAAGTTGTTCTTTTTTTCTCTCTTCATCTTCGGATACCTATCTATTGATCCAACTCTAATATTAGCTTTCTAGTGTTTTCACCCTCTTTTAGTAAGCAGCTTGCGGCAGTGGATTTCTCTTTTATTTCCGTTCACCTTTTCTTTACTAAACTACCACTTTCTGCTTGCTTTCTATAGGAGCATACTCATTTGTAGATTCAAATTTGTATCTTTAGTTATGTAATATCTTATTTTTCACTTTCCAGATATCTAACTCAAGGCTTTCAAAGACTACCTATCTTCTTGACTTCTTTCTTGTAGGAATGAACTTGCATTGGCCTTTCAAGAAGCTTCTTTCCCAGATCAAGATAGATGAATGATTTGCCCTCCTCTACTACCTTACAAAGACAAACATAAAGAGAATCTGGAGTTCTGTTGCTTAATGGAGCATACTCATTCGTAGCGTCCAACGCTACGCGGAAGGGAAACCCACCAAAGACAAGCTCACTAATTAAAGTAACTAAATATTTAATCACATAATTAACAACATAAAGAGAGAAGGAGAAAAGACATTCTCACCCTCGACGCGTGCTTCACTCGCAAATCGAGCTCTTACTTCGAAAGCTTGAGCGTCACAAGTGTGACCGCCTCCAACGGCTCGTCCCAACGAACCCGACCTGAACGGTCCAAGTCCCGAAGGTTAGTCGGGACACGACCAATAAAAACTTAGAGTTTTACGAACTTAGAGGTTTTCTCACCTAATGGGAGATGCCTCATTGAGTTCTACTCAAGTGTCTTCCCATATGCCCAACACTTGGGTATTTATAAGGGAATGCTACTTAATTTTCCATTCTCCCACCAATGTGGGAGAATTTGCATTTCAATCATAAAATGACAAGCAATAGATAATCAACAAGTGTCACATGGTGAGGAGAGGTTAGGTGAGGACCACCAATGGAGGGGGACCATTGCCTTGCTCCTCAAGCCAAGCACCAACCACCTTTGGTCCCCTCCTTGACTAAGCATAACCACACCTCATTGGTTGGCTGGCAGCCCACCTTGGTTGCCAAGGTTGCCAGTTGGCGCCTAGCACCAAGGCTGGACTGCCTGGCCTGCCAGCACACAGCCAGCCAGCGCATGCAATGATGCTGCTAGGTGCGTGCTGATGTGCTGCCTGGCGCTGCGAGGTGTGTAAGGCTGTGATGCGAGTGCTATGCGATGCTCAGCATGCAAGCACGCATAGCCCCACAACATGAGCACGCATTGCGCGCTGCTAGCGAGGCCCAGCACTTGCGTGCTGCTGCTGGCCTTACGATGCTACGACATGGCTGCTATGTGCGTGGCATTAGCATGCTAGCACGCCTAGCGCGCCAGTGATGCTATCCTTGCCGCACTAGCTAGCTAGCCAGCGCTGCTAGCATGCGATGCTAGCAAGCTCGGTAGGGTGCGTGGCCTAAGCTAGCCTAGCACTCGCATGGCTAGGCCAATGCGAGGCTACGGCTTAGCACATTCTTGTTGATTTTTCCTGTCTCGTCAAATTCCAAATTCGACTCGACTTACGACGATCGGTCTCGACGCTCTAAGCTCGATATCCGACGTCTTTGTTCGTAAAACTCCGATGACTCATCAAATCCTTCGGATTGATTCGTCGTCTCGGATCGGTTGTTCGATTGGGTTCGACCCGAAGGGTTCAGTCAAGATCAAGATGTAATATTAATTGTACCTTTATATTACTGATCGAAAGCGGCCTCCACCTAGAAATTCTGATCACTTGACCTTACTGAAGAATTAGCTTTCCAATAATTTTGAACCCTCTATCGGAATGATACACTTGTTGGAAGGACACCATTCCTTTCAATCTCCCACTTGTCCTTCCGAACAAGTGTGCATACAGTGTACATCCCATTTCCTATGTCGCTTAATGTCTCTTCGTGAACGATAAGGTAAGATTCATCGTCATCCTTATTACGTTCAGAAGTGTTTTTCGATCTCCGAGTTTGACGGTCAATAAGCAGATGATTTCTAAAATCCATCTGAGCACGGCCATGCATTTTCACAGTCTCGCTTTTCGAGCGGCCTTGTAAACAACAAAGACACATTCCCTACTATTAATAGGGGAACATTCCCAGTCTTGTACCGTAAGCTTCCTTTACTAAGAGGACCTAGTCGCTTGAGTGTTGCCGTTATAATCCCCAGTTACGACAGACGTTTAACAACATCAAAACGACTAGTACTCAAACAAGAGAACTTCACGATACTCATGGTTGAGGAAAGAGGTTCCGATAGTTATAATGAGAAATGTACTTATGACAATTTTGAATCTCTTAAAGTACTCTCATAGGTCGATCCGATGCAGTTCCAAACTAGCACCTGTGCAAATGTTTTATGACTACTATGTCCTTGTAGCACAAGAAACGGTGTTGTAAATAATACTACACACTAATCTCCAGTGGTCATTAATCGTCCATCAGTTAAATAACCTCGATTAGGGATAATTTTCAATTTTAATATTCAATGTTCACTTAACAGGTGTTTCTTTATCCAAGACATGGTCTTGATACCCTGTTTTGAATATTCTTAGAAATCGAATGGACTCATTATTTAATTCTAAATCAAAATTAAATAGTTTGTGGAATTTTATTAGAAAAATTTTATTCCACTATGAAACTTTCAAACGTTTCATCTTATGATAAATGGTTTTCTTCAAATGTTTCAAGAGTAATACTCTTCATTGAACATTTATAGAAATCACACCCATATTTAATATGCTTGATTTCTTTCATGCAATTGTGAATGTTATTGTTCATATTTTTCATAGGTTTAGTTACAATTTACTTCGCAAATCTCAACATCTTCATTAATGAACAATTTCATAATAAGATGATAGAATATGAGAGTGTTATGGATTATCTGTGATTTAGGATTTATTGTCCATGTGATGGCTCCCACTCATTTTCATGATTTGAGATCTTCAACATTACAACCTACAATCAACGTTTGATAACGAACTTTCCATTGAACACTTTCTTATTATTGCCTTCAAGGCAACAATATTCTCAACATATATTTTAGTAAACATTCTGATGTTGCTTTGCTCGGATTTTATTCCGGACGACTCACAATGATTTAGGAGACCCTAATCACTTGTGATTATGGAAATTTACCTTAAATTTTCGCACATTATACATGGATCCGCAACCATGTTACCATTCTCAAGCCACGACACATTCTAGATCGTGCTTATAAACGACTTCCTTATTAAGGATCTAATCCTTGCTAAGGATGTGCTTGCAACATCAATTCTCAAATTACAATTGTTTCTATGCGTCAAGAACTTGTCCCCTTTTACTTATCAAAGTACTTTGGTTTTTATTGACCAAAATCTAACGATTCATCACTTAGATTTAGATTAATTGGTAGTTTATACTTCTCATGCTCTAAGCATGTAATTTGAGTGACGAATCCATATCATAGCATACATGATGGTTTTAATTGCAGAATTATTCCCAATATATGTTCCACTCATGTGACCTTTTAGCTCATCTTGTTTCACTGAGTCTTGCTAAATTGTTTGCTATGTGATACGGTTGAAAGTCTCTACTAGAGCCTTTCTTGTTTGACTTAGTATTTGCTCAGCTTATACTTAGTTCAAACATTTACTTAGTTTTATACATATGGGTCGAAAGCCTTTTCAAGTCCTTCATGTTTAACACAATAAATTCCTCTACTCGTTTAAACATTTCATTAAGTTTATCTAATAGATCTTAATTCCCACTATGTACTAAGTATCGCCTTTTCTTTGTCGAAAATCCTTTCAAACCTAAGCATTTAGTATTTGATAGTCATTTCACAATAGAGTTCACAAACTTCTTGTTGGACCATACAAGATCGACTTTTGCTCCCACTAAACTTCTCGTTTATAAGAATTTCTATGATTCTCCATTAGCCAAACCTTTTATTGGTTTTATGAGAATTCATGTTCCAATTCCTACATGCAATGCTTCATTTAATTCCACAATGGATTTCTTGAGCTTTCTTTCAAATCTAGCATTATTTAGAATTACAAAACCCTTAGACTATTTCCATAGTCTCTTCCAAAATCCAATTTTAGGAAGGCGGTTTCGTATTTTGCCATATTTCATATGCGCAATTTTTCTAGAACAATCACGAAAAGACTTTAGTGTTCCGATTGGTGAATAGGTTTTTATTAAAATCAACACCGTGAATTAATTGTATCCTTTTCAACCAATCTAGCTTTGTATGCTTATGAATTTCCACATTTGTCAGTTTTCTTCTCGAAAACTTATTTGCGATTGATGGGTCTGTCACCCTTCATGCAAATGAATCAAGTTCCAAACATGATTTACAAACATGGAGTCAATTTTGGATTTTATGGTTTCTAACCATTATTTGGAATTTGGATTTGTCGTAGCTAATTTACAAGACACTATTCCCTCACCATCCAATGGTGAATAGTATGCTTGTAAGCCTTAGGTTTATTTCTAACTTATAGAAATTTATAGGATTCAATCCAAGCCTTTGGTGAATTCTATACCTATACGGGGTAATAGGTTGAGCATTTACATTGTCTGTTTGATTCTGACCAATCTTATCAACTACTTCTAAAGCATTTTGATTGTTAGTTTTATCAGGTTGACACTGTTGCTCATCCTCTCAAACTTCGTCAAGTTCGATTTTCCTCCCACTTGTCATTTTGGAAAGGTGTTACTTTCCAGAAAGACACCATTTAGAGCAACAAATACTATATTCTCAATTAGGTTGTGGAGGTAATGCCCGTAGTCTCACTTGAATACTTACAATGAGACATATATATTGTCCTTGGGTAAAAGTTCGTTGTGAAACAAACAGTTGGCTCCTTCTCGAGCTATCTTAGCTCCCACTGAGTCAATGAACTCCCACTGAGCTAAGAGCCCCAGACATATACTTAAAAAGACGCTAGAAACTATTTCTATCCATAACTGAATATGGTGTCCTTTCTTAGCTTCGACACTTTTGTTTAGTGTAACATTTAGTCGTTTGTGCAAATCCTTAAGAACTTTATAGGAAGGGATGTGATCCATCATCATTCGAGTTATTTCCAAATGGCATCGAGGTCTCCGTCAAGAAACACTATGTTCTTTGTGGAGCTCATTGTGAAATTTCAATTTCAGAAGTTTGATGTGATCACACTTGGCTCAAGCAAACATCGCTCGATCTAATCTAGCTAGACGTTATGATACCTTGCCAAGTCGATTCTATACTTCACTGAACATTTGAGCTACTCAAGGTCTAGTCTGCCCACATTTGATGAATATAGCCATATTCTTGCAAATTCTTGTGAGACATTGAAGTAATGAATTCCTTTTAGCTTTCGGAGTCAATTGTCTATACCAAGCACAATAACTCCTTTGTTTGTCGATTTCAACAAGTAAGACTTGCTTGTCTTAGAACGATTCCGAATCGATCATCTATCTAGATTCTATCTAATAGAGCCTTGAGTACGTTCTTGTTGTTAGTGACATTGATAAAGGGTTTGGAACACAAATCATGTCCATGACTTGAACTTTGTGAGTTTCATGGTCGGGAAATGTTTGTTTATAATCAAGCATTCTTGACTCATGGCTTATGCCACCATGTCATTCAAGTAAACCTAGCAACTATTTCTTTTACTTTTGAATGTGAGTCTTTCCGTGTGTAAACGGATTTTTTGCTGATTATGGAACACAATAACCATTATTTGCTCCAGCCTTAGTTTTAAATGGACTTTAAACAAAACAAGTGACCTTACAACTTATGTAGCATTACTTGCTTCATTCTAAGCTTGTAAGTCAATAACTTATCTTGTCTTCAATAGTTTGATGTCACTTTCAAAGTGGAACACTTAAGTAGTATCCAATACTTTGTGAAGATAACAAGTTGCTAAGTTGACCATAATAACATGAACTCAAGCGAAGAAAGGGAATCTCATACTTTTCTTTGTTCCTTGTTTCCTATATTTCTTATAGTACACCATCTCATAACTTTAAGAATCATTTCTTTAAGTTCCTTGACTTTTATACTTTATTAGGCATAATTAAGCATCTAATGCGTCGCAAAACAAAGTTCTATCTTTTCAACTAATTCATACCTGAATTACTTCATCAATGAGTCCTACTCATAAGCGTATGAAGTGAAAAGATATGTTGGTTTGTCAACTATTGACAATTTTTTGAGTTTTTTTCAACTCAATATTTCATGTTTGTCAAAACTACCTAGTATTTTGAAAACATGACATCCAACCGTCCTTTCGGACTTTAGTCGTTTGTGAGAAGTTGTATCTTAGAAGTGCCCTTTTCTTTCTTTGAGAACCATTATCGAAAGATTTCTTTTACTAATCAATGGAAACAATATAATTTGATTAAGAATTCTACTAATATATAAGTGCAAAGTTTAACCATTTATCAAGATCATAATAAGTTTGAAATTCAAAGCATACATGTAAATTTTCAATCGTATTATGCGTCTTATTCACGCATTGAAAAAATTGTCCCTTTTAGGCGAGAATAAACGATTCCAAGATCCTGAAAATCATAAAGTGATTAAGCATGCTTTAGCTTGTCTTAACAATTAATATTTTAGGGTAAGCAATCCAATTGCTAATAGCTCTAAGCTACTCTTGGTTTGATAAAACGTCGCATCTAATGCTTCCATGACATTTTATCTCTTTTGCCACGACATCTAAGGACTCCTTACTGATATCGTTGAGCTTAACCAAGACAACTTGTATACCTAGTATACCTTACGTTCCTAGGGAAGTAGTGATGCCTCGCTTTGGTGTAGCCCATCACATACGCACATTATTTCGGTAAGTGTTGTTCTTGGAATGGCATACTTTAGCTCAATATTATAGGGACCTAGGGTTTCTATGTTAGTTGATTTAAGTGAACTTAATTAATCATCGCAACATTTAAAATCCTAAACATGCATCTAACATTCAAATATATATATATATATATATATATATATATATATATATATATATATATATATATATATGAGCATAACAACATATATAAAGCATAAAAATAAATGCATTTGTTAACTAGCATGACCCATTGAAATCTTCAAATCTTCAAGAGTCTTCACCTTGGCTCGTCTTCATAGAAACACCGTCTTGAGACATCTTCGCCAAAACAAAATTACTAGCTACTATGACTAGGATTAATCTAAATATTAAGGTACAAAAATACACAACGGTACGCAGACTGTATTTAGATTTACAAAAAATACATAACAGATCGCAGTCCGTATTTACTATCCTAATCGGGCCCCACTAGTTGCCATTTTCACGAAACCTGTGAAGCAATGTATCTTCCATTTATCCATTCACTATATGTGAATGGCCCATGCATTTTACAACGAAAAACAAGTAACAATGCACAACACGCGCAAACTAGTAACTAACTTAGGTGGTTAATCTGATTAACGCGCCTAATTAAAACTAGTCAAAGTTGTTAAACATTTTTTTTGATTAAGACGCAATTATATCATGCAATTAACGAAGCTCCCACTAAATTCTGCATCCAACTTAATTAATCCAATTAATTAAGCCGTTTAACCCAAATTTTGTCAAAATTAAAATTTTGCTAGAGGTGGAAAAATTGAGGTCTAACCTCGTTAAAATTTTTAATTAAAATTAAAACGGCAAAAAATTTTGCAAAACACATAGCCCACACATCGAAAATTCAGCCTACTCTAATCCTAGTGCCTAGCATCCTAGCCATGGGCCTAGGCTTGCTAGGCACCCAAGATACGACTAGGACTGCTTAGGCGCTGGCAGCATGCCTAACATGGCATTACTGCGCTTGCCAGCACAAGCATGCATCGCAACATGCTGCATATGCTAGCATGCGTGCTGGCTGGTGTGGCTGGGCCTGCTTGGGGCTCCCTGCCTTGCTACCCAGCAGCCACACACCACATGCCACAAGCATAGCCCTTACGCACCCTTACCCTTGCCACACAGCCACAACGCTTCGAGGTGGGAGCACCACCATGCGCGCCAAGGCAGTCACATGTGGGTTGCGTGAGCAGCCCAAGTAGCCTTGGTGGCGTTAGGGTGATTTTACCTCGATTTGCGTGCTATTATTTCGAGATTTTAATCCTGATATTCGTGTGACATAAAATTAATTCTAAATTAATTTTAGAATTAATTTAGGGAAAAATGAAATTAAAACAAGTCCAACTTATTTAAATTCAATTTAAATAGTGCACAAGCCTACATTATTTAAGAACCATTCTTTAAATAAATTTAGGTCTATCTTGATGCTTCAAAGTTGAAGGGCTACACTCATAATTAATTTAATCAAATGTAAATTAATAATGAGATTTGACAAAATTAAGGGGTTTGGAAAATTAAACCCTTTCATCCAATGAAAAATTTTCCAACAATAACTTTTGTAAAATTGAAAAAATTATATCTTCCAATATGAAGATTAATCAAAATTCTATCACAAGTTTTGAACTTTAAGGACTTTAATCAACATAAAAATGATTAAATCCAAAATTTAATTCAACATGGAATTTAGCAATCAAAGTTCCAACCAAATAAAGAATTAAAGATTGGATCTTTGAAATTTTAGGGGTTTCAAAATTACAATTTCACCATAAACATTCACACTTAAAGCAATTTATTTGCAATAATATGAAAAATACAAGTTTATGTGAAAAGTGAACACGCCAAATTAAGCACCAATTATGACTTCATAAACATGCTTAATGAGGTTTATAATTGCAGTAGATTAGGGATGCAACCATACATTTAATCTACCTTCATTATGCAATAATTAATCAAGGTTAAAAGATTTAAAAAATTTCGTCAAAAGTGAAAAACCTCTAGAAAAACATATTTCTGGGTGGATTTTGGCTTCTGGACAACCTTAAAAGAGTTAGAAACGATTTAGAACGTTGATTCCACCCAAAAATCACTATTTTTGAGTCGAAATCTGGGTTCATCAGCCAAAATTATAAAATTACAAGATTAAAATTAATTAAAACGAGCTTCTAATCTAATTAGAAAGCATAACCAGAAATATAAATCCATTTTAAATCACCTTAATTAATTATTAGTCACAATAATTAAAGTGAGCGCGGCTCCGATACCGCTGTTGGGTTTCGTAGCGTCAAACGCTACGCGGAAGGGAAACCCACCCAAGACTCGCTCACTAATTAAAGCAACTAAATATTTAATCACATAATTAACAACATAAAGAGAGAAGGAGAAAAGACATTCTCACCCTCGACGCGTGCTTCGCTCGCAAATCGAGCTCTTACTTCGAAAGCTCGAGCGTCACAAGTGTGATCGCCTGCAACGGCTCGTACCCACGAACCTGACCCGAACGGTCCAAGTCCCGAAGGTTAGTCGGGACCCGACCAATAAAAAGTTGGAGTTTTACGAACTTAGAGGTTTTCTCACCTACTGGGAGATGCCTCATTGAGTTCTACTCAAGTGTCTTCCCATATGCCCAACACTTGGGTATTTATAAGGGAATGCTACTTAATTTTCCATTCTCCCACCAATGTGGGAGAATTTGCATTTCAATCATAATATGACAAGCAATAGATAATCAACAAGTGTCATATGGTGAGGAGAGGTTAAGTGAGGACCACCAATGGGAGGGGACCATTGCCTTGCTCCCCAAGCCAAGCACTAACCACCTTTGGTCCCCTCCTTGACCAACCATTACCACTCCCCATTGGCTAGCTGGCAGCCCACCTTGGCTGCCAAGGTTGCCATTTGGCGCCTAGCACCAACGCTGAACTGCCTGGCCTGCCAGCACGCAGCCAGCTAGCACACAGCCAGCCAGCGCATGCAATGATTTTGCTAGGTGCGTGCTGATGTGCTGCCTGGCGCTACGAGGTGTGTGAGGCTGTGATGCGATTGCTATGCGATGCCCAGCATGCAAGCACGCATAGCCCCACAACATGAGTACGCATTGCGCACTGCTAGCGAGGCCCAGCACTTGCGTGCTATTGCTGGCCTTACAATGCTACGACATGGCTGCTATGTGCGTGGCACTAGCATGCTAGCACGCCTAGCGTGCCATCGATGCTATCCTTGCCGCACCAGCTAGCTAGCCAGCGCTGCTAGCATGCATGCGCTGCTAGCAAGCTCGGTAGGGTGCGTGGCCTAGGCTAGCCTAGCACTCGCATGGCTAGGCCAATGCGAGTCTACGGCTTAGCACATACTTGTTGATATTTCATGTCTCGTCAAATTCCAAATTCGACTCGACTTACGATGATCATCTCGACGCTCTAAGCTCGATATCCGACGTCTTTGTTCGTAAAACTCCGACGACTCATCAAATCCTTCGGATTGATTCGTCGTTTCGGATCGGTTGTTCGATTGGGTTCGACCCGAATGGTTCAGTCAAGATCAAGCTGTAATATTAATTGTACATTTATATTACTGATCAGAAGCGGCCTCCACCTAGACATTCCGATCACTTGACCTTACTAAAGAATTAGCTTTCCGATAATTCTGAACCCTCTATCGGAATAATACACTTGTTGGAAGGACACCATTCCTTTCATGGCCTTCTTCGATCTTTCCACTTAGGAAGTCAAGGAAGGAGCCAACTAGAAGTGTACTAACTAAGCTAAGAGAGGGGCGCTTTGCGTCCTGAGATTGGGTCCTTCGTTTGGAACTCCCCTTTTCCTTTCCCCGTTTACCTACGCCAAGCTCTACTTTTGCTATTACCAGGTGGTATAATTCATTCAACCTCGATCAACTCTTCTTTCATCTGGTCCTCTCCTTGATTTCAAATAGTTATCCTATTCCTACGGCACATGCGGTACCTGCTCTTCTTCTTGATGTGGCTCTTTCCGATAGATTCTCTTGTTCTTTCTGCGGATACACTTGACTTCTTTCTGAGTATCCCAGTGTATTTGTCTTGTTCAAGTTATGGATCTTAAATAGAGAAGGAGTGTAAAAGCTAGCTCTTGAAAGCAGTGCGAGTTAGGCTCGAATCCAATCCCTGAAATTAGAATGAGATATCAAACAATTCATTCAACTAAAAATAAATATTTTGTTTGTGTTCAGGGAAGTGTGAAAGTTTAGGTATCCCGTCCGTGTTAGCTCTTCTTCTTCTGCTAAGGGTCCTCCGTAGCTTTGAGCGAATCCCCTTTTACGAATTCTTCGGATGAAATAATCTTTTGTCAACTGCAACTAGAAACTGATTTCGCTTGGCCGCGGCTACTATAATTTTCAATTTGACAACACGATAGATAGATTCTGGGGAGATTCCTCGACTCCTAGAGGCTCGAGAGACCTTTCCAACAAAAGGTCGCATCTTGCCGCTTGGTAAAGGCGGCAGAGAGATGAAAGGACCACTTCACGCTGAGGTTCATAAAGGGAAATCCGGCCTCCTTGATCCTCGCCCCAAAGCCAACGCATGAGTTTGGTGCTCTCCATTAACCGCTCAAATCTTGTGCTCAAAGAGGTCCCATTTAAAGGAATGGTGTCCTTCCAACAAGTGTATTATTCTGATAGAGGGTTCAGAATTATCCGGAAGCTAATTCTTCAGTTAGATCAAGTGATCGGAATGCCTGGGTGGAGGTCGCTTTCGATCTGTAATATTAATGAACAATTAGTATTCCAGCTTTGTCTGGATTGAACCCTTCGGGTCGAACCCAAACGAACTGCCGATCCGAACCGACGAATCAATCCGAAGGATTAGATGAGTCATTAGAGTATTATGAACAAGCAACGAGTTCGAGCGTAGCCGTAGCATCACACTGGCCTAGCCACGTGGACGCTAGGCTAGCTCGAGCTAGCATGCACTATGCATGGCTAGGCGCAAGCCTAGACGCACCATGTGTGCTAGGCGCACCATCGCTAGCACTAGGTGCTTGCATGCGTGCGTGCCTCGCATGACAGCACCATCGCAACACCATGCGTGCTTGCGTGCCTAGGTGCTATCGCAAGCCCTCGAACAGCCTACGCACAACACCATCGCATTGATAGGCCTATGCGTGTGTGCATGTGCGTGCATGCCATCGCAGCAGCAGTACGCTGTGCTTGCTTGCTTGCGTGCGTACCTTCGCATGGCAGCACCAAGCAGCAAGCAGCGAGCAGCATGGTAGGAGCATCGCACAGCAGCAGCGAGACCTAGCCCAGCGCCCAACAACATGCGTGGCTCGCTAGCAGCACGCATATGCTAGTTGTGCTGGCTGGTGCGTGCTGGCAGTGCTAGCTGGGCAGCACGGTGGGCTGCCATCTCACCTCTTTGCTTGAGGTCGATTTGAGGAGAGTGGGGACCAAGGCTTAGAGCCATGCCTTGGGGAGCAAGGCAATGGTCCCCCCATGATCATGGTCCTCACCTAACCTCTCCTCTCCTCATGCCACTTGTTAATTTGTAATTGCATTATTTTATAATTTATTTTGGAATTAAATAAATTAGTGAAAAATGCAACTATCTCGCATTGATCATGAAATGGAGATACAAGTTGCCATTCCCTATAAATACCCCATTAATGCGCATTTGGGAATACAACTTGAGTGGAACTCAAAAAGACATCTCTTATGAGGCTTAATAGCTTCGAAGTTAGAGCTCAGTTTGAGAGCGAAGCACGCTTCAAGGGTATTACTTCTTTATCCCTTTTCTTAATTATTGTTTAATTATGTTTATGCATGCTTTGTTGCTTTAATTATCGGGGCGGGTCTAGGGCGGGTTTCTCTTCCGCGTAGCGTTGGACACTACGAAACCCAATAGCGGTATCGGAGCCGCGCTCTTTTTAATTATTGCAATTTGTAATTAATTAAGGTGATTTAAAATGGATTTAAATTTCTGGTTGTACTTTCTAATTGCATTAGAAGCTTGTTTTAATTAATTTTAAAACTCGTATTTTTCTTATTTTGGCTATCGAACCTAGATTTCGAGTCAAAATAGTGATTTTTAGGTGGAATCGATGTTCTAAATCGTTTCTGATCCTTTAGGGTTGTCCAGAAGCCAAAATCCACCCTGAAATATGTTCGAGGGGTTTTTCATTTTTGACGAAAATTTTTAAATCTTTATGCCTTGATTAATTTATGCATGTTAAGGGTAGATTAAATGTGTGGTTGCATCCCTAATCAACTGCAATTATAAACCCTTTTAAGCATAGTTATGAAGTCATAATATGTGCTTAAGTTGGTATGTTCAATTTCTCACATAAACTTGTTATTTCACAATCATGCAAATAAATTGCATTAAAGTGTGAATGTTTATTGTGAATGGTTGGAACTTTGATTCTAAATTCCATGATTGAACAAATTTTTGGATTTAATCATTTTGTGTTGATTAAAGTCCTTAAAGTTCAAGTACTTGTGATTAAATCTTGATTAATCTTCATATTGCAAGATGTAATTTTGTTATTTTACGCAAGTTAAAAGTTGGAAAATTTTTCATTGGATGATTGGTTTTATTTTCCAACACCCTATCTTTGTCAAAACATTATTAATTTTCATATTGGTCAAAATTAATTTTGGGTACAACCCTTAAATTTTAAAGCATCAAGAAAGACCTAAATTATTTTAAAAGGGTAATTTTGGATGATTTAGGCTTGTGCACCATTAAAATTGAATTTAATTAAGTTGGAGTTATTTTAATTTAATTTTGCCCTATATTCATTCTAAAATAAATTTAGAATTAATTTTATGTCACACGTAAATCGGGATTAAAATCCTGAGAAACGGCACGCAAATCAAGGCAAAAACACCCAAGCGTCACCAAGGCTAGCCGGGCTGCCTAGCAGCCCGCATGTGGCTGCCTTGATGCGCACAAGGGTGCTTAAGCCACGAAGTGTTGCTGTGCAGTGTAGCGAGGGGCTGCTGTTGCGTGCTGCCTATGGTTGGGTGCGTGGGGCCTTAGGTTGCTGGAGAGCTTGTGCGTGCTACTGGGCAGCGAGGCAGCAAGCCCCAGCCAGCCAGCCCACTGCTGCCAGTGCCAAAGAGCAGTTAGCATGCGTAGCGTGCTGCTGGTGCTAGCAAGCAAGGCATGTTGTGCTAGGCGAGCTTGCTAGCAGCCAGCACCACACGCAACACATGGGTTGCCTAGCAGCCATGATGTGCAACCCTCGCTTTTGTTGGTGGGCTGTTTTGCTTGATTTGGGGCTATCGTCTTTTGTAAAATTTTACCGTTTTAATTTTATTTTTATTTAAAAATTTTAACGAGGTTAGAACTCGTTTTTTCTGGCTCTTGCAAAATTTTAATTTTGACAAAATTTGGGTTGACCGACTTAATTAATTAGATTAATTAATTTGGATGCGGAATTTAGTGGGAGCTTGAGTAATTTTCGTGAACAAATTTCCCCTTAATAAACATAATATGTTAAACAACTTTGACTAGTTTTAATTAGGTGTGTTAATCGGATTAACAACTTAAGTTAGTTACTAGTTTGCGTGTTGTGCAATTTTACTTGATTTTCGTCGTAAAATGCATGGGCCATTCACATATAGTGAATGGATTAATGGAAATATATTGTTCCACAGGTGTCGTGATAATGGCAACTAGTGGGGCCCAATTAGGATAGAAAATACGGACTGCGTTCCGTTACGTATTTTTGTAAATCTAAATACGGTCTGCTTACCGTTGAGTATTTTTGTACCTTAATATTTAGATTAATCCTAGACGTAGTAGCTAGTAATTTTATTTTGGCAAAGATATCTCAAGACGGCGTTTCGATGAAGACGAGCCAAGATGAAGACCCTTGAAGATTTGAAGATTTCAAGGGGTCATGCTAGTTGCCAAATGCATCTAATTTTATGCTTTATATATATTATTGTACTTATATATATATTTGAATGTTAGATGCATGTCTAGGATTTCAAATGTTGCGATGATTAGTTAAGTTCACTTAAATCAACCAACATAGAAACCCTAGGTCCCTTTAAATATTGAGCTAAAATTTGTCGTTCCAAGAACAACACTTACCGAACTAATGTGCGTACGTGATGGGCTACGCCAAAGCGAGGAATCACTACTTCCCTAGGAACGTAAGGTATATTAGGTATAAGAGTTGATCTTGGTTAAGCTCAATGATATCAGTAAGGAGTCCTTAGATGTCGTGGCAAAAGAGATAAAATGTCAAGAATGCATTATATGCGACGTTTTATCAAACCGAGAGTAGCTTAAAGTTATTAGCAATTGGATTGCTTACCCTAAAATATCTAGTGTTAAGACAAGCCAAAGCATGCTTAATCACTTTTTGATTTTTAGGATCTCAGAATCATTTTATTCTCGCCGAAAGGGACAAATTATTAATGCGTGGATAAAATGCTCAATAAGATTGAAAATTTGCATGAACGCTTTTAAAATTTCAAACTTATTGGTTTATGAATGGTTTTTCATTTCAAATTCTTTCAATTGTAGAACCATGTTTGTAAGTAACTCAAACAACCAGTCTGAGAACATGGAAAGTCTCGATGCTGGGTATTCAACCGAGATGGCAATTGACATCATTCTCCACTCGCCGCACAAAGGCTATGATCAGTTCAAAATGAACTATAATATGCACAACATGGAGAAAACTCTCACCGAGCTTCATGGTATGTTGAAGCAAGCCGAGCAAACCCTCAAGGATGAAGGAAAGCATGATATACTCATGGTGAGAAAGGGCAAGCCATTCAAGCGCTCGGGCAAGAAGGAGAGCTTTAAAGGGAAAAGGAAGAATTTTTTGCCTAAGTCAAACACTGCTAAGAGCAGCAAGGACAAGAAGGTAGCCTCTTCCAAATCCGATTTTGAATGTTTCTACTGCAAGAAAAAGGGACATTGGAAACGGGATTGCCTCAAATTCAAGGAAGATAAGAAGAACGGCACCGTTGCTTCTTCATCAGGTATTTATTTTTATAGACTTAAACTTCGCTAGCAATACATCATGGGTATTAGATATCGGATGTGGCTCACACCTTTGTTCCAATGCTCAGGGACTAAGGATAAATAGGAGGCCCTCTGGACCTATTTTAGAACTTGAGAATTGCTATCATGTTCCTAGAGTTACCTAAAACATTATTTCAATTTCGGCGTTGGACGCCAAGGGATTTGAATTTCGAATTAAGAACAATAGCTGTTCATTTTATTTCGATAATGTTTTATATGGTAAGGCATATTTAGAAAATGGTCTTTATGTGCTTTCTCTTGACAAACAAGTTTATAACATTAATGATACCGCCAAAAGGGCTAAGACCATCGAGTCGAATCAAACCTACTCGTGGCATAGTCGTCTTGGCCATATTAACGTCAAACGCATCAAGAAACTTCTACAAGAAGGTGTTTTTGACTAATTCGACTTAGAGTTATTTGAAAATTGCGAAGGATGTCTATTAGGCAAGATGATAAAGCAGCCATTCTCCAAGTTGGGAGAAAGGGCAAGTGACTTATTGGGTCTAATACATACGGACGTATGTGGACCAATGAGTACACCCGCAAGGCAAGGTTATCGATATTTCATTACCTTCACCGACGACTATACTAGATATGGCTATGTCTACCTTATCTCGAATAAATCTGAATCCTTTGAGAAATTCAAAGAATTTCAGAGTGAAGTTGAGAATCAACTTGGCAAGAAGATAAAAGCACTTTGATCGGATCGAGGTGGTGAATATTGAAAGGAATGACGTCCTGCCAACAAGTGTATTCTTCCGGTAGAGGGTTCAGAATTATTACAGAGCTAATTCTTCAATAAGGTCAAGTGATTGGAATGCCTAGGTGGAGGCCGCTTCCGATCAGTAATATCGAGGTACAATTGATATTACAACTTAATCTTAACTAAACCCTTCGGGTCGAACCCAATCGAACCACCGATCCGAGACGACGAATTAATCCGAAAGGATTTAATGAGTCGAAAGAGTTTTACGAATACAGACGTCGGAAATCAAGCCTAGGGCGTCGAGACCGAGCGTCGCAAAATCACAAAGTGACAAGTACGAACATAGCCCCAGCTCCACAGTGGCCTAGCCATGTGGATGCTAGGCTAGTTCAAACTAGCATGCACCTAGCATGGCTAGGCGCAAGCCTAAGCACACTAGGTGTGCTAGGCGCATCATCGCAAGCTCTAGGCGCACCATCGCAAGCTCAAGGTGCACCATCGCAGCCTAGGCGTGCCATGGCAGCCCATCGCAGCTAGCAGCATGCTAGCATGGGTGCCTAGGTGCGCATGACAGCTATCGCAAGCACCACAAGCACCAGGCAGCCCATCGCAGCTAGCAGCGTGCTAGCCTGGGTGCCTGGGTGCATGTGGCAGGCTATCGTAGCACGCAGCCCATGCAAGGCACCATCGCAAGGCATGGCACCACGCACAGCACCATCGCAATGCCAGGGGCTTGCGTGTGTGCCTCGCAGCCTCGCACCAGCATGCGCAGCATGCTAGCAGGCAGCTGGCGCTAGCAGCAATGCTTGCTGAGCACAGCAAGCCTCACCCACGCACCATGGCGCCATGCCATGGGTTGCCTAGCAGCCATGGTGCGCACCCACCAAGGGTTTTGTTGGGTGGTTTTGCTTAATGTTTGAGCTATGATTTTTTGCATTATCCCGTCCTTTTTTAATAATTTTAAATAATTATTTTAACGAGGCTAAAAACCTCGATTTTCGATTTTGCAAAATTTTGACAAATTATGGGTTATGCCGACTTAATTAATCGGATTAATTAAGTACGGATGCGGAATTTAGTGGGAGCTTAATTAAGTGCGTAAGCATTTTTGCGTTTAGAAATAATGGATTAAACCACTTTGACTAGTTTTAATTAGGCGCGTTAATTGGATTAACCACCTAAGTTAGTTACTAGTTTTGCGTGTTTAATTATGTATTTCATAAAATTGCATGGCCCATTCAAAAATAGTGAATGGGTGAATGAAAGATTGTTTTCAAAACAGGTTCTTTGAAAATGGCAACTAGTGGGGCCCGACTAGGATAGAAAGTACGGACTGTGTTCCGTTATGTATTTTTGTAAATTTAAATACGGTCTGCGAACCGTTAAGTATTTTTGTACTATTAGATTAATCTTAGTCGTTCTAGCTAGCTTCTTTTATTTTGGCCAAGATGTCTCAAGACGGCATTTCGACGAAGACGAGCCATGATGAAGACCCATGGAAATTGAAGATTTCAAGGGGTCATGCTAGTTGCCAAATGCATCTATTTTATGCCCTATATATATATATATATATATATATATATATATATATATATATATATATATATATATATATATATATGATTGCTAGATGCATGTCTAGGATTTCTATTATGTTGCGACGATTAGTTAAGTTCACTTAAATCAACCAACATAGAAACCCTAGATCCCTTAATAATATTGAGCTAAAATTTGCCGTTCCAAGAACAACACTTACCGAACTAATGCGCGTTAGTGATGGATTACGCCAAAGTGAGGCATCACTACTTCCCTAGGAACATAAGGTATACTAGGTATACAAGTTGTCTTGGTTAAGCTCAACGATATCAGTAAGGAGTCCTTAGATGTCGTGGAAAAAGAGATAAAATGTCAAGGATGCATTAGATGCGACATTTTATCAAACCGAGAGTAGCTTGGAGCTATTAGCAATTGGATTGCTTACCTTAAGATATTTAATGATTAAGACAAGCCAAAGCATGCTTAACCATTTCTTGATCTTTTGGATTTCGGAATCATTTTATTCTCGCCCATAAGGGACAATTTTAATTTGTGGATAAAATGCTCAATAAGATTGAATATATGCGTGAACGTTTTAAATTTCAAATTATTGATGCATGAATGGTTTTTCACTTCAAATTCTTTCAATTGTAGAAAAATGTCTACAAGTAACTCAAACAACAACCAATTGTGCCCGACACTCCCCGAAAAGTTAGCTATCAAGCTTAACTTAACAAACCTTGATGAATGGGAAGAATAACTTAGGAGAACTCTCCGGAGTTGTTCCAAAGAGTATGTTCTGGATACTTCCCTCCCAACCCTCTGTTCCAAGACCCTCTTGAGTGACGAAACTTATTGTGCATGGTCGAAAGACTGCAAATTAGTGTCACAACTCATGGCTAACTCCATCCCGGAAGAATGGAAAGAAAAACTTCCATTCTCTTTCCCGGACTTGTTCCTTGGAAGACTAAGGGATGTTGTCGGTGTGAGATCCTCTAAGAGTTTCAACGACAACAATGATGAACTCTTGTTTGAAGTGACTAGGTCACTTACGGACATGAATGTAAAGCCACCGGATCAAGGTTGTCTTGCGAAAGAGAGGTACCATCTTTGGTGTACAGTCTGCAACACTAAGTTGAGACCGGGTATGCCCCTCCGACCCCATGTGGCAAGAATGACTAAGCTCTTCAAGCACATGGAACTCCTCGGAATTCCACTAGAAGATGGAATGGCTGGTCATATTTTGCTCACTTCACTCCACTCAGGATATGATGCGCTAAAGGCATATATTTCTTAATCAAAGGAGACACATTCTTTGAAGAATGTGGTGGAGCTACTTCACCGGGCCAACTCATTTGGGGCAACCAAAAGACCATCAAGAAGGAGGGATCTCAAGGTTAAGGCTAAGATGCGTTGCTTCTACTGTGGCGGGCAAGGCCGCTTAAAGAGAGAATGCAAGCTCTTTCGGGAAGAGGAGGAGAGGAATGGAGCATCCGCCTCAGGTATCTTCCTTAACACTTGTAAATTGAGCTTATCATAGGTATTAGATACCAAGTATGACTCACTTAATGTTGCCTTTTCAGGGACCAAGTGAGAAGCTTATCAAGTGTTGGTGCAAGAGCAAGAAGACGACGAAGACGGTTTTTCGGTCGTGCTTGCATGCACTATTTTGTCTATGACATGTAATTAAACTAATTCTAGTTTTTCATCATGCCTTTTGAACATATTATGATCCACAGTGTTGGACACCTAGGAATTTTTGATGTAAGGCTTTGACAATAGTTGTTTCAAGTTTGTCTTACAAATTTATGTTCAATTGCATGTTTTTACATAAGATTAGACAAAAGTTGATACCACTAGCTAAGACTATCGAGTCGAATCAAACCAACTTGTGGAATTGTCGAATCAAGCGCATCAAGAAACTTCTTCAAGAAGGTGTTCTTGACTCATTCGAATTAGAGTCGTTTGAAAATTGCGAATGATGCTTATGAGGCAAGATGATAAAATAGCCATTCTCCAAGTTGGGAGAAAGGGCAAGTGACTTATTAGGCTAATACACATGGATGTATGTGGAAAAATAAGCACACCCGCAAGACAAGGTTACCGATATTTCATCACTTTCACCGACGATTATAGTAAATATGGCTATGTCTACTTAATGTCGAATAAATCTGAATCCTTTGAGAAATTCAAAGAATTTCAGAAAGAAGTTGAAAATCAACTTGGCAAGAAAATCAAAGCACTTCGATCGGATCGAGGTGGCGAATATTTGAGCCATCAATTCGACGATCACTTGAAAGAAAATGGCATTCTTTCAGAGTTGACACCTCCCGGAACTCCTCAATGGAACGGAGTGTCCGAACGGAGGAATCGAACCTTGTTAGACATGGTTCGATCAATGATGGGTCTTAGTGAACTCCCTATCTCTTTCTGGGGACATGCGCTACAAACTGCAGCACTAACACTGAATAGAGCTCCGTCAAAAGCTGTTGAAAAGACTCCATATGAATTATGGACTAAGAAACCTCTTAGGTTGTCTTTTCTCAAGATTTGGGGATGCGAAGCATATGTCAATCGATTAATTTCGGGCAAACTTCACCTCAAATCGGATAAGTGTTTCTTTGTGGGATATCCAAAAGAAACCAAAGGGTATTACTTCTACAAAAAATCCGAGAACAAAGTTTTTGTTGCTCGTGATGGTGTCTTTTTGGAGAAGGATCACCTTTCCAAAATGACAAGTGGGAGGAAAATTAAACTCGACGAAGTTCGAGAGGACGAGCAACAATGTCAACCTGACAAAACTGACAATCTAGATACTTTGGAAGCATCTAAGAAGATTGGTCAGAATCAAACTGACAATGTAAATGCTCAACCGATTACCCTACGTAGGTTGCAACGGCAAAGATCTCAACCAGACAAATACCTCGGTATTGTCTTAACCGATGATTAGGACATCCTAGTCAAGGATCGTGATGAGCCGGCGACATACAAGCAAGCTATGACGAGCCCCGACTCTGCAAAATGGCAAGAGGCCATGAAATCTGTGATGGACTCCATGTCTGAAAATCAAGTCTGGGACTTGGTGAATTCGCCCGAGGGTTATTTACCCATTGGTTGCAAATGGATCTTCAAAGTGAAGACAGACAAGGATGGAAATATATCAATATACAAAGCTAGACTGGTGGCAAAAGGATATAGACAAGTCCACGGGATTGACTATGATGAAACTTTTTCACCATTTGCAATGCTAAAGTCTGTCCGGATCATCCTAGCGATTGCTGCATATTACGATTATGAAATATGGAAAATGGATGTCAAAACCGCCTTCCTTAATGGAATTTTGGAATAAACTATGTATATGACACAGCCAGAAGGTTTTGTCGATCCAGGCAACGCTGGAAAGGTTTGCAAGCTGAAGAAGTCCATTTATGGACTAAAGCAAGCCAGTAGAAGTTGGAATCTGCGATTTGATGAAGCCATTAGCAAGTTTGGTTTTATCAAGAATCCAGATGAGTTTTGTGTATACAAGAAGGTCAGTGGGAGTGATATTGCATTCCTAGTCCTATATGTCGATGACATACTTCTCATTGGAAACAGCACATAATTGTTGGAGTCCGTAAAATGCTGGTTGGGAAAGTGCTTTTCAATGAAGGACTTAGGAGAGGCACAGTACATATTGGGCATCAAGATCTACAAGGATAGATCTAAGAGGATGATTGGATTAAGCTAGAGTACTTACATTGATAAGGTACTGGCTCGATTCAACATGGAGAATGCCAAAAGAGGGCATTTACCCATGTCCCATGGCGTAACTCTCAGCAAGAAACAGTGTCCACAGACACCTGTTGAGCGAGAAAGAATGAATCAGATCCCATATGCTTCGCTAATCGGATCGATCATGTATGCCATGATATGTACAAGGCTAGATGTATCGTATGCCCTGAGTGCAACGAGTCGATACTAATCGAACCCAGGAGAGGCGCATTGGACTGCGACCAAGAACATCCTTAAGTACCTGAAACAGAACAAGGATAAATTCCTAGTGTCTGGAGGCCATAAAGAACTGGTTGTTGAAGGTTACACCGACGCTAGCTTCCAGACTGACAGAGACGACTTCAAGTCACGGTCAGGATATGTATTCTGTCTGAATGGAGGAGCGTTCAGCTGGAAGAGTGCCAAGCAGAGCACCAATGCAGACTCTACAACTAAAGCCGAGTACTTGGCCGCTTCAGAAGCAGCCAAGGAAGCTGTTTGGATTCGCAATTTCATCAGTGAACTTGGTGTTGTACCCTCAATCAAGGAGCCGATAGACCTCTATTGTGATAATAATGGAGCTATCGCTCAGGCCAGGGAGCCGAGAGAACACCAGAAGGTCAAACACGTGCAAATGCGATTTCACATGATAAGGGAATGGAAATCCGAAGGTGAAATCAAAATTTGTAAGATCGGCACGGATAATACTGTAGCCGATCCTTTGACTAAACCTTTGCCTCAAGTGAAGCGCAACAAACACGTTGAGGCAATGGGAATCAAGCACGTAGGAGACTGGCTTTGAAAATTCCTTATACATGTGTTTTAATTAAACGGTTTGATTTAATGTAAGACACTATATTAAAACCATTCATTAATGGAGTAATTAATTTTTGTACAAAATTATCATTCACTCCATTACTATTTAATTGTGGTTTAGAATTAAATAATGAGTCCATTCGATTTACGGAAATATTCAAAACAGGGTATCAAGACCATGTCTTGGATAAAGAAACACCTGTTAAGTGAACATTGAATATTAAATCGAAAAGTGTCCCTAATCGAGGTCATCTAAAAGATGGACGATTGATGACCGCTATAGATTAGTGTGTAGTATGATTTACAGCACCGTTTCTTGTGTTGTGTGGACGTGACGGTCATAAATCATTTGCACAGGTACAGTTTGGAACTGTACTAGATAAGACCTATGAGAGTACTTTAAGAAAATTTAAATTTTGTCATAAGTACATTTCTCATTACGACTATCGGAACTTGTTTCCTCCGACCATGAGTATTGTGAAGTTTTCTTGTTTGAGTACTAGACTCTTTGATGTTTCCAAACGTCTACCGTAACTAGGAATTATAACGGGAACACTCAGGAGACTATGTCCTCTTAGTAAGAAGAACTTATAATACAAGACTGGGATTGTCCCCCTACTTACAATAGGGAAAATGTTTTGTTGTTTACAAGGCCGCTCGAAGACCGAGACTGTGAAAATGCATGGCCATGCTCAGATGGATTTTAGAAATCATCTGCTTATTGAAAGTCGAACTCGAAGATCGAGAAACACTTCTAAACGTAATAAGGATGACAAAGAATCTTACCTTATAGTTCACGGAGAAACATTAAGTGACATAGGAAATGACCTATACACTGTATGCCCACTTGTCCGGAAGGACAAGTGGGAGGTTGAAAGGAATGGTGTCCTTCCAACAAGTGTATTCTTCCGGTAAAGGGTTTAGAATTATTACAGAGCTAATTCTTCAGTAAGGTCAAGTGATCGGAATGCCTAGGTGGAGGCCGCTTTCGATCAGTAATATCGAGGTACAATTGATATTATAGCTTAATCTTAACTGAACCCTTCGGGTCGAACCCAATCGAACCACCGATCCAAGACGGTGAATTAATCTGAAAGGATTTAATGAGTCGACAGAGTTTTACGAATACAGCCGTCGGAAATCGAGCCTAGGGCGTCGAGACCGAGCGTCGCAAAATCACAAAGCGACAAGTACGAACATAGCCCCAGCACCACACTGGCCTTGCCATGTGGATGCTATGCTAGTTCAAACTAGCATGCACCTAGCGTGGCTAGGCACAAGCCTAAGCACACTAGGTGTGCTAGGCGCACCATCGCAAGCTTTAGGCGAACCATCGCAAGCTCAAGGCGCACCATCGCAGCCTAGGCGTGCCATGACAGCCCATCGTAGCTAGCAGCATGCTAACGTGGATGCCTAGGTGCGCATGGTAGCTATCGCAAGCGCCACAAGCACCAGGTAGCCCATCGCAGATAGCAGCGTGCTAGCCTGGGTGCCTGGGTGCATGTGGCAGGCTATCGAAGCACACAGCCCATGCCAGGCACCATCGCAAGGCATGGCACCACGCACAGCACCATCGCAATGCCAGGGGCTTGCGTGTGTGTGCGTGTGTGCCTCGCAGCCTTGCACAGCAGCCTCTCACAGCAGCAATGATGCGTGTGGGCTGGTGCGTGTGTGCGTGCAATAGGGATGCTGCGAGGATGGTGCTTGTGGCTGTGCGAGTGCATGCGAGGAAGAGCTAGCAAGCAGCGTCAAGCCCAGCATGCGTGGCTCGCTAGCAGCACGCATGCTAGGCATTGCGAGCATGGGGCTGGATGCATGGGTGCACGTAGTGTGGGAGTGTGTGAGTGCGCGAGGCAGTGCGTGGGAGTGCCAGCACCTAGCACCAGCACGCACCAGCGCATAGCACCAGCATGCACCAGCGCATAGCACCAGCACGCACTAGCACGCACTGCCTAGCTGGGATGCGAGGCTGGGCTGGTGCTGGCTGGCTGGGCTAACTAGCACTGCTAGCTGGCAGCAGCCCAGCACCCCTTTGTGAGTGGCGGTTTGAGGGAGTGGGGACCAATGGGCTTGGAGCATGCCTTAGGGAGCAAGGTAATGGTCCCCCCCCCAAGGTTCATGGTCGTCACTACGAAACCCTACAAATATTTGAGCCTTGAATTCGACGATCACTTGAAAGAAAATGGTATTCTTTCAGAGTTGACACCTCCTAGAACTCCTCAATGGAACGGAGTATCCAAAAGGAGAAATCGAACCTTGTTAGACATGGTTCGATCAATGATTGGTCCTAGTGAACTTCCTATCTCTTTCTGGGGACATGCGTTACTAAGTGCAGCACTAACACTGAACCGTGCTCCATCAAAAGCTGTAGAAAAGACTCCATATGAATTATGCACTGAGAAACCGCCAAGGTTGTCTTTTCTAAAGATTTGGGGTTGCAAAGCATATGTCAAGAGATTAGTTTCTGACAAAATTCACCCAAAATCGGACATGTGTTTCTTTGTGGGCTACCCAAAAGAAACCAAGGGGTATTACTTCTACAATAAATCCGAGAACAAAGTGTTTGTTGCTCGTGATGGTGTCTTTTTGGAGAAGGAACACCTTTCCAAAATGACAAGTGGGAGGAAAATCGAACTCGACGAAGTTCGAGAGGACGAGCAACAATGTCAACCTGATAAAACTGACAATCAAAATGCTTTAGAAGTAGTTGATAATATTGGTCAAAATCAAACAAAAAATATAAATGCTCAACCTATTACCCTTCTTAGGACGCAACGGCCAAGATCTACACCAGACGGATACCTTGGTATTGTCTTAACCGAAGATCAGGACATCCTAGTCATGAATGGAGATGAGCGAGCGACATACAAACAAGCTATGACGAGCCCCGACACTGCTAAATGGCAAGAGGCCATGAAATTTGAGATGGACTCCATGTTTGAAAATCAAGTCTGGGACTTGGTAAATTTGCCCGAAGGTTACACACCTATCGGTTGCAAATGGATTTTCAAATTGAAAACAGACAAAGATGGAAATGTATCGGTATACAAAGCTAGGCTGGTTGCAAAAGGTTATAGGAAAATCCACGGGATTGATTATGATGAAACCTTTTCGCCAGTCGCAATGCTTAAGTCCGTCCGGATCATCCTAGCGATTTCTGCATATTACGATTACGAAACATGGCAAATGGATGTAAAAAACGCCTTCCTTAATGGGATTTTGGAAGAAACTGTGTATATGACACAGCCGGAAGGTTTTGTTGATCTTAGCAACGCTGGAAAGGTATGCAAGCTTTAAAAGTCTATTTATGGACTGAAGCAGGCAAGTAGAAGATGGAATCTGCGATTTGATGAAGCCATTAGTAAGTTTGGTTTTATCAAGAATCCAGATGAGTCTTGTGTTTACAAGAAGGTCAGTGGGAGTGACATCGCATTCCTAGTCCTATATGTTGATGACATATTGCTCATTGGAAACAGCACAAAATTATTAGAGTCCGTAAAGGGCTGGCTGGGAAAGTGCTTTTCAATGAAGGACTTAGGAGAGGCACAATACATATTGGGCATCAAGATCTATAGGGATAGATCTAAGAGGATGATTGGATTGAGCCAGAGTACTTACATCGATAAAGTACTGGCATTATTTAGCATGGAGAATTCCAAGAGAGGGCACCTACCCATGTCCCATGGCACAACTCTTAGCAAGAAATAGTGTCCACAGACATCTGTTGAGTGGGACAGAATGAATCAGATTCCATATGCTTCGCTAATTGGATCGATCATGTATGCCATGATATGTACTAGGCCTGATGTATCGTACGCCTTAATTGCTACAAGCCGATACCAATCAGACCTAGGTGAGGCGCATTGGACTGCGGCCAAAAATATCCTAAAGTACCTGAAAAGGAACAAGGATAAATTCATGGTTTATGGTGGCCGTAAAGATTTGGTTGTTGAAGGTTACACCGACGCTAGCTTCCAGACTGACAGAGACGACTTCAAGTCACAATCAAGGTATATATTTTGCCTAAATGGAGGAGCGTTTAGTTGGAAGAGTGCCAAGCAAAGCACCACTGCAGATTCTATAACTGAAGCCGAATACTTGGCAGTTTCGGAAGCAGCTAAAGAGGCAGTTTGGATTCGTAAGTTCGTCAGTGAACTTGGTGTTGTACCCTCCATCAAGGGTCTAATAGATCTCTATTGTGACAACAATGGAGCTATTGCTCAGGCCAGAGAGCCAAGAGAGCACCAAAAGGTCAAACATGTCTAAAGGCGATTTCACGTGATAAGGGAATGGAAATCCGAAGGTAAAATCAGATTTTGTAAGATCGAAATGGATGATAATGTGGCCGATCCTTTGACTAAACCTCTGCCTCAAGTGAAGCACAACAAGCACGTCGAGGCATTGGGAATCAAGCACGTTGGAGATTGGCTTTGAATTCCCCGTACATGTGTTTTAAATTAAACTAGATGTCTTAATGTAAAACACTATGTTGAAGCCATTAATTTATTGAGTAATTAATTTTTCATGCAAAATTACTATTCACTCCATTGCTATTTAATTGTGGTTTAGAATTAAATAATGAGTCCATTCAATTTTGAGAATATTCAAAACAGGGTATCAAGGCCATGTCTTGGATAAAGAAACACCTGTTAAGTGAACATTGAATATTTAATTCGAAAATTATCCCTAATCGAGGTCATATAAATGATGGACAATTAATGACCACTGGAGATTAGTGTGTAGTATGATTTACAGCACCATTTCTTATAATGCAAGAACATAGTATTCATAAATCATTTGCACAGATGCTCGTTTGGAACTGCACCGGATCAACCTATGAGAGTACTTTAAGAGATTTAAAAACGTCATAAGTACATTTCTCATTATAGCTATCGGAACCTGTTTCCTCGACCATAAGTATTGTGAATTTCTCTTGTTTGAGTACTAGTGTCTTTGATGTTGTCAAACGTCCGCCGTAACTGGGGATTATAACGGGAACACTCGAGAGATTAGGTCCTCTTAGTAAAAGAAGCTTACAGTACAAGACTGGGAATGTCCCCCTATTAACAATAGGGAATATTTCTTTGTTGTCTACAAGGCCGCTCAAAGAGTGAGACTGTGAAAATGTATGGCCGTGGTCAGATGGATTTTAGAAATCATCTGCTTATTGACAGTCGAACTCGGAGATCGAGAAACACTTCTAGACGTAATAAAAATGACGAAGATTCTTACCTTATAGTTCATGAAGAGACATTAAGCAACATAGGAAATAGGCTATACACTGTATGCACATTTGTCCCGAAGGACAAGTGGGAGATTGAAAGGAATGGTGTCCTTCCAACAAGTGTATTATTCTGATAGAGGGTTTAGAATTATCAGGAAGCTAATTCTTCAGTGAGATCAAGTGATCGGAATGCCTTGGTGGAGGCCGCTTCCGATCTGTAATATTAATGAACAATTAGTATTACAGCTTTGTCTTGACTGAACCGTTCGGGTCGATCCCAAACGAACTGCCGATCGGAACCAACAAATCAATCCGAAGGCTTTGATGAGTCAATAGAGTTTTACGAACACATACGGCGGATATCTAGCCTAGGGCGTCGAGACCGAGCGTCGCAAAATCAACAAGCAACAAGTTCGAGCGTAGCCGTAGCATCGCATTAACCTAGCCATGTGGACGCTAGGCTAGCTCGAGCTAGCATGCACTTTGCATGGCTAGGCGCAAGCCTAGACGCACCATGTGTGTTAGGCGCACCATCGCTAGCAATAGGTGCTTGCATGTGTGCGTGCCTCACATGGCAGCACCATGCGTGCTTGCGTGCGTGCGTGCCTCGCATGGCAGCACCATGCGTGCTTGCGTGACTAAGTGCTATCGCAAGCCCTCGCACCACCTACGCATAGCACAACACTATCGCATTGATAGGCTTATGCGTGTGTGCGTGTGCGTGCATGTCATTGCAGCAGCACGCTGTGCTTGCTTGCGTGCGTGCTTCGCATGGCAGCACCAAGCAGTAAGCATCGAGCAGCATGGTAGAAGCCTCGCACAACAGCAGCAAGACCTAGCCCAGCGCCCACCAGCCAGCAGCACGCATGTGCTAGCTGTGCTGGCTGGTGCGTGTTGGCCATGCTACCTGCGCAAAGGCTGGTAGTGCTAGCTTGGCAGCAAGGTGGGCTGACATCTCACCTTTTTGATTGTGGCCGGTTTGAGGAGAGTGGGGACCAAGGCTTAGAGCCATGCCTTGGGGAGGAAGGCAATGGTCCCCCCATGGTCATGGTCCTCACCTAACCTCTCCTCTCCTTGTGCCACTTGTTGATTTGTAATTGCATTGTTTTATATTTAATTTTGGAATTAAATAAATTAGTGAAAAATGCAACTATCCCATAGTGATCATGAAATGGGGATACAAGTTTCCATTCCCTATAAATACCCAATTATTGGGCATTTGGGAATATAACTTGAGTAGAACTCAAAAAGGCATCTTTTATTATTGAGAAAACCTTTAAGTTCGTAAATCTCTAGTTTTATACTTAGTTAAGTCTCGACTAACCCTCGAGGCGAAGATCGTTCGGTTCGGGTCGTGGGTACGAGCCGTTGGAGGCTGTCACGCTTGTGAGGCTTAATAGCTTCGACGTAAAAGCTCGGTTTGCGAGCGAAGCACGCTTCAAGGGTATTACTTCTTTATCCCTTTTCTTAGTTATTGTTTAATTATGTTTATGCATGCTTTATTGCTTTAATTTTTGGGGTGGGTCTTGGGTAGGTTTCTCTTCCGCGTAGCGTTAGACGCTACGAAACCCAACACCCAGTACCTTATTATTGGAGCTAGGCTAAAATTCGTCCACATCTCATGTCTGAACGATCATCTCTCGTCGTCCTTTCGGCTTACTATATTTTTATATCTCGAATCCCTTGTGATGGTAGAACTCTCTCTTCGCCTTGACTGCTGATTAAATTGAAGACATCCTTCCTGCTTTAAGAGGCGCCATCTTTCTTAACTTAAGAAAAAACGTGCCTTTAGGTGATCTTTTACTGGTGTTCTACCTGAAAATACGAGAATGTCGTTTTTAAGACTAGTGCGATAAATGGGCTTTTGAGACTCCGTTTTGTTAACGGCAAGTATTGTTTCTTCCTTACTTTAACAAGTAAGCAAGTAAACTACCTTCACGGGTAAGGATCGTCTATGCTATGAGTTTCTCTTCCTTGATAGTGATCTAAGGTAAGTAGAAATCCCTCTTACTCAATAGTAGCTAAGGCAAGAAAGTATTATCAATGATCTTCTGCTAATGCTAACGTCTTTTTCATCTCTAATCTCATTTATGCTTCAGGAAAAATTTGACCTACCCGTAAAAAATCAATATAATAAAAAAGGGCTGGCTACTCTCCTTAATTTAACAAAGCAAAGAATTGAGTGATTTTTTCTTCTTGCCCTTAGTGAAGCGAGTGGCTTCTGCTCCCCAATTTAGCATTTGTGAGCGGCTTTTGCTTCTCTTCTTTGAAATCTAGATCTTCTCTTTCTGTGTCTATCAATCTTCCTGCCCCAAGCTGATGAATAAGCTTTAGATAGCCAAGATGGATGGAGTAGGGCTAGTCTAAGACAAGACATACCAATTTCTATTCTCCTTCTAGCGTTTACAATGGTTCCCACTCACTTTATTGAGTTACAGCCCTTGTTGGGTTCTACAAGGAAGCATCTCGATAGGTTCGCAACTTATGCTGTGGTTGATGCCCCACCCAAGCTTGAATTCCATACACGATTTGTCGTGTCATATAGAATTGTTGAGGAATTGATAGATGCAGGAAGGATTATTCTAGATAGCACATCTTGGTCTTTTTCTCTTACAGATGCCAGTCTTTTTTTTATTGAAGTGAAATAAGTGGTCTTAGCCTTTACGAGATGCCCCTTAGTGTGTTGGATTGAAGGAGATAAAATCCTAACACACTCGAGGTTTGATCTTCTAATCCTTGGAAGTTTAGACGGTTTCACAAAGGTACATCTTGATTCGTCTAGAGCGAATATGCCACTGATGCATAAAGTTGTGTGGAACCTGCTGAATCATATAGAGTTTGTACCTAGGCGTCACGCACACAAAGACCTAAACATTTCGTTAGACCGACAATACAGAAAACAAGACGAGCTGGTAACATTGAGCAAGACTCTCTTTCCTTGCTGTGGCTAGTCGCCCTAGTTCATTCAAATGAGTTTTGAGAGGCAAAACCAAACCTCCTAACATCTATACAGCCGCACTTCCAAGAATCTTTTTATCATAGACCACCCTACCACCCGCACTTCTACTTCCCTTCTATACCCTTCCCTAAAACCTGGTTTGTCCACTCCACTCGGATAAGTAAGTAGAGATTTACTTAGTTCTAGTGTATTTAGCACTAATTTCTCTTGATTCTGAGTGCAAAGAAAATTGTTTCAGTTAGGTTCTTTACAACCAAATCAAGAACAGAACCTTTAGGTGGCACCAAAATAATGAGAATCGCCTTTCTTTCACCTTTCTTGAATGAAGAAAGATAAGAGATTAGTGCAATAGATAATGAAGGGAGAGAAATTATCTTCGTTCAGTTCGGTAGAAGAAAGCCAAGACTGACTCTTTATCTTCAGCTTCAATTACAAAGCATTTTGCTTCCCGGTGAACTGAGAAATTCTTTGATTCGTTCGAGCGACGGAAGACTGTAGTTGAATAAGTCAATCTTCTTTTATTCTCTTGATTATCAATCAGTAGGCTTTGAAGCAGTAGTGCCCCACTATCAATTAGAGTAGGAGCTAACCACTATGCTAACGTAGGCTTCAAAGCTAAAGATAGGAGGGAAGGAGTGGAGTCAAGCCCTGACCATTGTCTGCTCTAGTCGAGCCAGCCCTCTAAGATGCTATCAATGTGAGTCCTTGAGAGAATGAATTAGTGTAATAGATGACAGCCGGGCATTCTAGAAGGATTGATAACGCATCTTCCCGGGGCAGTGAAGTCTCCGATAGAACTCTGACTTATTGCCCCTCTTCTATGCCACCATCCCCTAACCATATGGCTAGAGTAAAGTACCTCACTACTCATGTTCCAGGACTACGGCTCATCTATAAAAATAAAAATTCAATCGATTCCCTTTTACTACCTACCTTTCTGTCCGGACCGGTGTGAACCCAGACTATTCTTTTGACTTTATTGAAGATTTATAGAGTATTAAGATATCATCTAAAGGAGAAAAGCATTATAGCCTTATGGTTTCAAGCCTTCCGGATGTCTAGAGTGAGTGAGAAAGCCACCGGTAAACTCGAGGTAGACTTGACATACATTCTGCTTGACGGGATCAAAGCCTTAACCATAGACGAAAAGGAAAGCTAGGCCATGTCCGCTACAGAATACTGTACTCTAGCAGCCCCCCCCCCCCCTGCCTTAACTTTCTTTCACTTTTCGACTTGTACCTTAGTAATCCATCTCACTTGGAAGAAGCATGTCACTTGGAAATTCCATCCAATGGCCTAAACCGCATCTAATTAGGCATTCAAACTATTTGACTGATGTAGTAGAAGCAAAAAAGAAACTGACCCTTGAGCATAACCATAGTTAAGCAAAATCAATTAGGCGATCCTTACTGTCGGAAAGACTCAAATAGGCTAACTCATTTAGTATAGTAAAACTCAGCATACGACGAGGTTGGTTTATTAAAGGAAGGTGACGTACTCCTTAATCATAGAGCTAACAAAGGATCCTACCTGTAGCTTGAGGATTTGTTAGTTGGCTTAATAGCTTGCTTGGTATGATTGTTCATCTTGCTTTGCTAGTCCCACTGCCCTTACCTATTCCAATACCAAAAAAAAAAAAAAAAAAAGAGTAGTTCCCGTTCCCTATTCGTCCTGGTCCTTGTGAAAGGTCCAGACAATGGGAAAGAATCCATGTTAAAGTCTTATTACCAAGTGTAAGCTGCTTTCTGTGGAAGGTTCGATTACGAGAAGGAAATAGAGGTCACAAGGTAAGGGTCCGCTTTCAAAAAGAATAGCTTTAGCTATTACAACCCTTTTATGTGTGGAAAATGAATCAAAGCAATTCTCCCTTACTCTAAGAAGTAAGAAAGTAGAAACTACCTCAACATGTGGATCTAATAAATGGTTCTTGTTTATACTCATATAGCATAAAAAGGATTCATTGGGGGGCCTGAGAAATCCACTTTGTACCTTCGTATCTATAACACTTCTCAACTCTATCCTTCTTTACATCTCGGCTCAAACAAGAGCCACAATGACTGCAACAAGAGGAAATACACCATAATCAGTCAAGCAAGTAATTTGAATAGGGATTATGAACAAGCCCTTACCTTGGCCTTAGCCGTTCGATTGATTGTTCTAAAGTCAAGCCTTTCACTTCATTATTCAAGCTCTTGAACATGGGTTGAGTTCATACATTAAGAAAGCTTTCCTATTCAAGACATACTACCAATTCCTTTGAAGCTACTACCACTACCGAAGCCGGCTTTCTTCTTTTTGTTACCGGTTGGGCTTTCTATCGATGGGAGATTAGTCAGCGGAAGACTTGCAAGCTAGCTCGTGCAATCAACGAAAAAAGCCTTCTCCATACTCTATCTTCTAAGTGAATTGAATTACCTTAGTAAGCTGGCTTTCTAAGCTAAGCAAGCCCGGTTCTCCAGGCACTAAGGTAAGACGTGGATCAATCATGACGAAAATGGACTTTTCCGTAATGTAATAGAAGAGTCACGGTCCAATTCCCCCGGCTATATATTTTTTCTTACAAGTAATAATAAGGGATGAATGAAAGCGAAAAAGCGCTTGGCTTAACCCTTTGTTCTCTCCTAATCAGGTCGGGGGCAAAGACCAGCTTCATCATTCAGTGGTAGAGTGTTCATAGAAAATAAGGCGTCGCCCAACGAGTGGCTGATTTTGGTGGTGGATGCTAAAGGAGCTCCTTTTTTCTTGTTTCCGGAGAGAATCTCGCTCATGAAGGAAGAGTATGCGTGCTAGCACGTTACGGCATAGGCAGTTGTTTGGATCAGATAGCCCTTTGGGCTACCGCACATAAAATTCTGATCAACAACTTGGAGGTATGGCTGAGTGGCTTAAGGCATTAGTTTGCTAAATCAACATACAAGAAGATTGTATCATGGATTCGAATCCCATTTCCTCCTGCACGGAAGAGGAACTAGCGAGCAAAATTACATGAGAGAAAGAATTGAACCCTTTGGTGGAGTCCAGTCCCCCAGAGGACTTAATGGCACTACTTAGTGACTAGGAGCAGAGAGCCCGTTGCGCCTTATATTTTTTTACCGGCCTATCTTCTTTCTATAAGCAAGCTCCCTCCTGCCAGTAGGTACCTGGACGGCTCTCGGTTCTTGAGCATGTTGGGAGATTAGGCGGCAGTCGAAAGAGCTGCTCGAAAGCTTTACGAACAAGCGAAAATGCCCTTAACTGAAACTTAAAGGCCTTTTCTCTTTATTCTTAGTTAAGAAGAAAGTGTAGAGCGCCTTTCTATGAAGAAAACAAACCTTAGGAAAGTGGTTCAGGTAGCTCAATTGGTTTGAGCAAAGGATTGAAAATCCTTGTGTCAGTGGTTCGAATCCACTTCTAACTAGGCGAAGGGTCCAAAAAGGATGAGCGAGTTTGGTTCGAGTCTTGATCAATCGGGTAGAACTATATGCTTCGAGGGTAAAACGAGGTGTAGCGCAGTCTGGTCAGCGCATCTGTTTTGGGTACAGAGGGCCATAGGTTTGAATCTTATCACCTTAATGTGATGGGCTGATGTGCACAGACTCGTAGGCTATAAGGCTGACGAAAAAAAAAGCACATTTTTAATTTATGGTAAAAGATGATTGGGTTATGATAGGAGATTTTCATTTTATTCTTTACTCCGGAGATAGAATTAATGGTAATGTTGTTGCAGATGTTGAGACAAGAGATTTTATGGAATTTTTAACTTCTAATGTGATTACTAAATTACACGATTCTGGATGGTATTACTCTTGGTCTACTAAAGGCATGGAGAAGGGAGAGTGAAAAGCAGAATTGGTAGGGCGTTGGGACAACAGGATGGAGAAAAATGGTCATCTGCATGTTAAGTATTTGAACCCTGCTCTTTCAGACTACTGCCCTTTGATTCTTAGCTGTATTGTAGAAGAGGATAGAGGAGGGAGGCCTTTTTTTTTCCTAAATTATATGGTTGATCACAGTCAATTTGAAAGCGTAGTAATTACAAAATCAGCTGATAGCACTGAGCTACATCAAGAAGAGAAGCAGATCAGTATGGAGCTTAAGGTTGTTCATTGAGGAATCCGCTTTAAGACAGAACAAGAAACCAGCACTACCCCTTTACTTTCAGTAACTCGTAAACCCTAGACGAAAAACGCAGTTTTATCCATTTGTAGATGGAGCTTCGATAGCGGCTAGGTCTAGAGGGAAGTTTTAAGCATTACGTTCTTGCATAACTTCTGATTAGGGGATTTTTCTCCCACCAATCGGAATGCGCCACGTGGGCCAATCAGGTCTTGCCAAGTGTCCCCCAGTTGGACCTCTCAGGGCTTGCCACGTGGCACACTCTTATTCGTCCACCACTGGACTTATTATGTCATGACACGTGGCATACTCCATGCCTAATGGAGAAGCCGGCCACCTAGGCCCAACTTCCGAGGGAAGCCCAATCAGCCCAAGGTTAACCTAAACCTAGGATTGGCACATTTCCCGAGGTTATAAATACCTCCCTTAATCCTCATTAAGGGGGAGGACGCAGATTACACACATTAAACACTCTCACCTAGAGAGACTCAATCACTTTAATTTCCGCATTAATTACTCCTTAATCAAGTACTAACTTGACCGTCGGAGGCGGATCTCCAATCATCCGGAGCATCCGTTTGTTTTGCAGGTACAGGCGTCCGGTTCCAGTCTCGGAATTGTAAATCTCCCGCAGGATATCAGAAAACCCCGAAACATTTTGGCGCCGTCTGTGGGGAGAGTACTTCTGAGATGGCATCCACGTTTGTACCGGCTCCTGAAGAGAGACGTCCCCTGGACGACCCTCTAGTTCAGTCGGACCACGATACTGAGAATGAATTTGAAGTTGAAGCTCAAACAGCTTCAGACGGGACCCTAAGGGCCCGACGTACCCGTCATACCGAAAGGAGGGAACGGGAACATCTTCAAACTGGAAGTGAGCCAGCAGGCGCACCGCCTGTTCGGCAGCAGCCGACTGATGGGTCTGCTCCCATCACAAGGAACGAACTCATGACCTTCATGAGGGACTTCAAGGGAGAAATTCAAGAGTTGATCAACAAGAAGCCGCCTGCTCTGGACAAGGAGCAGTCGGCTAAGAAACCCTCCACTTCACGGAAGAGGAAGCCAGTTCAAGGGCGAGAGGCGACCCCTCATCCTAAATCTATGAAGTGGGAGCCACCTGCCCTTGATTTCACAAAATACCGTTTTCCTACTCCAGGAAATGATCAGACCAGGCGTCCAGCCAACTGATCAAAATATAAAAATTCAATTCGACCTGTCCCAACGTTATAGCAGGCGTCCGACGGCATCCATCCGGATGAAATTCGTCGCAGAGAGCAGCTCCCTTTTGGGTGGAACATTGTTCTATAAAATCATTACACGGCACCTATACGACTGTCTAACCAAGACAACCACGTAGCCGTTTCCCGGACAAGGATATCTCTCACTTAACTGACTAATCACGTCAAGCAAGTGTTCGCAGTAACCATCCGGGTCAAACGACCGACTGAACTACTTGGGATAAGAACAGTTGGTATTTTATGAGTTAATAGCCAACAAACATTGGCGAATAAAGGGGAACAACCGGTACCCACCGCTTGATACCTCTACTACTCAGTTACTTGGCGACTAGGTAACAATCATGTTTACTTGGTCACTCCTTAAAAATTTAGTATGAAACAAAAAGGTGTCCATACAGCGCCTGTTCACACTAGATTAAATGCGGCGGGGAACAGTCGGCCTAGACGGCCTAAAGTCTCTAGCCTAAAAACATGACAAGTGGGAAACCACTTTCCTACTTGGTTAATTTTACAAATGACAGGACCGCCTACCTAAAGGGGATCCAGTCTTTAAAATGGTTCGAATACCGATTGGATAAATGGCCGACTAATCGTCTAGCCTGGAAACAGACAACCAGTCGTCTAGGGGCATAGGCGGCGTGACTAACTATCCGTACCTGTCTGCAACTATCGGCCATGTAAAACAGTCGGTATACTGTACAATTGGATATCAGAATATTCAATACTTAAACAAATTTGAAGCAAAACAAAAATATTCATTAAAAGGAAGCCGGTCATTAAAGACCGGCCAAATATTCAGAGCCCCGGCCCCCTGACCGGGTAAATACAAACAAACGGCACGCAGGCCGTGGAAAGAAGACATAAAGCTTAAGAAGGGGGTAGATCTTCAATATTAGCAGCTGCCGCCTGGTCAGCACTCTTCTTGCTGGACTCGGCTTCAGCTGCATCCTTCTTTGATGCATTACCCCCAAGCGGCACAAGCGCCACTACCGGCTGCTACTCCTCCTCCAACGCCTCTTCCTCAGCAACCGCCAGGATCTCTTGATTATATCTATCAGAACACTGGTGGTACGTTTTTTCCCAAGAGGCAAAGTCGGCATTGGGGAAGAGGCGGCCCCAAGTCATGCGCTGGATTTGAGCAGAGTCTTCCATCATCTCCCGGACCAGCTCTTTCTTTTCTTGCTCGGCCTTTTCCGAGAGCTCCTGAGTAAGACTCTTCTCCTGTATCACCAGGCGTTCCTTTACGCTCGCCAAGGATTTCTCCAAGGTTTCGTATGAGGACATCTTTTGGCGAAGAGGTCTCAGCTCGGCCTTGAGGTTGTTGATGGTCGCCTCCAGCTCGCTATTCCTCTTCTGGGCCGCCTCTAACTGAGCCCGGATAACGGCGGTAGCCTACGCCTGATAATAAAGAATATCAATTGTCAGAACTTCATTTTGGGCAATTTGAAACATTGCCTTATCACAGTCAGAGGCGGCCATAGCTTTTGTAGCCTTTACCTCTTTGTTCTTCCGGTCAAGCGGCTTGCGAAGGCCGTTCACTCGGAGCAGGGCCTAAGTAAAAAGGGAACAGGCGTCAGTTTCCAAACAAAAAAGAAAACAGGCGTCCTGGAATTCAAATACTCAAAAATATGCTAAGTATACCTCAGCAAGGACCCCTGCAATCCCGTCTAGGTCAAGGGTGCCGACACCCCTGACCGCCTCCCTTTCAGCTGGAGGAACGGCCTTGATCATAGACTTGGCCACCTCGACCAAGTCAGGCTCCTGAGGGCCGGCTGCATCAAGCATAAACAAACGGATTAGACCTAGTAAAGAAGGGAGCAAGTCTAAAATTTACAAGGACGATTTCATACTTCTAGGTGGCCAAGTTGGAGTTTTAGATGGAGTGGCCGGCTGTTTCTCAGCCGCCGCATATTTCCTGGCAGAACCAGGAGAGCTCGCAACAGTCGTCCTCCGGGCCTTGGGGTCCGGCTGTTGGGAAGAAGAAGCTCTTGGAGCGCCCGTCTAAAAAAGAAGAAAAGAGTCAGTATATGCATAAACACAACTCCAAAAAGAGTGAAAGGTTCGAAGCCCACCAAGGGTGCCCCCTTGTTGGGGGAGTCGGTTGAAGACTTTTGCATAATGGAGGCCCGCAACATGGCCGCCGCAGTCTTGGAGGCGGTAATTTTGCTCATGGCGTCCGCTGCAAAAACAAATAGCAAATTTAATAAAAGTCATAACAAGAAATGCACGGAACAACAGAGTATTCGTCGTAGAGCCATTTGAAGCTCGGGACGCAGTGCAGGGGTACTTGCTCTTGTACCCCTGAAGTAGAGTTCACCTTCGACTCTACTTTGAAGAGTCCTTTGTCTAGGATCTCTTTCTTAGCCTTGGGGGGAACAGGCGGCATGCTGCGGCCGCCTGCAAGAAGGGGCGGATTCCTGTTCCACCTGTTGAAGCGCTTGTTCAGCTCTATGTCTGAACTCTCAATGATAAGGAAGGTGCTCCGCCAGTCCTTCCATTTGTTTGATTTACCTCTTGTCATGAGGTAGCCCCTGTGGCTTGCCAATTGATACCAGCCGGTACCGCCTGCCTTAGGGGTCCGGCTGAGTTAGTTCATGTGGGCGAAAGCCTCGAAGTTCGGCTCCACCCCGTGCAGTTCGCACCCGGCCACATAGCCGAGTACGTTGACCCAGGAGTTCAGGGCTAACTACCATAACCCCAACTCATACCCATCCAATATCCGCTGAACAGCCGGATGTAGTGGGAAGCGCAGCCCAGCCTTGATGGCCGCCTCGTAGCAGCCAAAGCAGGCGCCATCATAGCTAGTACCAGCCGGCCAGACGACTGTGTCTTCTGGATCCGGCACGAACACTAAAAAGCCGGGGCCCATTGTGTGGTTTGCGATAAAGCTCCCCACTTTCTCTTGCATGGCCGTGATCCGGCCCCGAGGTACCGTGCAGTAGTAGGGGGTATTTTGCTCTCGGTGAGAGGCGGATGGCTCCGCCCAATTGTCCCCCTTCTCAACTGCGTGAGAAAGCCTCGCCTCTTGTAGGCGACTGTTTTTCTCTTCTGTGTCCAGAGAAGCATGGCCAGAAGAGCTAGACTCGGATTCGTCCTCTGACGAGTCCGAAGAGGACGACTCCTCCCCTCTCCCAGAGGGGCCCGCCTCCTCTCCTTTAAAAGGAGCAGGAGAGAATGTAGAATTGTCAACTGTAAAATGGGAAGGGGTCACTTTGACTCCTCCCTCAGAACTGCCGGCTTTCAAGCCGCTTTGTTTCACTTCCACATCTGGCGCCTGGTCAGATGTTTCACTAATCGACACCCTGTGGGAGGAGCCGTCTGAGTTTGAGATCCTGGCAGTCTATTTTGTTCTGGCCATCATGTTCTACATAGACACAGATACAGTCGGACTTTGTATAAAGGGCAAAGATGGGTCCAGAAAAGGGCAAGCGGCACTCCTAGTCCTAGATTCAGCCGTCCCCGGTGACCGGCTGATCACTAACCTAGGTCGTGTCGTGTGCTTCCGTGGTGCCATTTCAAAAAAGAATAAAGTAAAGAGAAAATTAAGAGTAAGAGAACCGACGGTTACCTGAACAAGTGACGATTGATGAAGTTCTGAAAATCCTTTGCAGTCGGCTTGTCAGAGCAGGCGGTAGGCGGAAAGGGTCCAAAATGTCAGAGCAAGTTCAGGGGTCCGAATGTTCTCTCACAAAGTTCTTAAGTGTGAAAATGACCGAAGTCAACACTCCTTTATATAGGCGAAGTGAGAAGGCGAAGGGTCACTTCCAGAATTCAAAATTTTGGCGGGAGAATCTCTCGGCCTTTCGTCGAGTGACACCTGTAGCAGGCCGTCGCCTGTTACAGGGCGACACCTGTCACAGGTAACACGTGACCAGTCACGTGCCACCTGTCAGGGGCAAATGATTAGGGGATTTTTCTCCCACCAATCGGAATGCGCCACGTGGGCCAATCAGGTCCTGCCAAGTGTCCCCCAGTTGGACCTCTCAGGGCTTGCCACGTGGCACACTCTTATTCGTCCACCACTGGACTTATTATGTCATGACACGTGGCATACTCCATGCCTAATGGAGAAGCCGGCCACCTAGGCCCAACTTCCGAGGGAAGCCCAATCAGCCCAAGGTTAACCCAAACCTAGGATTGGCACGTTTCCCGAGGTTATAAATACCTCCCTTAATCCTCATTAAGGGGGAGGACGCAGATTACACACATTAAACACTCTCACCTAGAGAGACTCAATCACGTTAATTTCCGCATTAATTACTCCTTAATCAAGTACTAACTTGACCGTCGGAGGCGGATCTCCAATCATCCGGAGCATCCGTTTGTTTTGCAGGTACAGGCGTCCGGTTCCAGTCTCGGAATTGTAACTCTCCCGCAGGATATCAGAAAACCCCGAAACAACTTCCATACCAAGGTTAGCACGGTTAATGATATCAGCCTAAGTATTAATTACACAACCTTGACTATCAACTATCGATGGGTTTAAATTGAAACCATTTAAGTTGAAGGATATAGTACTAATACCTAAAGTGGTAAACCAAATACCTACTACAGGCCAAGCAGCTAAGAAGAAGTATAAAGAACGAGAGTTGTTGAAACTAACATATTGAAAGATCAATCGGTCGAAATAACCATGAACAGCTACAATATTAAAAGTTTCTTCCTCTTGCCCAAATCAGTAACCTTCATTAGCAGATTCATCTTCTGTGGTTTCCCTAATCAAATTAGAAGATACCAAGGAACCATGCATAGCACTAAAAAGAGAGCCGCCGAATACACCAGCTACACCTAACATGTGAAATGGATGCATAAGGATGTTGTGCTTAGCCTGGAATACAATCATAAGGCTGAAAATACCAGCGATTCCTAGAGGCATACCATCAGAAAAGCTTCCTTAACCAATTAGGTAGATCAAGAAAACAGCAGTAGCCGCTGCAACCAGAGCCAAATATGCAACAACAATCCAAGGGCGCATACCCAGACGGAAACTAAGTGTCCACTCACGACCCATACAACATGCTACACCAAGTAAAAAGTGTAGAACAATTAGTTCATAAAAACCACTGTTGTATAACCACTCATCAACCGATGCCGCTTCCCATATTGGATAAAAGTGCAACTCTATAGCTTCAGAAGTAGGAATAATGGCACCCAAAAAAATATTGTTTCCGTAAAGTAGAGACCCAAAAACAGGTTCACGAATACCATCAATGTCTACTAGAGGAGCAGCAATGAAGGCTATAATAAATACAGAAGTTGCATTCAATAAGTTAGGGATCATCAAAACACCAAACCATCTAATATAAAGACGATTTTCAGTGCTTGTTATCTAGTTACAGAAGCGACCCCATAGGCTTTCGCTTTCGCGTCTCTTTAAAATTGCAGTTATGGTAGAATCTTGGTTTATTTAATTTAATTATCAGGGACTCCCAAGCACACAGCTTCACTAGAAATAGAGAATTGAAAGCTTGTTATTTAACAGTATAACATGTCTTATATGCCCGTGTCAACCAAAATTTATTGAGATCGATCAGAATTGGGTGTAAATAACTGAAGTGAATTAAAAAGAAAATATATAATATGATTTCAATATAAAAAATAATAAAAAATTAAAAAGGTTGCCTGGGACTCGAACCCGGAACCAATAGGATGGAGCAGATAATTTCCTTGTTAAAAAAAGAAAATCCCCTCCCCAAACCGTGCTTGCATTTTTCATTGCACACGGCTATCCCTATGTATAAATTTCAAACTTAGTTCCCCTCTTAGGGGGCTCAAACAAAGTTAAATACTCAATGAATTCAACCCTTACTCCATAAAGATTCAATAGAAAAATGAATAAATTTTTTTATCTTATCCCCCATTCGTTTAGATAGAATTTCAATTTCATTTAGACAGTCTCACAATCAATCATTCATCGTTGGACAAATTATGGATACAAATAATATCCAAATACCAAACGCCCCCTCTGTAGAATCCCTGTGAGATAGAAGACTCCCTTGGTAAGATCAAAGGAAGAACTTTTTCGTCCTCTGTAAAGATTTCTTCTAAAATTTCTAAACCTTATCTTTTCAAAAAATCACGTACAGTACTTTTGTGTTTACGAGACAAAGTTCTAGCACAAGAAAATCGAAGTATATACTTAATTCGATACAAACAATTTTTTTCTTGAAGAGCCACTATAATAATGAAAAATAGTTCTACATATACGTCCAAATAGATCAATAATATCATACTCAAATAAATCGGTCCACACCGACTTACTAACAAGATGGCCTAATACATTAAAAAAATTCGCTTTAGCCAACGATCCAACTGAAAGGAACGGTGTCCTTCCAACAAGTGTATTCTTCCGGTAGAGGGTTTAGAATTATTACGGAGCTAATTCTTCAGTAAGGTCAAGTGATCGGAATGCCTAGGTGGAGGCCGCTTCCGATCAGTAATATCGAGGTACAATTGATATTAAAGCTTAATCTTAACTGAACCCTTCGGGTCGAACCCAATCGAATCACCGATCCGAGACGACGAATTAATCCGAAAGGATTTAATGAGTCGACAGAGTGTTACGAATACAGACGTCGGAAATCGAGCCTAGGGCGTCGAGACCGAGCGTTGCAAAATCACAAAGCGACAAGTATGAACATAGCCCTAGCATCACACTAGCCTAGCCATGTGGATGTTAGGCTAGTTCAGGCTAGCATGCACCTAGCATGGCTAGGCACAAGCCCAAGCGCACTAGGTGTGCTAGGCAGCCCATCGCAAGTGCTATGCGCACCGTAGCACACCATCGCAAGCCAATGAGCATCACTAGGCGCACCATGCGTGCCCTAGGATGGATGGGCACCATCGCAGCGTAGGCAGCATCACTAGGCGCACTATGCGTGCCCTAGGATGGCCTGGTGCCGTCGCGGCCCTAGCACAATGTTGGGCGCATGGCAGGACCACACGCACCAAGCACATCTAGTGCTAGGCACTGGCGCATGCGTGGTGCGTGGTGCGTGGTGCATGGCCGAGGCATGTGCATGCATAGTGCATGGTGCATGGCCGAGGCTGATGCGTGGCTGTGCGAGTGTATGCGAGGGAGAGCTAGCAAGCTAGCAGCGCCAAGCCAAGCATGCGTGGCTTGCTAGCAGCACGCATGCTAGGCATTGCGTGCGAGAGGGGCTGGATGCGTGGCGTGCCTGGTGTGCGAGACTCATGCGTCTAGCTGGCGAAGCAAGAGGCAAGCATGCGTGGCTCGCTAGTAGCACGCATGTTGGCCATGCTAGCGATTGTGCGAGGGAGATGCTGCGAGAGATGCGAGGCACAACACCATCGCCAGCACGCACCAGCGCATGGCACTGGCACGCACCAGCGCCAGCACGTAGCACCAGCACAGCCCAACAGCAGCATGCACTGTCTGGCTGGCTAGGTGCTGGGCAGCAAGGCGATGCTAGCTGGCACCCCTAGCTGCCATGCTAGCTGGCAACCAGCTAGCCCTCCTTGACCCAGTTTTGGGCATTGAGTGTAGGGACCAAATCATGGCCTTGGGGATCAAGGCAATGGTCCCCCCGCAAGCCTTGGTCCTCACCTAACTCTCTCTCTCCCCTTGACACTTGTTGCATTGTGATTGGATTTATTTATTAATTTATTTTAGAAATAAATTAATCAGCAAAATTATTCATTCTCCCACATTGGTTGGGGAATGAAGTTCAAGGGTTCATTTCCCTATAAATACCAAGCTTGGGTATTGGGAAATGAATAACCTTGAGTGGAATTAAAAAGGCAACTCTAAGAAAGAGTAAACCTTTGATTCGTAAAACTCATAGTTATTTTGTCCGGGTCTTGACTAACCTTCAAGACTTAGGACGCTCGGGTCGGGTCGAGGGTACGATCCGTCGGAGATCTCCTGCTTTCGGGATTTTTGAAGTAAGAGCTTTTTGGGAGCGAAACACGCGTCAAAGGTATAATTCTTGTTCTTAATCTTTTTTGATTAAGTTTATTATGCTTGTTAATTGCTTTAATTAAGGGGCGGGTCTTGGTGGGTTTCCTTCCGCGTAGTGTCGGGTCACTACGAAACCCTACAGCGGTATCGGAGCCACGCTCCTTTTAATTTTTGCAATTATTTTTTAATTAAGGTGTTTTAAAAGAATTTAACTTTCTGGTTCATGTTCTTCTAACTAGATTAGATGTTCGTTTTAATTAATTTTAAAACTCGATTTTATTTTCGATTTGGCTGTCGAACCCAGATTTTGGCTCAAAAGTAGTGATTTTTGGGTGGAATCGACATTCTGGAACAAATTCAACCCATTTTTCTGGGGTTTTTCGTTTTTTAACGAAAATTTTAATTCTTTTAACCCAATTTAAATGCACATTTGCATCACTAATCTACTGGTTTTAAAATATCCTTGAGCATAATAATGGAGTTTTTATTAGTGCTTAAGTTGATATACCAAATTTTCACAAATTTTTCAAATAAATTGCAATAATGTGTGAAAACTTGTTGTGATTTTGTATTATAAGTTCCCAAATAGTGTTAAAGTTCTAATCTTTAAAGGTTTAAATGATTGGAACCCTAACCCTAAATTCCATGTTGAACAAAGTTTGGATTTTTCATGTTTGGTTAATTAAAATCCATCAAGTTCAATTACTTGTGAGTAAAATTTTATTAATCTTCATATTGGAAGATGTAATCTTGGTATTTTACACAAGTATGCAAGTTGGAAAATTTTTATCATTGGATGGTTAATTTATTTTTCCCAACTCCCATTTGTCAAATCCATTATTAATTTGCATATTGGCAAGATTAATTTTGGACATAGCTCATTTTATTTTAAGAATAAAGTTTGACCTAATTTTGTTCAAAATTGAAATTTTTGATAAATTTAGGTTTGTGCACCAATAAAATAAATTTTATTTAAGTAGGACTTAATTTTATTTTATTTTATTTTCCCTCAAATTAATTCTAAAATGTAATTTGGAATTAATTATTGTCACACACAAATCGGAATTAAATTTTGAGAATTGGCACGCAAATCGATGCAAAACCGCAAGCGTCACAAAGGCTAGTCGGGCTGCCTAGCAGCCCACATGTGGCTGCCTATGGTGTACGCAAGGGCGTTGCACCAATGCGCGTGGCTGTGTGGCATTTGGAGTGGTGTGCTGCCATGGTGCTGCGTGCATGGCATGGCTGCTGAAATGGCTTGTGCGTGCTGCTGGGCAGCAGGGCAGCAAGCTCCAGCTAGCCTGCCAGACGCTGCCAGGCACCAGCTAGCAAGCTAGCATGCGCAGCATGCGTAGCGAGCTGCTAGTGCTGGCTGGCGCAGCATGCCATGCTGAGCATGGATGCTGGCACACAGCAAAGCAAGTGCAGCACATGAGCTGCCTAGCAGCCATGGTGCGCATCCACCTAATGCTTGTGTGGGGTATTTTGCTTAAGTTAAAGCTATGATTTTGCGATAATTTTGCCGTTTTAATAATTTCAAGTAATTATTTTAACGAGGCTAAAAAACCTCGATTTTCGATTTTGCAAAATTTTGACAAATTATGGGTTATGCCGACTTAATTAATCGGATTAATTAAGTACGGATGGGGAATTTAGTGGGAGCTTAATTAAGTGCGTTAGCATTTTGCGTTTAGAAATAATGGATTAAACCACTTTGACTAGTTTTAATTAGGCGCGTTAATTGGATTAACCACCTAAGTTAGTTACTAGTTTTGCGTGTTTAATTATGTATTTCGTAAAATTGCATGGGCCATTCACAAATAGTGAATGGGTGAATGGAAGATTGTTTTCAAAATAGGTTCTTTGAAAATGGCAACTAGTGGGGCCCGACTAGGATAGAAAATACGGACTGCGTTCCGTTATGTATTTTTGTAAATCTAAATACGGTCTGCAAACCGTTAAGTATTTTTGTACTATTAGATTAATCTTAGTCGTTCTAGCTAGCTTCTTTTATTTCATTTTTGGCCAAGATGTCTCAAAACGGCGTTTCGACGAAGACGAGCCAAGATGAAGACCCATGGAAATTGAAGATTTCAAGGGGTCATGCTAGTTGCCAGATGCATCTAATTTTATGCCTTATATATTGTTATATATATGATTCTTAGATGCATGTCTAAGATTTCTATTATGTTGCGACGATTAGTTAAGTTCACTTAAATCAACCAACATAGAAACCCTAGGTCCCTTTAATAATATTGAGCTAAAATGTTCCGTTCCAAGAACAACACTTACCGAACTAATGCGCGTACGTGATGGATTACGCCAAAGCGAGGCATCACTACTTCCCTAGGAACGTAAGGTATACTAGGTATACAAGTTGTCTTGGTTAAGCTCAACGATATCAGTAAGGAGTCCTTAGATGTCGTGGCAAAAGAGATAAAACGTTAAAAATGCATTAGATGCGACATTTTATCTAACCGAGAGTAGCTTGGAGCTATTAGCAATTGGATTGCTTACCTTAAGATATTTAATGATTAAGACAAGCCAAAGCATGCTTAACCATTTCTTGATCTTTGGGATCTCGGAATCATTTTATTCTCGCCCATAAGGGACAATTTTAAATGCGTGGATAAAATGTTCAATAAGATTGAATATATGCGTGAACGTTTTAAATTTCAACTTATTGATAAATGAATGGTTTTTCACTTCAAATTCTTTCAATTGTAGAATCATGTCTGCAAGTAACTCAAACAACAACCAATTCTCTTTGCGCTCAATTCTCAACAAGGAGAAGTTGAGCGGGCCAAACTTTCTTGATTGGCAAAGAAATCTCCGCATTATACTAATGCAGGAGCAAAAGCAATACGTCCTTGATGAGGAAATGCCCGACGCTCCAAATGAGGAGGTCACTCAGGCTGCCCTTAACCGATGGCAAAGTGCCAATCGGGATGTCAAATGCATCATGTTGGCCACCATGTCTCCGGACCTTCAAAAGACTTTCTTTGAAAAAGAGACAACTTTTAAGATCATTTCTGAGCTTCAGAATATGTTCCAAGAGCAGGCCCAAACCAAAAGGTTCGAAACCCACAGGCAGATCCTTGAGAGCAAGCTTAAGAAAGGAGAGCCAGTCAGCCCGCATGTTCTCAAAATGATTGGATTATTTGAGAACATGGAAAGGCTTGATGCTGGGTATTCAACCAAAATGGCAATTGACATCATTCTCCACTCCCTTCACAAAGGCTATGATCAGTTCAAGATGAACTATAATATGCATAGTATGGAGAAAACCCTCACCGAGCTTCATGGTATGTTGAAGCAAGCCGAGCAAACCCTCAAGGATGAGAGCAAGCATGACATGCTCATGGTGAGGAAGGGCAAGCCATTCAAACGTCTGGGCAAAAAGAAGAGCTTTAATGGTAAAAAGAAGAAATTCACGCCTAAGTCAAAATTTGCCAAGGGCAGCAAGGACAAAAAGGCAGCCTCTTCTATGTCCGATTCCGAATGTTTCTACTGCAAGAAGAAGGGGCATTGGAAACGGGACTGCCTCAAATTCAAGGAAGATAAGAAGAACGACAACGTTGCTTCTTCATCAGGTATTTTTGTTATAAACTTAAACTTCGCTAGCAAAACATCATGGGTATTAGATACCGGATGTGGCTCACACCTTTGTTCCAATGCTCAGGGACTAAGGATATATAGGAGGCTAGAGAAGGGAGAGGTCGAGCTTCGGGTCGGCAATGGAGCAAGGATGTCTGCCATTTCCGTTAGAACTCTCAGTTTGTCTTTGCCCTCAGGGCTTGTTCTAGACCTTGAAAACTGTTATCATGTTCCTAGAGTGACCAAAAACATTATTTTAATATCGGCGTTGGACGCCAAAGGATTCGAATTTTGAATCAAAAACAATAGTTGTTTTATTTATTTTGAAAATGTTCTATATGGTAAGGCACATTCAGTAAATGGTCTTTATGTGCTTTCACTAGAAAAACAGGTCTATAACATCGAGAATACTGCCAAAAGGGCTAAGACCATCGAGTCGAATCAAACCTACTTGTGGCATTGTCGTCTTAGCCATATTAACATCAAACGCATCAAGAAACTTCTTCAAGAAGGTGTTCTTGACTCATTCGACTTAAAGTCGTTTGAAAATTGCGAAGGATGCTTATTAGGCAAGATGATACAACAGCCATTCTCCAAGTTGGGAGAAAGGGCAAGTGACTTATTAGGTCTAGTACACACGGATGTATGTGGACCAATAAGCACACCCGTAAGTCAAGGTTACCGATATTTCATCACTTTTACCGACGATTATAGTAGATATGGCTATATCTACTTAATGTCGAATAAATCTGAATCCTTTGAGAAATTCAAAGAATTTCAGAAAGAAGTTGACAATCAACTTGGCAAGAAAATTAAAGCACGTCGATCGAATCAAGGTGGCGAATATTTGAGCCATGAATTCGACGATCACTTGAAAGAAAATGGCATTCTTTTAGAGTTGACACCTCCCGAAACTCCTCAATGGAACGGAGTGTCCGAACGGAGGAATCAGACCTTGTTAGACATGGTTCGATCAATGATGGGTCTTAGTGAACTCCCTATCTCTTTCTGGGGACATGCGCTACAAACTGCAGCACTAACACTGAATAAAGCTCCGTCAAAAGCTATTGAAAAGACTTCATATGAATTATGGACTAAGAAACCTCCTAGGTTGTCTTTTCTCAAGATTTGGGGATGAGAAGCATATGTCAAGCGATTAATTTCGGACAAACTTCACCCCAAATCAAATAAGTGTTTCTTTGTGGGATATCCAACAGAAACCAAAGGGTATTACTTCTACAATAAATCCGAGAACAAAGTTTTTGTTGCTCGTGATGGTGTCTTTTTGGAGAAGGATCACCTTTCCAAAATGACAAGTAGGAGGAAAATCGAACTCGATGAAGTTCGAGAGGACGAGCAACAATGTCAACCTGACAAAATTGACAATCTAGATACTTTGGAAGCATCTAAGAAGATTGGTCAGAATCAAACAGACAATGTAAATGCTCAACCGATTACCCTTCGTAGGTCGCAACGGCAAAGATCTTAACCAGACAGATACCTCGGTATCGTCTTAACCGATGATCAGGACATCCTAGTCATGGATGGTGATGAGCCGGCAACATACAAGCAAGCTATGACGAGCCCCGACTCTACAAAATGGCAAGAGGCCATGAAATCCGAGATGGACTCCATGTCTGAAAATCAAGTTTGGGACTTGGTGAATTTTCCCGAGGGTTATACACCCATTGGTTGCGAATGGATCTTCAAAGTTTAGACAGACAAGGATGGAAATGTATCAATATACAAAGCTAGACTGGTGGCAAAAGGTTATAGACAAGTCCACGGGATTGACTATGACGAAACCTTTTCACCAGTTGCAATGCTAAAATCCGTCCGGATCATCCTAGCGATTGCTGCATATTACGATTATGAAATATGGCAAATGGATGTCAAAATCGCCTTCCTTAATGGAATTTTGGAAGAAACTGTGTATATGACACAGCCAGAAGGTTTTGTCGATCCAGGCAACGCTGGAAAGGTTTGCAAGCTGAAGAAGTCCATTTATGGACTAAAGCAAGCAAGCAGAAGTTGGAATCCGCGATTTGATGAAGCCATTAGCAAGTTTGGTTTTATCAAGAATCCAGATGAGTCTTGTGTATACAAGGTCAGTGGGAGTGATATTGCATTTCTAGTCCTGTATGTCGATGACATACTTCTCATTGGAAACAACACAAAATTGTTGGAGTCCGTAAAGGGCTGGTTGGGCAAGTGCTTTTCAATGAAGGACTTAGGAGAGGCACAGTACATATTGGGCATCAAGATCTACAGGGATAGATCTAAGAGGATGATTGGATAAAGCAAGAGTACTTACATTGATAAGGTACTGGCTCGATTCAACATGGAGAATGCCAAAAGAGGGCATTTACCCATGTCCCATGGCGTAACTCTCAGCAAGAAACAGTGTCCACAAACACCTGTTGAGCGAGAAAGAATGAATCAGATCCCATATTCTTCGCTAATCGGATCGATCATGTATGCCATGATATGTACAAGGCCAGATGTATCGTATGCCTTGAGTGCAACGAGTCGATACCAATCGAACCTAGGAGAGGCGCATTGGACTGCGGCCAAGAACATCCTTAAGTACCTGAAAAGGAACAAGGATAATTCCTGGTGTATGGAGGCCACAAAGAACTGGTTGTTGAAGGTTACACCGACGCTAGCTTCCAGACTGACAGAGACGACTTCAAGTCACAGTCGGGGTACATATTCTGTCTGAATGGAGGAGCGTTTAGCTGGAAGAGTGCCAAGTAGAGCACCACTGTAGACTCTACAACTGAAGCCAAGTACTTGGCCGCTTCAGAAGCTGCCAAGGAAGCTGTTTAGATTCGCAAGTTCATTAACGAACTTGGTGTTGTACCCTCAATCAAGGGGCCGATAGATCTCTATTGTGATAACAATGGAGCTATCGCTCAGGCCAGGGAGCCAAGAGAGCACCAGAAGGTCAAACACGTGCAAAGGCGATTTCACATGATAAAGGAATGGAGATCCGAAAGTGAAATCAGAATTTGTAAGATTGGCACGGATGATAATGTAGCCGATCCTTTGACTAAACCGCTGCCTCAAGTGAAACACAACAAGTACATTGAGGCAATGGGAATCAAGCATGTTAGAGACTGGCTTTGAAATTCCCTGTACATGTGTTTTAATGAAATAGGATATTTAATGTAAGACACTGTATTAAAACCATTCATTAATGGAGTAATTAATTTTTGCAAAATTATCATTCACTCCATTACTATTTAATTGTGGTTTAGAATTAAATAATGAGTCCATTCGATTTACGGAAATATTCAAAACAGGGTATCAAGACCATGTCTTGGATAAAGAAACACCTGTTAAGTGAACATTGAAGATTAAATCGAAAATTGTCCATAATCGAGGTCATCTAACAGATGGACGATTGATGACCGCCATAGATTAGTGTGTAGTATGATTTACAACACCGTTTCTTGTGCTGTAAGGACGTGACGGTCATAAATCATTCGCGCAGGCACAGTTTGGAACTATACTGGATAAGACCTATGAGAGTACTTTAAGAAAATTTAAATTTTGTCCTAAGTACATTTCTCATTATGACTATCGGAACTTGTTTCCTCCGACCATGAGTACTGTGAAGTTTTCTTGTTTGAGTACTAGACTCTTTGATGTTTCCAAACGTCTGCCGTAACTGGGGATTATAACGGAACACTCAGGAGACTATGTCCTCTTAGTAAGAAGAACTTACAATACAAGACTGGGATTGTCTCCCTACTAACAATAGGGAAAATGTTTTGTTGTTTACAAGGCCGCTCAAAGAGCGAGACTGTGAAAATGCATGGCCGTGCTCAGATGGATTTTAGAAATCATCTGCTTATTGACAGTCGAACTCGGAGATCGAGAAACACTTCTGAACGTAATAAGGATGACAAAGAATCTTACCTTATAGTTCACGAAGAAACATTAAGTGACATAGGAAATGAGCTATACATTGTATGCACACTTGTCCAGAAGGACAAGTGAGAGATTGAAAGTAATGGTGTCCTTCCAACAAGTGTATTCTTCCGATAGAGGGTTCAGAATTATTACGGAGCTAATTCTTCAGTAAGGTCAAGTGATCGGAATGCCTAGGTGGAGGCGGGTTCCGATCAGTAATATCGAGGTACAATTGATATTACAGCTTAATCTTAACTGAACCCTTCGGGTCGAACCCAATCGAATCACCGATCCGAGACAACGAATTAATCTGAAAGGATTTAATGAGTCGACAGAGTTTTACGAATACAGACGTCGGAAATCGAGCCTAGGGCGTCGAGACCGAGCGTCGCAAAATCACAAAGCGATAAGTATGAACATAGCCCTAGCACCACACTGGCCTAGCCATGTGGATGCTTGGCTAGTTCAGGCTAGCATGCACCTAGCATGGCTAGGCACAAGCCCAAGCGCACTAGGTGTGCTAGGCAGCCCATCGCAAGTGCTATGCGCACTATAGCACACCATCGCAAGCCAATGAGCATCACTAGGCGCACCATGCGTGCCCTAGGATGGCTGGGCACCATCGTAGCCCAGGCAGCATCACTAGGCGCACTGTGCGTGCCCTAGGATGGCCTGGTGCTGTCGCGGCCCTAGCACAATGTTGGGCGCATGGCAGGACCACACGCACCAAGCACAGCTAGTGCTAGGCACTAGCGCATGCGTGGTACGTGGTGCATGGCCGAGGCATGTGCATGCATAGTGCATGGTGCATGGCCGAGGCTGATGCGTGGCTGTGCGAGTGTATACGAGGTAGAGCTAGCAAGCTAGCAGCGCCAAGCCAAGCATGTGTGGCTTGCTAGCAGAACGCATGCTAGGCATTGCGTGCGAAATGGGCTGGATGCGTGGCGCGCATGGTGTGCGAGACTCATGCGTCTGGCTGGCGAAGCAAGAGGCAAGCATGCGTGGCTCGCTAGTATCACGCATGCTGGCCATGCTAGCGATTGTGCAAGGGAGATGCTGCGAGAGATGCGAGGCATAGCACCATCGCCAGCACGCACCAGTGCATGGCACTGGCACGCACCAGCGCATGGCACTGGCACGCACCAGCGCCAGCACGTAGCACCAGCACAGCCCAGCAGCAGCATGCACTGTCTGGCTGGCTGGGTGCTGGGCAGCAAGGCGATGCTAGCTGGCAGCCCTAGCTGGCACGCTAGCTGGAAGCCAGCTAGCCCTCCTTGACCCGGTTTTGGGCATTGAGTGTAGGGACCAAATCATGGCCTTGGGGATCAAGGCAATGGTCCCCCCGCAAGCCTTGGTCCTCACCTAACTCTCTCTCTCCCCTTGACACTTGTTGCATTGTGATTGGATTTATTTATTAATTTATTTTTAGAAATAAATTAATTAGCAAAATTATTCATTCTCCCACATTGGTTGGGGAATGAAGTTCAAGGGTTCATTTCCCTATAAATACCAAGCTTGGGTATTGGGAAATGAACAACCTTGAGTGGAATTAAAAAGGCAACTCTAAGAAAGAGTAAACCTTTGATTCGTAAAATTCATAGTTATTTTGTCCGGGTCTTTACTAAAGTTCAAGACTTAGGACGCTCGGGTCGGGTCGAGGGTTCGATCCGTCAGAGATCTCGTGCTTTCAGGATTTTTGAAGTAAGAGCTCTTTGGGAGCGAAGCACGCGTCAAAGGTATAATTCTTGTTCTTAATCTTGTTTTATTAAGTTTATTATGCTTGTTAATTGCTTTAATTAAGGGGCGGGTCTTGGTGGGTTTCCTTCCGCGTAGTGTCAAGTCACTACGAAACCCTACACCAACTAGAGGAATAATTGGAATTGTGGCATCAAACTTCTTAATAAGATTCTCTATTAGAAATGCATTTTCGAACATTTGACTCTGTATTACTGAAGAATTGAGTCGCACATTTGAAAGAAAATCCATAAATTCTAAGGAATTGTTTGATAATCGATTGATATATAGTCTTTTTGGTTGAGACCACACAGAAAAATTAAATTGTCAGAAATGGATAAGGTAATTTTTCTATTTATGCATCAGAAGAGATGTCCCTTTTGAGGCCAAAATGGATTTCCCTTAATACCTAACATAATGCAGGAAAGGTTCTCTGAAAAGCCATAGGATAACCCAAAAATCCTTAGTAAAAACTTTTACTAGATATTTTAGTTTTCCGTAGAAAAAAAATCGTTCAATAAGGGTTCCAAAAGAGGTTGATCGTAAATAAGAGGATTGGCTGAGGAGAAAACAAAACAAGATTCGTATTTGCATACATGGAAATTATATAGGAACAAGAATAATCTTTGATTCCTTTTTTCAAAAAGGAAATGAATTCCTTTGGAGTAATAAGACTATTTAAATTACGAGACTCATAAAGGAAAAATCTTACTAAATGCAAAGAAGAGGCATCTTTCAACTAGTAGCGAAGAGTTTGAACCAAGATTTCTAGATGGGCAGGGTAAGTTTTTAATATATCTAACAAATAATTTAAATGGAAGAATTTGTCCTCTGAAAAAGAAAATATTGAATGAATAGATCGCAAATTATGAGATTTTACTATTTCTTTTTCTCCTTTTTCCCCGCTATTAATATCTTCCTGAGGGAAAAAAAAAGATAAAGAAAGTAGCAAAAATCATAAAAGAAGAAAGGTCCACAGAAGGTTGGGAATAGTACGACCGGGTCATCCCTTTGTCCAGTTTGTTCGAACAGAATCATTAATCATATAATATAGTTAAGATATGAGAGGGGAAGAATCGAAAAAGCATTCACAAAGAATGAATGACGAAGATAACATAAAAGCGTGAATGAAAAAGCTTTACGAGAAGATTTATAAAGAATTATGTTAGAAGGAGCCAAATTAATGGGTGCAGAAGCTGCTACAATTGCTTTAGCGGGAGCTGCTATTAGGATTGGAAACGTCTTTAGTTCTTTAATCAATTTTGTGGCGCGTAATCTGTCATTGTCAAAACAATTGTTTGGTTATGGGACTTTTGGGCTTTGCTTTAACGGAAGGTATCGCATTGTTTACCTTATTGATGGCCTTTTTTATTTCATTCATATTTTGAGAGAACCGCGTATCTTTTGGTACTTTCGGTGGGAAAAACTTCCCCTCTGGAAAAAATGACTCCTCCAGTTCTGGGGGACCTTCCTAATAACGCAACTTACCCTTAAAGGTTATTTGCTGACAACCGGACTTCTACAAGATGCGATCTAGCCTTTTTTGGGGGCAGTTTAGCAAGACTCGGCGGAACTGGATGAGATAAAAGTCACATGAATGCGATGAAATTAACAATATTTCTGCAATTGAATCCACCATGTATTTTACGATACGAAATCGTCTCATGACCTGCATGCTTAGAGCATGACAAGTATAAAATACCCAATCAACTTGAATCTAAGCAATGGATCTTTAGATTATGATCAAGAACATCCAAAGTACTTGGTTAAGTAAAAGGATGAGTTCTTGATGCATGGAAATAAATATAATTTGAGTATTGTTGTTGCAAGCACAACCTTAACAAGGATTAGATCCTTAATTAGGAAGCCATTTCTAAGCACGAGCTTAGATGCATTGTGGCTTGAGAATGGCAACACGGACTTATATCCATGTATATTGTGCGGAAATTTAAGGTAAATAATCACAAATGACCCCAAATCATTGTGAAGTGGTTGGAGTAAAATCCAACCAAAGCATCATTAGAAAATCTACTGAAATATATGTTGAGAACATTGTTGCCTTAAAGGCAATAAAAGGGATGTTGTTCAATGGATAGTTCGTTGTTGAACTTTGATGATTATAGGTTACCAAGTTGAAGGTCTCAAATCATGAAAATGAGTGGGAGCCATCACTTGGGCATTAAATCCTAGATCACATGTAATCCATAACACACTCAAATTTTATCATCTTATTATAAAAGTGTTCGATAATGAAGATGCTAAGATTCGCAAAGTAATGATAACTAAACCTATGCAATAAGCGAACCACAACATTCACAATTGCATAAAAGAGATCAAACATATTAGATATGAGTGTGATTTTAATAAATGTTTTGTAGAGAGTATTAATCTTATAACATTTGGAGAAAACTATTTATCATAAGATGAAACATTGAAAAGTTTCATAGAGGAATTAAATTTTTGTTAATAATTCCACAAGTTATTTAATTGTGGTTTAGAATTAAATAATGAGTCCATTCGATTTGACGATATTCAAAATAGGGATCAAGACAATGTGTTGGATAAAGAAACACCTATTAAGTGAACATTGAATATCATATCGAAACTATCCCTAATCGAGGTCATATGAAAGTTGGACGACTAATGACCACGCGAAATTAGTGTTTAATATGATTTGCACGAGTTTTAGTTTGGAACTATGCTGGATCAACCTCTGAGAATACTTTAAGAGATTTAACAATCGTCATAAGTATATTACTCATTGTAGCTATAGGAACCTCTTTCCTCAATCATGAATATTGTAAGTTCTCTTGTTTGAGTACTAGTCCTCTTTGATGTTGTCAAACGTCTGTCGTACAAGGGGATTATAAAGGAAACACTCAGGTGGCTAGGACTCTTAGTAAGGGAAGCTAACAATGCAAGACTGGGAATGTTCCCCTATTAACAGTAGGGAATATGTCTTTGTCGTTTACAAGGCCTTCGAAAAGCGAGACTGTGAAAATGCATGGCCATGCTCAGATGGATTTTTGAAATCATTTGCTTATTGACAGTCGAACTCGAAAATTGAGAAACACTTCTACACGTAATAAGGATGACAAAGAATCTTACCTTATAGTTCATGAAGAGGCATTAAGTAACATAGGAAAATAGGCTATACACAAACAGCACACTTGTCCGGAAGGACAAGTGGGAGATTGAAAAGAATGGTGTCCTTCGAACAAGTGTATTATTCTGATAGAGGGTTTGGAACTAAATTGGAAAGCTAATTATTCAGTGAGGTCAAGTGATCGGAATGCCTAGCTAGAGGCCACTTCCGATCAGTAATATTAATGTATAATTAATATTACAGCTTGCTTTTGACTGAACCCTTCGGGTCACACCCAATCGTGTAACCGAACCAAAGCGACGAAATTAATCCGAAGGATTAAACAAGTCTAGAAATTTTACGAACTAAGACGTCGGATTTTGAGCTTAGAGCGTCGAAAGTCGAGCTGAAATTAGGAATCGACGAGACGAAAAATTAGTCAAACAACAAGTCAACGCACGTTAAAATCCTAGCCTTGCAATGTCCTAGCCATGCGAGGGCTAGGTGGGTTAGCATGGCTAGCCAAAGTCCTTGCCGCAAGGTGAGGCTTAGCCGCAAGCTTAGCATGCATCGCATGCATAGGCTGGGCTAGCTGGCCGAGCAAACCATGCGGGCAAGGTTGGCCATCTAGGCGAGCATGTATGCGGGCGTGGCGCGCTAGCAAGGCCAGCTGCCAGCAAGGTTCGCTGGACCTCGATGGCAGGTGCAGCGCTCAGTTTCGTAGCCCGCAATAGCGTCTAAGGCTTAGTAGCTGGGCCGCGCGTGTGTGCGGGTTAGCTGGCAGCCCAGCTGTGCACCAGGCCGCCATCAAGGCGCACCTTGGTGCCCAAGGCTGGGCGCCAGCTGGCCGTCCACCATTAGAGACCTTGTGGTCCTCACCCACTCCCTTGCTCTCCTCGTGACACCTGTTGCTTGATAATTGAATTGTTGTTTTAATTTAATTTAAAATTAAATTAATTCATTCTTTTTGGCATTTCACTAACTCTCCCACATGGAAAGTTGATGGAAACTCATGAGAGTTTTTCCCTATAAATACCCACCTTGGGTAATGGGAAAACTCACTTGAGTAGAACTCAAAAGGAATCTCCTATTAAGTGAGAAAGCCTTAAGTTCGTAAAACTCTAGTAATTTTGGTCTAGCTCTGTTTAAGCTACAGTGTAGGGGCCAGTTCGATAATCGAGGGTGTGAGATGTTGGAGGTCTTGTACTTGCAAGGCTTGAAGTTTTCCAAGTCCGAGCTCGATTAGTGAGCGAAGCACGCGCCAAGGGTGAGCTTCTTTCTCTCTCTTCTCTTTATGTGATTGTGTTATATTTGTTTGCATGCTATTTTGTCATGTTGTAATTATTATGCATGCGATCCGGTTTTCAGGTTTTTTTTCCACGCGGTGTCGGTCATCGCAAAATCCAACACGAAGCATATGTCAAGAGACTCATGTCGTCTGACAAGCTTGCACTAAAATCTGACATATGTTTCTTTGTAGGGTATCTAAAAGAAATAAAGGGGTATTACTTCTACAACCAATCTGAGAGAAAAGTAATTTTTGCTAAAGATGGTGTCTTTTTGGAAAATGAGCATCCTTCAAAAATGACAAGTGGGAGGAAAATCAAACTTGATGAAGTTCGAGAGGATGAGCAACAAAAGGAACCTGACACACAAAGGGCTTTGGAAGCGCTTGTTGATGAAAGTTGTAGTCAACCCGACAATGTTGATGCTCAACCCATTGCCCCGCATAGATCACAAAGGCAAAGAAATTAACAAGACAGATACCTTGGTGTCTTGTTAACCAAGAATCACGAAATCCTAGTATTGGATAGTGATGAGCGTGCAACGTACAAGCAAGCTGTGACGATAGCCCCGACCTTGTAAAATGGTTTGAGGCCATGAAATCTAAGATAGACACCATGCTTGAAAATCAAGTCTTGGACTTGGTTGATTTTCCCAAAGGTTACTCACCTATCGGTTGCAAATGGATTTTCAAGATGAAAACCGACAAAGTTGAAAAAGTATATGTATACAAAGCTAGATTGGTGGCAAAAGGATACAGGAAAATTAACGGTGTTAATTATGATGAAGCCTTTTCACTAGTTGCAATGCTTAAGTCTGTCTGGATAATTCAAGCAATAGCTGTGTATTACGATTACGAAATATGGCAGATGTATGTCAAAACCGCCTTTATAAATTCTTTAGCATAAAAGAGAATAAGACTCCGTGCGAGATCACGCTCGTAGAAACTTGTCTAACTTTGCTAACTTCCTGTTCTCAACCCGCTTCTTAATGGAATTTTTAATGAGACTGTGTATATGACACAACCAGAAGGTTTTGATAATTTAAACAACGCTGGAAAGGTATGCTAGATTAAGAAAACCATTTATTAATTAAAGCAAGCAAGTAGGAGTTGGAATCTGTGTTTTGATGAAGCGGTAAGCAAGTTTGGCTTTATCAAGAATGCAGATGAGTCTTGTGTTTAGAAGAAGATCAATGGGAGTGACATTACATTCCTAGTGTTATATGTCGATGACATATTGCTCATTGGAAACAGCATTCCAGGGCTCGAGTCTGTAAAGACTTGGCTTGGAAAGTTTTTTTCAATTAAAGATATGGGTGAGGCGTAGTACATCTTGGGAATTAAGATCTATCGAGATAGATTTAAGAGGATGATTAGACTGAGTCAAAGTACTTATATTGATAAGATACTGGCACGGTTAAGAATGGAGGGCACCAAAAGAGGCCACCTACCCATGTCTAATGGCGTAACTCTCAGCAAGAGTTAGTGTTCAAAGACGCTTGATAAACGACATGATATTTACAAGGCCAAATGTTTCGCCAATAGGATCGATCATGTAAGAGAGAATGAATGACATCTCACATGCTTCGCCAATTGGATCGATCATGTATGCCATGATATTTACAAGGCCAGATGTTTTGTATGCCATGAGCGCTTCAAGCCGTTACCAATCAGACCTAGGAGAGGCACATTGGACTACAACCAAAAACATCTTAAAGTACCTGAAAAGTAACAAGGATAAATTCCTGGTCTATGGTGGGAGTAAGGACTTGGTTGTTGAATGTTACACCAATGCAAGCTTCCAGACTAGCAGAGCCGACTTCAGATCGCAATCTGGATTCATATTCTATCTGAATGGAGGAGCGTGTAGGCGTGGATCGAAGCACGCTTACTTAAGTGTGTGTGAATATGCTTGGCAATCATAGGAAGTAGAAATTGACATATACGATTAGGGACAACGATCAGGGACAAAAAAAGTAGGGAGCCGCCAACAAGTTTTTTAAGGAGCTTGTAAACTATTCATAGATCATTAAAAGGCAACCACGAAAAGGGAAAACAATAGGCAACAACGATTGACCCGCGAAGGTTACACCCTATTCATAATACATGAGATTACTAACTCCATATGGTTCGGAATCACGAAAGGAGGATCAGAGATGATGGTACAAAGTGATTCATGGAGTCACATTCGCCCGTATTGGCCTCTACTCGATTCTTATAAAAAACCGTATTTCCTATGATCTTAAAGGCATACAAACAAAGATTCAATTTGTTCCAAACTAAATAGGCTAAATTGGTTTAATATTAATGCACCACGTAATTCTAAATATTTGTGACCACTTGATTAAACAAAACAAGATTAAAAAAGAAACCTAAATCGGTGGTCCAAATTATCTTATTAGTCCTGATTTTCAATTACATATTCCCTTTACACATAAAATATGGTGATCAACAATATATAATAGAATAAACAATAATATTGGAAGCACTTTAACCATAATATCATTAGTTAAATCATCAAAAGTATAATAACCCTAATCATGATACTAGCAATAAAAATAATAATAATTATAATAAATAATTGAATAAATTACTCACATTCCATGCTTCTTTAAATTGCTGCATCATAAATAAAGCGTTACTAACATCAAAGAAAAAAATAATAATGGAAATTAAATTAAATTAAAGTAGAATTGATTTGGTCCAAACCCTTAATTGGTTCTACCTTTGGGTATTGTACAGACTCCATGGAGTGTTTAGGGGCCGGATGTATGATGAAAGAATAATAATTATAAGTATGAGAGAAAGAAGAGAGAATTTATGTTGCTGCCCGAAACTCGTAAATGAGCCTCGTATTTATAGAGAAAATTGATGAAGTAAGGTATGGTACCCTAGAAACAAGGCGCCGCTAACGAAAAATGTACCGTGGCACAGCAATGGGTGTCTGGTGCCGTGGCACGGTACCAAATTCTATCATTTAAGGATAAGAAAGCGCGTTAATTAAAGAATCTGGAAAATCTTATTGCCGCGGCACGACACATAGTACTGTGGCATGGCAGTTAGTACCGCGGCGCGCGCGGTACTTTCCTGTTTTTACTCGTTTTTAAAACTTTCATACATTTTGATCCGTAACTCAAATTAAGGCATACAATATATAATTGGAAATATATTTATCTCTACTTTCCAAAAAAAATTAGAATCAGGTTGAATTCATTTTTAGATTTTATGTTATGAGCGTTTTAGTGCAAGGGTATCGGTTGTGGGCTGAGTTTTAGTGTTTTGCTCATATCTTCTTCGTTTTTAATCGGAATTGGGTTTATGATATATCGTTGGAAAGCTTATTTCAAGGACTATCTAACCAAATAATATTTTGGTCAAAATTCTAAGGAAAAAAATTTATATTTGCTCGTTTTTGGGCTGTAGTCATGAAAAGAGGAAAATAAGTTATGGTTTGGGGAAAAGAGTTAGGAATTGGATTGGTTTAGGTAAAATAAATGAAATGTTGGGCTAAATAAATATTTTTAAGCACTCTATAGATTCAATACAAACCCCAACCAATATTGACGGTGAAAGGTTGTTCATTGTCGTGTTTAGTTTTGGGGAGACATTTTTAGGTGTCTACAGAGCGGTGAGTTGGAAAAGTGCTAAATAGAGCACAATTGCGGATTTTATAACTAAAGTCGAATACATGGCAACTTTGGAAGTAGCTAAGGAGGCAATTTGGATTCGAAAGTTCGTGGATGAATTTGGTGAGTCCCCTCAATCAAGGGACCAAAAGACCTATTTTGTTACAGCAATAGGGCTATTGTTCAGGCTAAATATCCAAGGAGTCGACAGAAGGTCAAACATGTCATGGGGCGATTTCATCTATATTAAGGCAATGGTTTGCTGGTGGTGAAGTTAAGATTTGTAAAGTTGTAACAGATTACAATGTATGTAGTGGATCTACTTACTAAACCTTTACCCCAAGTGAAGCACAACAAGCACGTTAAGGCAATGAGAATCAAGCACATTGGAGAACGGTTTTAATTTCCTGTTGTGTGTGTTTTAATAAAGTATTGGATACGTTGATGTAAAACACTAAGTTAACCATTCATATGTATGTAGTAATTTCAGTTTTACAAAATTATTATTCCATATCTATTTAATTATGGTTTGGAATTAAATAATGAGTCCATTCGATTTGACGATATTCAAGATAGAGTATCAAGATAATGTCTTTGATAAAGGGACACCTATTTGTGAACATTGAATGTCATATCAAAATTATCCCTAATCGAGGTCATTTAAAGAATTGACAATTAATGACCATGTGAGATCAATGTGTAGTATGATTTTTAGCATCGTTTCTTATGCTACGAGGACATAAATGTTACAAATCATTTGCACGGGTATTAATTTGGAACTATATCTGATCGACTTATGAGAATAATTTAAGAGATTTAAAAATCGTCATAAGTATATATCTCATTAAGGTTATCGGTACCTTTTCCTCGACCATGAGTATTGTAAATTCGCTTGTTTGAGTGATAGTCTGTTTTGATGTTGTCAATCATCTACCGTAAAAAGAGATTATAAAGGAAACACTCGGACAACTTGGTCTATTAGTAAGTGAATCTTGTGTTGGGTTTCGTAGCGTCCAACGCTATACGCGGAAGAGAAACCCGCCCAAGACCCACCCCAATAATTAAAGCAATAAAGAATGCATAAACATAATTAAACAATAATTAAGAGAAGGGATAAAGAAGTAATACCCTTGAAGTGTGCTTCACTCGTAAACCGAGCTCTTACTTCGAAGTTTAAAGCCTCACAAGCGTGACGGCCTCCAACGACTCGTACCCATGACCCGACCCGAACGATCTTCGTCTCGAGGGTTAGTCGAGACTTAACCAAGTATAAAACTAGAGTTTTATGAACTTAAAGGTTTTCTCAATAATAAGATATGCCTTTTTGAGTTCCACTCAAGTTGATTTCCAAATGTCCAATCATGGGGTATTTATAGGGAAATGCAACTTGCACTCCCATTCATGATCAATATGGGATAGTTGCATTTTTCATCTAATTTATTTAAATCAAAAATAAATTATAAAACAATGCAATCAACAATCAACAAGTGGCATGAGGAGAGGAGAGGTTAGGTGAGGACCATAACCATGGGGGGACCATTGCCTTACTTCCCAAGGCATGGCTCTAAGCCTTGGTTCCCACTCTTCATAAACCGGCATCAAGCAAGGGTGAGCTAGCTGCCAGCCTTGCGGGCCAGCTAGCATAGACAGCCCAGCACAGTTAGCACGCACAGCCCAGCCAGCACATGCGTGCTGCTAGCGAGCCACGCCTGCTATTGTGCTAGGTGAGGCCCCTATCTCGCTGCTGCTATAGGGCGAGGCTCCTAGCTCGCTGTGCTTGGTGCTGCCATGTGAAGGCACGCACACACGCAAGCACGCTGCTATGCGAAGGCATGCACACACACGCACACACGCAAGCACGCTGCTATGCGAAGGCACACGAACACACGCAAGCACGCATGGTGCTGCGATGGTGCTGCCATGCGAAGGCACGCACACACGCAAGCACGCTACTATGCAAAGGCATGCACACACACGCACACACGCAAGTACGCATGGTGCTACGATGGTGCTGCCATGCGATGGCACGCACGCAAGCACGCATGGTGCTGCGATGGTGCTGCCATGCGAAGGCACGCACACACGCAAGCACGCATGGTGCTGCGATGGTGCTGCCATGCGAAGGCACGCACGCAAGCACGCATGGTGCTGCGATGGTGCTGCCATGCGAAGGCACGCATACACGCAAGCACGCATGGTGCTGTGCTAGCTAGAGCTAGCCTAGCAACCACATGGCTAGGCCAATGTGATGCTACGGCTTTGCTAAAACTTGTTGCTTGTTTATTTTGCGACGCTCGGTCTCGACGCCCTAGGCTCGATATCCGACGTCTATGTTCGTAATACTCTAGTGATTCATCAAATCCTTCAGATTATTTCGTCGGTTCGGATTGTCAGTTCGTTTAGGTTCAACCCGAAGGGTTCAGTCAAGACAAAGCTGTAATATTAATTGTTCACTAATATTACAGATCGGAAGCGGCCTCCACCCAAGCATTCCGATCACTTGATCGAAGAATTAGCTTCCTGATAATTCTGAACCCTCTATCAGAATAATACACTTGTTGGAAGGACACCATTCCTTTCATCTTGATAATACAAGATTGGGAATGTCCTGGCATTAACAATGGGAATTATGTCTTTTTAGTTCGAAGAGCGAGACTGTGGAAATGCATGGCCGTGCTCAAATGAATTTTGGATAATCATCTGTAGTTGACAGTCGAACTCGAAATTTTGAGAAACATGTCTAGACATAATAAGGATGACAATAAATCTTACCTAATGGTCCATGAAGAGGCATCAAATGACATAGGAAAGAGCAATACACATACAACACACTTGTTCGGAAGGACAAATGGGAGATTAAACCGTTGGTGTCCTTCGAACTAGTGTATTTTTCTAATAGAGGGTTCAGAATTAATTACGGAGCTAATTATTTAGTGAAGTCAAGTGATCGGAATTTTGGACTGGATGCCACCTCTAATCAATGAGATTAATATTATTAATCTAACAGTTTGCTCTTGATTGAATCCAACGGGTTACACCCAATCGTGTAACCAAACTAAGACGACAGATTAAGCCGAAGGCTATAATACGTCGATAATTATATTTTGGACTCAAATGTCGGATTCCGAGCTTAGAGCGTCGAAACCAAGCGTCAAATATCGAGTCAATTATAGGAATCGATGAGACGAGAAAATAAGTCAAACATTACGTAGCAAGTCAAACCTGCAAGTCATAGCCTCGTAATGGTCTTGCAAGTAGCTAGCCATTCGAGGGTTAGGCAAGCAAGGGATGCTAGCCTCGCACAAGGCTTGGTTACAAGCCAAGCACGCTGCGCATCCGCCCTGGCTGGGTGTGCTAGCCAAGCATAACACGCTCCTAGGCTCCTTGGCTAGCACGCAAGGTTGCTGCGCGTGGCAACCCGCCAGCGTGCAAGGGTCTGCTAGCGGCAACAGCCTGAGAAATAAGCCGCCAACAAGGCGCGCCTTGGTGCTAAGGCTGGGCTGCCAGCTGGAGCAATATGACAAGGGGGCGGTTTATTTTGGGGTGCTAGGAAGGGCCTTGTGGTTCTCCTTGTGGTCCTCACCTAAATCTCCTATTTGCTTGGCAAGTGTTGTTTGATTATTTAGCTAAGCTATTTAATTTATTTTTTATTTACATTAATTAGCCAGGGTTTTCTTTTTTATGGTGATCCCACCTCTATAAATAACCAACTAGTTTTTGGGGATTTTTTATGGTGATCACATTTGGAAGGGCCTTGTGGTTCTCCTTGTGATTCTTGCTCTGATGTTCAAAGATCGTGTTCGTGTAGTCGTGAAGCACGTGTCAAGGGTATAATATCTTATCCCGTTAATGTGATTATTGTAGGGATTTAGTTAATCTAAGTGGAATTTCATAAATCACTATTCATACACACCTAATACAAGATCGCATGCATAACACACAAGAATCACTTCATTATACCTTTGAAGCGTGATTTCCACGTAGCAAGTCGATTGACAATTAGGGAGAGAATAGAGTCCCAAGCGTTGCTCCTCTACTTAGTCCACGGGATTCAAATGAGCCATCCAACAATGTTATATTGGTTAGATAAAGGCGAAATGCACCATAATCATCACCTTTGGGAACAACTGGCCACCACGAACCACAACCACTACTGTGCACACCACCGGCACAAGGAGGAGAGAGAGACGTGTGACAGAGAGAGAGAGAGAAAGAGAGAGAGAGAGAGAAACGTGTGAGAGAAAGAGAGTTTGAGAAGGGTTGGTTTTGTGTTTGCTAACTCGGGTTTTATTAAAAGTAAAACTGTATATCAAAAACCTAGGCACCTAGTCTATTTATAATTATATTATAATAAGACTTGGAGTAAAGCCCAAAACCCTCTACACTCCTCCATATTATAATTAAACATGGGCCTCTTTCTCTTATGCTCAATCTAGGTCCTTTGTGTGACCTTATAGGATCCGTTCTGTTGGGCTTTAGACTATTTTACTAGCCCAAAGATCGTTAGTACCTCTAGCTATGATATAACGACGACCCAATGAACAAACTTAATTATCTCCATAATTTGATCCACTTATATATCTAGTAATTGCACTTGACGAAGACATAAATACTTCAATTATGTGTTTATGTTTTATATGTAATTGGTCGTATTAATTATGCATAGGTCCGGGGCGGGTTTTGGTTTCCGCACGGTGTTTAGAAAACCGTAAAACCTAATTGGAAACCACACAAAATGCTACTCCCCGTTTTTTTTTTAATAAAGGTAACAGTTACCACTTATGGCTGTTTTTTTAATGCATCACTTACAAATGTGAAAACTTTATACCATATTTTATTATTTCTCTCTCTTCCCCAAAACCACACACAATATTTTATTATTTCTTTCTCTTTTATGGTCTCACTTAAATAATTAAAAAAAAATCTCCTCTCTCACATGCTATCTGTTTCATCAGAGCCGCCTATAGGCCTGTGCAACTAGACCCTTAGCACAGGGCCCCAAAATCTCGATGGCCCAATTTACCAAAGCCCAAAATAAAAGTTTTGACTTTTCTCAGTGTAAACGGCTGAATCCTTCCATCTTCCTCTGATTCATTCATCCACTCTCATCGATTTAAATGTTCATTTTTATATAATGTGGCATCTCCTCGAAAATTGTAGAATCCTACATCTTCATCCATTAATTTCTAATGTCTCATTAATTTTCTTATTTTACCCAAAAAAAAAAAATTCATTTTACTGAGTAAACTTTCTTGCCTTGTTCAATCGGTCACAAAGATTATGAGGAGTATATTCTCATTCGTAAATTGCTTCCAATGAAGGAATTAATTTCATGTTTTCCTAAATTCAATCACCCATTTTTTGTATATCAAACAGTTAAAATTTCACCCCTATAAATCTTCTCCCAATCTAGTGATTTCTTTGATAAATACTCCGTAACCAATAATACCAGTACTCAATTTAATTTTGAGAGAAAAACGAAACATAAGAATTGTAAAACCAAATTGGAAATTAGTGGTTAAGATTCAAAGCACAACACTCAAGGGAATTGAAATAACGAAACTCTAAAGCCATTGACACCAGGCCCATATATGAGGTATCTCTGTATATGCATATTGTACTACCTTTTTATATAAAGAATTTCATATTTTGGATTTTAGGAATTGTCAATTTGCCCTTTTTTTAAAGTAGAAATTAAGAGAAATGCTGAATTTATTGCTCCTTGCAAAGTTGCCAGCGAGCCGTTCCTTTCTCATGTCAATGGGTTGGTTGGAATTGTTTAATGAGTTTGGTTCAAAAAACGGCTATTTCACTAAATATCACTGACAAATTACGAAATTCATCAAATTCCATCGAACTTTTCAGAATTCACCAAATGCCACTAACAAATAGTATATTAACATAACGTGCCATTAATGATGCCAGGACGTTAGTTGGCCGTTAATGAAATTCTTAATTCATGAAATGCCATTGAGAAGTTTATATATTTCACCAAATGCCATTACTTTTATGTTTTGTTTCACAGAAAAACCTCTGTTCATATACAGTGTAACGGCTAGTTTGTTTGATTTTTTTAAAAATTTTTTGGGCAATTATAGCCGTTGCACCGCATTTGTTATATATACAGTAGACTAAAACTGTTGTAGGAAATGATTTTTGCAAAATCATGAGCTTCATGTCAAACACATCCTCTTCAAAACATGAGTATGCGTATGTGAAGGTTCCAAATAAATTTTGCAATTGTGGTAGAAAATATGCAATTAGAAGCTCAGAATCAACATCAAATCCCCAAAGGCTTTATTATAAGTGTGATGCATGTGATAGCTTCAAATGGTGCAAGGTTGTGATGCATGAAGAAGGTCAAAGCATGGGAAGTCAGAGCAGGGGAAGCTGTTATGCAAGGGATGGGTTAGGCCAAAGCAATGTACATGAAGAATTAAAACTGTTGAAGAAGAAAATCAAGCAACAGCAGAAAGTCCTGGATTGTATAATTAAATTAGGGGTACTGATTTGTGTAGTAGTGATGTTTGTAATGTTGAAGTAAACTATTGTGTAATTGGAATGAAATTTAATAAAAACTGAAGTTATATTTTGTGCCCAAAAAATTGGTTCCTGTACAAATCATGTAGCCAAAAGATTGCTTCCTGTTTAATTACAAGTTTATAGTCAAAAGATACTAAACAAAATAGCACACACAACACTGTCAATCTTCAAAAATTACATGGAGAAACTGGGTGTGCACTAAAAACAGGAGAAACTTTGCATTCATGCTGCTCTCTTTCTTCTCTTGTTGGCTTGAGAGGTGGTGGTTGATGTGCTTGCTTCAGTTGCAACTCTTTTCTTCCTTGATGAACAAGTGCGCTTGTTGTGTCCCAACTCACTGCATAAGCTGCACTTTACTGTTGCATGCCTCTTCCCTTTCCTAGCTTCATTTGGACCTCTTTTTCTTTGCTTCTTTGGTCTCCCTGCAGCTCTTTTCACCAATGGGGGCAGTATGTCAGGTAGGTTCCCTGATGGCCATTGTGATGGATCAGGCATAGGGTGCATATGCTCTGCATAAGTGAGCTTGTATGCCTTCCCTTTGAAACAGGGGGCTACAAAGTCTGCTGGTTGCAGCCTCTGGTGGTATATGACCCTTAGCACATGTTTGCATGGCAGTCTAGAATGCTTCCATTTCCCACAACCACATATGCCAGTGCTCAGCTTAATGGGAAAATGCACATGTTGGTCTCTCACCTCAAATTCATCCCCACCACAGGGAATAGCATAGCAAAACTTTGACTCATCTGATCTTGTTTGCAGAATCTTGTCTGCATACTCAGTCAGCTCCATATCTCCCATGGTTAGTGCTTTGTCAAACCTTGAGCCAATCCTCTTCATCCCTCATTGCCTTATAGCTTCAAAACAGTATGCAAACATAGTAGTGTTATGGTTCAAAACAGTATGCAAACATAGTGAAACCTTCAAGTATTTTCAGAACTGATAAATCTCTGTATGGCTTGGTGCATGAGTTGAAAGACTCCACAAAATTTGTTGTGTTATGGTCACAATAGAGGGCAGGATCAAACTTATGCCTTGACCAGACCTTAGTGCAACTCTCTAAGTACTCAACAGCCTTAGGGTTGTATTCTTTTATCTTTTGCATTGCCTTGTTGAACACATACTCATTGTATGCATCAGCTGCTATCCAGAACAGCTTATGAAATGCTGAACCACTAAATCCATTAGCCTTGCAGTTCATGTATAGGTTCTGGCAACACACTCTTTTTGTTGCTCTAGGGAATGTCTCATAAATTGCTGTGTCAACCCCCTGCATACAAAACAGTTTAATGACTAACTGTTAAACATGAGAAACTAAACTAAGAGTGACATGTAATACAAGAATATGAGGGTGGATTACCTTCATTCTGTCAGAGATGAAGGTCCAATCATCTCTCCTACAACCTTCTTTCTCAAACAGGCACCTCAAATTCCTAAGAAAATAGCCCCTACTGTCAATACTCTCATAACCCACCACTCCATATGCAATGAGAAAAATCTCATTATTCCCATCAATCCCAACAGCAATTAGCAGAATGCCCTTGAAATGTCCACTTAGGTGGGCTCCATCAAGGCCAATGAATGGCCTGCAGCCTCTCAAGAATCCCCTTAGTTGGGCAGCAAAAGAAAAGAAACAACCCTTGAACCTTTGGGTCTCAGTTGCAGTGGCCTCACCCCATGTGACCAGGGCATTACTACCTGGGTTGGTCTCCTTCACCATTTCAGCATACCTAGGCAACATTGAGTAGGCCTCCCCATAACCACCATGGATAATCTCCTTGGACATTGCCCTCACCTTGTACAACAGCCTTTTCTTCACTTATAGCCTAAACCTTTCCATACAAAGTTTCTGCAATGCCTCAACTAATATGTCAGGATTGGCTTGAATGTCTGACTGAAGATGCCTACACGGCCACTGAGAACTCACAATTGGGTTTATTTCCAATCTCCCACAACTTCTATGCTCTCCTGTTAGAGACTTGATTGCCCAGCTGATCTTGTCTTTCATAGTGGAGGCATGAATCCGCCAGTTGCATGTGTCAATAGCACACCTTGCTATCAATCTTGTTGGGTCACTCTTTTCTACATAAACCCCAAACCCTTCTTGGACATAGTATTCCTTAAACACATCCAGAAATGACTGCCTGTCTGCAAATATGAGCCATGGCTCTAAAGTGATGGATCCAAACTCCTGATTGGTCCAAATTTTACCATTTTTATATGTTTTATCCATTGCTGAACTGCCATCCAAAAAATCCTGAAACTGCTTCTCTGGAATATCATCATGAAGGTCATTTGTGTCTCTTTCATCCTCTATGAAATCACAAATATCTGCCTCATCATCATCTTCTTCACTGCTAAAAAGTATATATTCATCATCCTCACTGTCACTTCCAAACTCATCAAAGTTTTCTTCACTGACAGGAACATTTGTAGCCTTGTTCCTTGCTGATCGCCTCAGACTGACACCAACCCCCTTACCCTTGCTGAAAGCAGTCTTTTTTTACCTAAATCCCTCAGGTCTTGATCTTCCCTTTTTTGCTGGAGCAGATGGTGGAGGTGGGGGTTGATTTACTGCTGGTGTTACCTCTGGTGGTGGGACTGTTTTTGGTTTAGGGGAAGGTACATGGGAAGGAACAGGGGAAGGTGGGGATGGATGTGGTTCAGGGACTGGTGGGGAGGGTTGTGGTTGAGGAGGGGGTTGGGATCTTTTTTTTGGGAGTGGTTTTCTTTTTCCTAGGAGTGATTTTTTTTCCTAGCTGATGGCTTCTTGGGCTGGTTCAAAAGAGAGGCTGGTTGAGAGTTTTTTGGTGGAGTTGATGGTTGTGTACTTTGTTCAGGTTGAGGCTGTGATGCCCCAGGAAATACCACATTAGCTTCTAGGGTGGCAAAAACTCTAACATATTCAACAACATTTGTCTCATCTGCATTTACAACAGGAACCTCAACTGCAAATTGATAATGTTGATGTTCTGTAAGCTCCCTCTCAGCTTCCTACTCTTCAACCACCCTATTGGCCTTTTCCAGTTCTATTCTCTCCTTCTCAGCCTTTGCCTTAAGCCTTTTTCCCAACTAGCTACAACATCCTTAAACACCACACTAGGTCCACTCTTCTCCTCTAAGAACACTTGTATTGTTTCCCTACCTTCATACCAATCCCACATTTGCAGCATTTGAGTATCCCCAGTTAACTCTAACTTCCTATTAGTCCTAGGAGGCCTTACATACAAACTAAAGTATTTGGGAAGGATCACATTTTACCTTTTTGAATCCTCAAACTGTACTCAAACAAGTCCATTAGACTTGTTCTGTCAGTATCCTCAATCAACACATCAAACCCCTAGTCTTTGTAATGAACATCAAGCCACACTGAACTCATCCTAAGAACGACAAATTACTTATTACTACAATTCACTTCAACACACATCATTCATATCAACAAACACATATGATTGCACTGATCAACTCGCAAATTTAATTTTCAAGCACCCAATTACTACGATAAACACAAACCCTAACACCCCAAAACACACATTGACAGATTCATACCCACAATTCCAGTTTTTAACATGCATTTTATTAATATTTCACAAAGGCCAATTCAAATACACAGATTGCACTTATCATCTTGCAAAACCCTAACCCTAACAGAATTTCCGCAAAAAATATCAGAATCGAAAAGCGAAATAAAGATCGATGGATAGATTATTACCTTGCGTGCTATCTCCAACCCCTCAAACTAAATTTTGCACTTCAAACTTCCTTGAAGTTCTTCAACTACTTCCTCGCACTTCTTAGTTCGCCCAGAAAGAAGAACACCAAAAGGTTCGAACTTGTTGCAGAGTTCTGTCGTTCAATGCTCCCACTTTGCTTCTTCGTTGCCAGAGATTTCAAGGTTTCAGTTTTGGTGAACTTTCGAAGAACAGGGGAGAAGTTATGGAAGAACAAGGTCCAACCACAATTGAATAATTGAAAAAAGAGAAGTCAGACAGTCAACTTCTTAATGGCGCCATTAAACACTAAGAAAGGGTAAAAAAGTATTTTCGCATTAACAGCCAACTAAAGTCCTGACATCATTAATGGCACATTGTGTTAATATACTATTTGTTAGTGGCATTTGGTGAATTCTGAAAAGTTCGATGGCATTTGATGAATTTCGTAATTTGTCAGTGGCATTTGGTGAAATAGCCGTTCAAAAAAATATGAGGTAGAAAAAATAGTTTTTTAATTAGTTTGAAAGTTTTATTACCTTTTATAATTCTAATAAAGTAGTTTAAGACATTTGACTATGTTAGTATGATATGATGGTATTTTAGAATAATTTCAAAGAAATAAAATTTTAAAGAGTATATTTTACTAGGGCCTAATGTCTAATTTTAGAACAGGGCCCCTAAAATATTTAAGACGGCCTTTTCTTTCATGGTTCTTAATTAATCTTCCACTAACTATTATTTAGAAGTAATTCTAATGAGAGGTGAGCAAACCCCAAATACTTCCCCTCTCGTGATGCCACCGCGCACATTAGCAGGGTGTCTAAGGAAGTTTCACATTACGTCAACAAACTGACTATTAAAATGAAATCCCATCATAATCAATGTCACAGCACGTCATCAAAATTTCAAAATGAAATCTTATCACAACTAATGTCACGCCACATCAACTAACTATTATGAAATCCCTTCATAATTAACACCAAATAAGGGAATTAAAATAATCTTTCTAAATCGCATAATCAATCACAAAAATTATCAATCAACAAAAAAATTTAGCAAAAAAAAAAAAAAAACCCACAAAAAAAGGGAATTAATTACAAAAACCACCATGAATTAGTCAAACGCCTAACTACATCTTTCATTTTGCAAATTATATACTCACTAAGTTAGGTCTCGTGCCATGCACAATAATTTCACTATATTTAATAAATGAAAGAAGAATTAAAATTTTTTTTATAATAATGACATTAACAATATTTAGCTACAACATTTTTCTCATTTGTTTTCTTCTAATTTTGCATACATAATGAAATGAAACATGGAATATAGCAAAAGAGTTGATTAGACATATGAGTAAATTAAAACTAAATATTATACTCTATGACTGTATAAAAAATTCAATGATAATTTGGTATCATTTTTTTTTTAACCAAATAAATATTTTATAGTTATGTATTACACCCAATGGGCTGAAATAATAACCCCAATTTAATTTTGGTAATTTTTTTCCTAACGAAATATGATAATAAGAAAATGTTGGAGATAAAATCAAAAAAGGATGAAATTTGAATTAATCAAATTGTCATACATGATTAAATGCATTTATAGATTTAGTAGTGTTTCGGATCTGATGTGTCCTGCGGAAAAGTTACAACTCCAAGACTGGATCTTTGGGCGCTTGTACCTGCAACCAACGGAAGCTTCAATGTTCAGAGTTCCACCTTCGACGCTCAAGTTAGTATCGGACGGAGAGTAATAAGTGCGGAAAGTAAAGTAGCTCTTCTCGGATCCCGAGATTTATGTGATTTCACATTTGTTAGAACAAGTGAATAGTTGTAAGAAAGTGATGTAATTAATTATCTCCCAAGGTAATAAAGGTCCCTATTTGTAGTGCATGGGAGTTAGTGCCCCTCCTTAGGTCATCTTAACCTAGGAGTTTAGGCCGCACCGTTTTTACGGCGCATCGGAATTTGGGCCTGTTAAAGGCCGCCATTTCTCCCAATAAAGAGGGGTGCCACATGTCATATCTTGGTTGGTTCCTTTAGAATGCTTCCTATGGTGACACGTGTCACCTCCCCATTAGTCCACGTGTTTAGGGTAATTTTACTCCAAACACTTGCCCCTCATAGGGGTCACGTCACGTGGTGGATGACAGTTTTTAACTATTCATCTTCCATTTGAAGTGACGGGGTTATCCCTAGTTTTACCTCTCTATAAATAGAGAGTTTACTGCCCCACCTTCATTTTTTACCCTTTCAATCATTTCTAGAGAGAGAAAGTCAGAGCGCTTTGAGGGAGAGATAATTTTCACTGCCGTCTGTATTTTGATCTGTCTAAATCAACAACCGTCTCACAACTTATGCATTTCAACCAGGGCCTTTTCAGAAATTTCGGTGGCCCAAGGCGAAGACATAAATTGGGGCCCTAATTCACATAAATGTTTTGAAATAAAATAAAATTTGAGTAGGCAAAAAACTGCATATTTTATTACGCATAATAATCTTTAAAACATCAAATTTCATATAGATAAAACATTGAAATCAAAGCCTAGGCGTTCATATGAAAATATTTCTACAAGCCTTTCTAGATGAAAAGTTACTAATAATAGTTTCTACATTAATATGTTCTAACATATTTTTCTCAATACATAAAGTAACTAGACCATTCAACCTTTCTCGTGACATTGAAGATCTCAAGTAGGTCTTTAGTAATTTTAACTTCGAAAAACTTCTTTCAGCGGATGCAACTGTCACCAGCATAGTTAATAGGATTCGATAGGCAATAGAAACATTTGGATAACAATCTGCAGCTTTGAAAAACTCAAGGATTTCAAATGCTGACATCAAATCATTTGGAAAAGTCATTTGTAACACTTTCAGTTCAGAAAAAAGATCATCTGCATCAACATCCGAAAAATTATTATGAGTAAAGGTAGTCATTAAACTTGTGCAAGATTTTCTTAAATCGTCATTATCCAATGATTTCAACCTTTTTGCATCGAATAAAAAACCAAAAATGTTACCAAATACCTCCAATTGCTCAAATCTATCTTTCAAAGAAGCTATTGCAATATCAACAACCACCAAAAAATAATTGACTCTAAGAGATTCCTCGGGTGATTGTATTTCCTCATCATTATCGCCATTCTCATTCTCATTAAATTGTCTTTTTCTAGTGATGCGACGCTTTATTGGAAATGTTGGCTCTATATCCATATCAAGTGCAAGGATTTTGGCAGTATTTAAGCTAGTTTCAAACCCTTCAATTCTATATTTCTCAAAATATGTGATCATACCTTGCACTTCATTCATGACAACTCCAATACTCATGGATTTAGATTGCAACTTTTTACTCACAATGTTAATAGAAAATAAAATGTCATACCAAATTACCATGCCAAGTAAAAATTCAAAACTTGCAAGAGAATTGGCCAAACTTTCGGCTTCACTTTTTGTTTTAGCAATATTAGCGTCATCACCACTAAAATTATACAATACCAACAAAGCTAATCTAATTTGAGGAGATTGAAACCTTATAGCTTTAACACTTTTAATTCGACTCTCCCATCTAGTATTGCACAAAGATTTAACAGTTAAACTCGAGACATTGTCAACTAAAATCTTCCACCTTTTAGTGGAATGTGCAAATAATGTGTATATAAATTGTACAATTCCAAAAAAAGAAATAACTTTAACACAAGAATGTGCCATATCAGAAAGAGTGAGATTAAGACTATGACAAGCACATGGCATATACAAAGCCCTTGGATTAATTTCAAGCAATATCTTTTGAACCCCTTGATGTTTCCCTTTCATATTAGAGCCATTGTCATAACCTTGCCTCCTTACATCATCAATATCCAAATTAAGGGACTTACATACATCTAACAATACATTAAAAAGTCCCAAACCAGAAGTATCATCTACTTTTAAGAATTCTAAAAAAAACTCTTCTATCTTGATTTTATCACTTGATACATTCACACATCTTACTATCAAAGTCATTTGTTCTTGATGGCTCACATCAGGGGTACAATCAAGGATTACAGAAAAATATTTTGACTCTTTTATTATTTTTATCATTGAATTCCGAACAACATGAGATAAAAGATAAATAAGCTCATTTTGAATTTGAGGACCAAGGTAATGTTTGTGAATTTCTTGGCTTTGAATACGTCTAACATGATCTTGCATTACCAAATCAAATTCAACTATCATTTCAATTAAGCCCAAAAAATTACCATTACAATCATCATAAAGTTTTCCACTAGATCCATGAAAAGCTAAATTATTTTTAGCTAGACATTTCACAACAGAAACAATTTGAATTAAGACTTGCCTCCAACGCGCTTTTTCCTTTGAAATTGACTCTTGCAAGTCTTTATCAATGCCTTTATTCAATTCTAGTCTCACTCTTGTTTCATACCAAGTGTTCATATTAGTCATATGCTCAACACTATTCTCATGTAATTTGAGTTTCTCACCAAGATGTTTCCAATCATTCACACCATCACTTGCTAAAAAAGTTTTGTTATTTTGAGATGTGAACAATTTACAGCAAAAACAATATACTTTATTAGCTAATTTTGAGTAAACCAACCATTTTCTATCAAAAGTCTCACCATTACTCAACTTCTTAGTGTAATAGGCATATGAAAAATGTCTTAATTTGTTATCAATTGGAAACACAAGGTTCAAATCTCTAATAGGTCCTTTTTGTATCAAAATATCCCTTCCTTTAATGTCAAGATTACCCCAATTTTTAGGATCATAAATATCTAAAGGAGGAACTACTTGATCAATGCCAACATCATTAACATCGGATGTATTTGGTACATTCGTTGGTTCATTCATATTAGTCGCATCCTCATTAGGCTCATTTGCCTCATTATCACAATTTTCATTATTTATATTCTCATTAAATTGTTCATGATTTTCATTTTCACCCAATTCATTAGAAGACTCTTCTACTTGTACTAATTTAGTAAAAAAATTTGTCAATGGCACCCTTTTGAGATTCTATTAACTCTTTTGCCCGTTTTCTTTTTTTTCCTCTTATCATTACCGGATAAATATTTTCTAGGCAACATTCTATCAAACAAAGCCAATAATAAATTAATAAGTATAGAAAAGAACAAAAACACCTGATTATTTGACTTAGTACGCTCAATTTGCACTCCAAACCAATGTCATCTCAAGTAATCAAATATGAAAAATAGAAAATAATTGAAACAAAAATATTTAGCTCTCATCGACGGTCAAAGGACTAAAACAATTAATATTAATAATATATATGACACTATCCTATAAACAAACTCATATACTCAGTACTACTAAAAACGAAAATTTCCTCAAAGAATATTACGACTCGTATCCACAAATCCACAATCAAGACCATTTAAGTACTCTGTACTCATCACCTCAAAAACAACATCATCATCATTTAACAGTTTAACACTCTAGATTAAAAAAAATAATAATAATTATAAATTTATGATTATTTAAGAATGAAAAAGTATGAAATTAAAAAGTGAAATAAGAAATTAAGAATTAACCTTAGCAATCTAGCATTTTGATGAAATGATGATTCCGTATGTCGTAGCTCTCGTCGACGGTCGAAAGACTCCAAGAAAATCAAGCAATCAGGGCCGTAGAAAACTAGCAAATCAAGTAAATAAACAATTACTCCAATTAGAACAATCAGAGTTAATCAAAATTTTATCAAACGAACAACCGAAATATTATCAAATGAACCAATTCAACCGAAATTTATCAATTAGAACAACTGAAATTTTATCAAACGAACCAATTCCACTTTCAACCAATTAAATAATTAGATAATTTTTTCCCCCAATTTTATAATTGAAAGAAATTGTAAAGATTATGAAAAGTTAATAGAAATGATAAATAAAGTAGAATATACAATAATACAAAGATAATTATATCTTATTAGATAAGTTTCCGTTGATAATTGATAAATTGAAGGATAAAATTACCGTTTAGCATAATCACGAAGGAGAAGGAAATTAATTATTTGAGATACGTTTTGAAGAACAAAACCGCCGACAAAAGGGGATGAAATTGAATTAATGACATTTTTTTTGGGTTAATCAAAATTCACTTAGGAAAGTGAATATTTTGGGAGAAAAATAAGGGAGAAAAATAAGGGAAGAAGGAGGATGAACAACGAAGGCTTTTGGAATTCTTCTAATGTTCTGAAAGTCTGAACTATGAAACTCACGTTCTTTTTTTTTCTTTTAATTTTTGTTTTTTTTTTTTGAAAAAGATAATTTTGGGGCCTTTATTAGATTTGAAGATGGGCTTTTGGTTTGGGGGCCCAGGGCAGTCACCCCACCTGCCCTGGCCTTGCTACGGCCCTGATTTCAACCATTCCTCCTTTATTCGAGATAAATGTCGCTCTCTTATGCTTTTTCTTCCTGTTTGATTTATCGTTTGTGCCTTTTGAGCTTGCATTTTAGCTTTAAAATGGTTTCTCAAACACACACAGCACGGCCTAGGTTAGTTGTCAACCGATCTCCTGGTGCGACTGAATAAAAAACTAGGGGTTCCGTCTCCCCTTGTTTAGATTCTTCCCGTTATCAGTATTAGAGCCCAATTATCTCCATGTCTGTGTAGGACATCATAGCTAGAACAAAACAAACTTCCCCAGGGACTCCGTCTAAGGGTGACGGCACCATGGAAGTGTTGGTTGCGAAGGTATATGATCTAAGCGACTTCGGCTCGGAGGCGTCTGCGTCGGCCAGTAAGGCCAAATCTGAAGAAGATGGGAGAGGCGGTGAGGCCTTTACATTCGACCCTCGTGATTTGAACCCTTACTTGCTCACAATCTCCCCCCAAAGATTTTAGGAACATGTAGAAAGGGCTGAAGAAGTATAAGGCCGCCCATGTTATGGGGGAGGGCTATGAGATTTCGATGCCCAAAAAGGTGAACGACGCAGTCATCTGGCCGGATAAGAGCAGTTTCGAAAATAAAGGCTTTGGTTGTTCTGAGGCGGTAATCAACGCAAGCATCCAATTTCCTCTTTACCCGACGGTGAAGGACATTTTGAGGGCTACCACCTGGGTGTATGGCAGTTTACCCCCTAACTCTTGGCTAAATATCTTAGGTTATGTCACCGCCTGCAAGATGCAGAATATGGAGCCTAGGTTTGAGGCTTTCTCTTGTATGCATTACTTAATTAAGGCGCCCAAGGGCGACGACTGGTATACTCTTTAACCTATCCAAAGTACCTGATAACCTCTTTTAAGGCGTCAAAATGGAAGGACTGGCGGAATAAACTTTAATTTATTATATTGATTCATCTTATATGGAGGAAAATCTAGAGTTCAATTCATGGAACTTCAAACCCAACCTCCTAGGTAAGAAGGCTACCCTGCCGCCTATGCCTGAGAAAGGCTGGGACCAGATCCTAAGACCTAGTCCTTTCAAAGTGACAACCATTGATGTAGACAGCGGGAAACTGATTGCCCAAAGCAATTGGATCCCAAGATATGAGTAGCTTGCAGAAGGCGTGTTTTTGTCTGTTTGTGGCCTTAGTCAGCAAAGAATAGAGGTAGATTAGGTCGTCTATTTGTTTTCTTCGTCTTTATGCACATGTACTTGTCGTACTTACATCCGATTCTTTTTGCAGATAAAGTCATGTCTAAACTTCCTAAGAATAAGATTGCTTAAGCATCCGCCGCTATTTACTGGGTGAATATATTGAAGGAAAAGGCGAACAACTTCAAAAAGGATCGGCTAGAACATGTAAGACACGCCAACTGATTCTGTCTAGTGAAATTATTTGTACTAGCTTAGAAACGATTTTAGCCACCTGATTGCATTACTGATGTATTATTTCGCATGCGGGAAGGTCCTATTGAACCTCCCTCTCATTCGATGAGGAAGATGATGAAGCGTCCGGGAGTTGAAGATCGAATCCCTAATAAGGCTAAGTGAACTGCATCTGTCCGAACCCCTTCTCATGTGAAAAAAACAACTAGGGCCGATTGTCCCACTATCGCATGTAAACATCTTAAGTCTCGTAGTCTTGATATCATTGATCTAGATGTCAAAGAGACGTTAACGGGTAGCAAGCCACCTACAACTACCCAGGCTAGGCAGTGGACGAATGCCGTGAAAGGCGTTTGTCTGACAAACAGATCCAGGGCTCCTAAGGTATCAATCCGCCGTTGCCTTACCCCTATAGGGTTAAGTCAAAAAATTAGTCACCCGGATCCTCCGAGACCATGTCTATTGGCCGAGCTTATTGCAGCTACTTACAAATTCTTGAATGTAATGCAGATATCGAGAGGAGGCCGAATGTGCAATAGTTCGCCAAGAACATGCTAAAGGCCGTCTCTAAGTCAAATAGGGCGGCAATAAGGGGAGTGGAGTCGGCAAACTTTGACGCTATTCTCTCCCTCATGGCTAAGGTAATCTGGCTTAATGTTCATTTTTTAATACTTTCCCTTTTACCGCCTGACACTAATGTTTGGTATTGTGCCGTATATAGGCGATGCTACGGGTGGATGGTCCTAAGACCCAATTCTCTAAGAAATCCGAGGAGGTAAAATGTGCCAAGGCCTGAGCCGCCTCTTCTTTAAATAGAGCCTAGTATGACGTCATACGAAATGAATTACTAACCAAAGACGTTATATATTCTCGGGCGATGGATAACATTCAAGTTAAGGCTGAGCTTGACGAGGCCAAAAAGAAAATCTTTTCTCTCGAGGCTGAGCTCAAGATGGCCATGTCTGACTTGTATGCCCTTATCAAGGTAGACCAAGAGGCTGACAACCTTAGGGTCGAAGTTAGGGGCTTGAAGAACGAGCTGGTCACCCTGACAAGTCGGATAAGGGATAAGGGATAAGGCCAAGGCTCATAAGAAGCAACTCGTTCAGGAAAACAAGATCGACTACTGAACCCGGATGAGGATGGCTTGGTCAATACTCTTTCCCAATGACGATTTTCGGGTAAAGGAGGAGCAGTTTGACTATGCCACGGAGGAGCTCAATTCCCAACAGCTTGGTCATCCAGATCCGAACACGGAAGTCGATGCTGAGGAGACGGCAAAGAATGAGCAGCAGCTCAACCAAGAGGTCGAGCAGCCGGTTGAGGTTGAGGAATTTTCCCCCCTCCTTAGAGTTAAGATTTTGTTAGTTTTTTTGGCTTGTATGCCAAGTACTTGAATTTCCGGCTTGCTTGCCGAGTATCTTTGTGTATTCACCGATCGTAGGGTCGTGTTTCAACAATTTCACCAATTTTATCCAATTAATAATTCGCTATTTTCCCGACCTTGGGGTCGGTTAACATTTAAATATTTATTAATCTTCCGACTATGTAGTCGATTTGCTTTAATCTTCCAAATGTTTAAGTTTGAGTTTTTGAGTATATGCATGAATTTTGACTTAATATTTTCTTGCCAAATTCAGCACATACGGTAACTTTTTAATCAGCTGTAATCCTTGCCCCTGGACGAAAGTTTGGTTAGTTTCAAACTTGGATTGATTGACTAAGGGATTTGTGATACTTAAAAGAGTATAAACAATTCCTAAGTCAATCAATCACTACTGCGATTTCCCCAAACCAAGTAAATATACGTCCATCGAGTAGATGGTATACTCGCTGGCACTCAGATGGCTAAGACCGTTCCTATTCCATCGTCCAGGTGGCTCGTCTTTTACTGTCTGAGTTGCAAGTATTACAAATTTTGCCAAGCCTTTAACTTGGCTTTTAGAATTGTATCTTAATAGATCAAGTGGTCAAAAAAGAATAGAATGCAGACGTCTATTGGCCGCCTATACTGCTAGGCACACTTAGAGTTGAGTTTCAATCTCATAGAGATGGTCGGACGGCCCTAGGACCATCCAAATTAAATCTGGAAAATTTATCAGAACCCAAGTGGATTGAAAGATCCTTAGTTGGGGAACCGCTTGATATCTCATATGACAAGCGGCCTCTTTACCGTTTGGGTTAGTTAGTTTTCCTAATTTAGAGGAACCTGAAAGGAATGTTGTCCTTCCAACAACTGTATTATTCCGATAGAGGGTTTGGAATTATTAGAAAGCTAATCATTCTGTGAGGTCAAGTGATTGCAATGTCTAGGTGGAGGCCGCTTCCGATCAGTAATATTAATGTATAATTAATATTATAGCTTAATCTTGACTGAACCCCGGATCACACCTTAATCAAGTAACTGAACCGAGGCGACAAATCAATCCGAAGGATTAGATGAGTCATTAGAGTATTACGAACAAAGATGTTGGATATCGAGCTTAGAGCGTCGAAACCGAGCGTCGTTAGTCGAGTCGAATTTAGAATTCGACGAGACGAGGAATCAAGCAAACAACAAATTATAAATATACCCCTAGCCTCGGAATTCCCTGAGCAATCTGAGAGCCAAGGGCAATATAGCTAGCTGGTGCGACATGGCCAGCATTGCTGGCGCGCTAGGCGTGCTAGCATGCAAGTGCCTCGCACATAGCAACACCAGTCGCACCATCGCAAGGCCAGCAGCACGCAAGTGCTTGCTGGGCCTCGCCAGCACGACCAACGCAGCAGAAGTAGCAACACGCCATGCGTGCGTGGGCTGTGGGTGTGCGTGCTTGCGTGCTAGGCTGCATGACCACGCGCCTAGCTAGCAGGCCTAGCCAAGGGGCCAGACTGCCAACAAGGCAGCCTTGGCGCCCAAGGCTGGCAGCACCAACTGGCATGCGTGCATTGATTGTGTGTGTGGGGAGCCCGTTTGTGTGGGTTGCTTGGGGAGCAAGGGGTGGATGGTCCCCCCCTTTGTGGTCCTCACCTAATCTCTTGCTCTCCACTTGACAATTGTTGTTTGTTGATTCACTTGCATTTTGATTTGTTTTTGAATTAAAATAAATTGAATAAAGTGCATTTTAACCAACTCTCCCACATTGATTGGAGATTGGAATTCAAGGCTCTCTTCCCTATAAATACCCATCATTTGGGATTGGGAAGGGACACTTGAGTTGAGAATTCTAAGGGATCTCTAAGAAAAGAATACCTTAATTCTAATACTCTAAGTTCTTGGTCTATCCCCGACTAACCTTCGGGGTAGGGACCATTCGGGTCGGGTCTCAAGGGTGTGAGCCGTCGGAGGCTCATGCGCTTGCGGAGCTAGCGCTTTCAAGTACGAGCTCTAAAGGAGCGAAGCACGCGTCGAGCGTAAGATCGTTTTTTCTCTCTCTCTTATTTAATTAATTATGTGTTATTATTTAATATGCATGTTTAGTTACATTAATTTGTATGTGGGTCTTGGGAGGGTTTCATTCTGCATAGTGTCGGACACTACGAAACCCTATTGCGGTATCGGAGTCGCGCTCATTTAACTCTTGTAACTAATAATTAATTAAGGTGATTTAAAATGGATTTATATTTCTGTTTTTGCTTTCTAATTAGATTAGAAGCTTGTTTTAATTGTTTTTAATCTCGTATTTATACTAATTTTGGCTCAAGAACCTAGATTTCGACCCTAAATAGTGAATTTTGGGTGGAATCGATATTCTAAATTGTTTTTGACCCTCTATGAGACCTGTCTAGAAGCCAAAATCCACCTAGAAACATGTTTTTTGAGTGTTTTTCGTTTTGACGAAAAAATTTTAAATCTTTAAACCTTGATTAATTATGGCATGTTAATGTTAGATTATGTGTATGTTTACATCATAAATCTACTGCAATAATAAACCTTATTAAGCATGTTTATGAAGTCATATTTGGTGCTTAATTTGGTAAGTTCATTTTTCACATAAACTTGCAATTTCACATTTTTGCAAATTAATTGCTTCAAATGTGAATGTTTATGGTGAATTTGTAATTTTGAAGTCCCTAAAATGTTTAAGATCCAATCTTTAATTGTTTATTTGGTTGGAACTTTGCTTTCTAAATTCCATGTTAAACTAATATTTGGATTTAATCATTTTGAGTTAATTAAAGTCCTAAAAGTTCAAAACTTGTGATTGAAATTTAATTAATCTTTATATTGGAAGATGTAATTTTTCAATTTTACACAAGTTAGTGTTCAAAAAAATTTCATTAGATGATTGTGTTCATTTTTCCAACCCCTTTAATTTTGTCAAATCTCATTATTAATTTATGTATGGTTAAATTAGTTGTGAGTATAGTCCTTCCATTTTGTAGCATCAAGATGAACCAAAAATAATGTAAAGAATGGTTCTTGAAGTGATTTTGGTTTATGCACTAAAATTGAATTAATTTAAGTTGGACTTGATTTATTTTAATTTTTGCTCAAAGTTGGTTCTAAAATTAATTTAGAATTAAGTTTAACATCACACAAAAATCGGGATAAAATCCCAAGGGGGGCACAAGCACGCAAATCGAGGCACACAAACCCCGAGCACGATTTCTCCGAACCTCCAAAAGACTTTCTTTAAAAGGGACACGACTTTTGAGATCATTTCTGAACTTTAGAACATGTTCCAAGAGCAGGCCCGAACTAAAAGGTTCGAAACCCACAGGCAGATCCTTGAGAGCAAGCTCAAGAAAGGAGAGGCAGTCATCCCACATGTACTTAAAATGATCCGATTATTTGAGAACATGGAAAGGCTTGACGTTGGGTATTCGACCGAGATGGCAATTGGCATTATTCTCCATTAGCTGCACAAAGGCTATGATCAGTTCAAGATGAACTATAATATGCACAGCATGGAGAAAACCCTTACCGAGCTTGATGGGATGTTGATGCAAGCTGAGAAAACGCTCAAGGATGGGGATAATCATGACATACTCATGATAAAGAAAGGGCAAGCCATTCAAGCGCTCGAGCAAGAAGAAAGGCTTTAAGGGGAAAAAAAAAAGACTTTTCCGCCTAAGTCAAGCGCTACCAAGGGCGACAAGGCTAAGAATTCTAAATCCGATTCCGAATGTTACTATTGCAAGAAGAAAGGAAATTGGAAGCGGGATTGCCTCAAATTCAAGGAAGATAAGAAGAACGACACCGTTGCTTCTATATTAGGTATGTTTAGGGTAAAAATTACCCTAGACACGTGGCCCAATGGGCTGGTGACACGTGGCGCATCGTCATTAGTCAACAGGGCTCCAATCCTCTGTTGACACGTGTCCTTGGTACCCTCCATGGGGGACTTGTCTGTCCCACTATAAATAGTGGGGCAAACCTCATTAATGGGGCATTCATAAATACAAACACTATTACCGAGCAATATTAATTGCGGAATTCTCCCAATCAGCGAGAAGAACTTTACCTATTCCGTATTCTTTCCTCCTGTACGCAAACTAACTTGATCGTCGGAGGCGAAGCTCCTACCAACCGGAGTCTTCGTGATCTTGCAGGTACAGGCACCAGCAGCTCAGTCTTGGAATCGTAACTCTCCCGCAGGACACACCAAAAAAACCCCGAAACATTGGCGCCGTTTGTGGGGAGGGTACTTCTAAGATGACTTCTGATACTGTACCATCGAATTTGGACAAACGACCTTTGGCCGAGCCTGAGGTCCATACGGACCATGAAAGTGGTGACGACTACGAAATCAACACCTATGTGGCCCCAGACGGGTCCTTTAGAACAAAACGCACCCGTTCCAAAGAAATAAAGGAACGAGGTGAGAATCAAGCTGCTCCCAACAACACAACCGGTATGCCGGTTGGGGATGCTCAGGCAGCAGCGGGATCTGCTCCCGTCACAAGAAACGAACTCATGACTTTCATGAATAGTTTCAAAGGCGGGATAAAGAATCTCATTCGGTTAGCCACCCCCCAGAAGGGTTAGCCGGCCAAGAAGCCTTCATCCTCTAGGAAGAAGGCTCTGAAAGATCGTGTGCCCACTCCTCATCCCAAGCCCAAGGGGGGGGAGGGGCCCCAAATTGACTTAAATAGGCTCCGCTTCCCTCAAATGGAGCACAGAAAAGCCATCTGGCACTTACAGCCGGATGGATCTAAGAAAACCATCTCTGATGCCCGGAAGTTTCTCCAGGAGAAGAGAAATCAGCAGCTGTCTGCGTCGGCCTCAACATTGACCTTCCCTAACAACCTCCGCAGTGTCCCCGTCAGACACTCGGAAACAGACCAAGCGGGTCAGTCGCGCGAACCCTCCGCGCGATCTGGTCCCAAAGTGATCCAGCCGGGACAATATGGTCTGCCATATGTATCAGGTGGATCCCCTTTTTCCGCACCAGGCCTCTTCGGGGGTCATGGGCAGCAGCCGCTCCAACCCACGGATTAGCAGCTACGCCTGCTTAATCTGGGAGAACAGCCTACGGCGTTCTCGCCAGACATAACCCAGGCGTCACAGCCGCCCAAGGTCAAGAATGTGTTGGTAGGTGCTTATGATGGCACCTCCAACCCGGAAGACCACCTAATGGCATACTCAAACCTCATGTATCTACAGGGGTTGGATGATGCCGCCTGGTGTCGATGCTTCCCGGCGACCCTAAAGGGCATTGCCCAACGGTGGTTTGGTAATCTACCGGCCGGATGCATAAACAACTTTAGAACTCTGGCGTATTTATTTACGTCAAATATCTCAATGAATATCCCTGCCAAAAAGACCAGCCTTGATCTTGGGGAAATACAACAGGGTAAGAAGGAAGGACTCCGGTCCTATGTCAGGCGGTTCAATCTGATGAGAATTCAGATTCAAGGGTTGTCTGACGAAGTTGCTTACACAGACTTCTTCAAGGGTCTGAAGGATGGGTCGCCGGGAAAAAAGGAAGACAAGAGAAAAGGAATTTGGGCGGCAGACCGGTCTGGTCAGCCGGCCCAGAAGGTAAGAAGAAAATCTGAACCGTACGTCCCCAAATACGAGTTCACAAAAGACTGCTCCTCTCTTCTCATGGAAATCAAGGACCGGTTGTCCCTCCAGAAACCAGCCGCCATGAAAAGCCCCGCCAGCAGCCGGGATAAGAGCATGTAATGCTAATATCATGAGGATGTTGGCCATGACACTAATGGCTGCTACAGCCTCAAGCGACTGTTAGACCGTCTAGCTGACGAGGGAGCTCTAAAGTCTTACCTGCTAAAGCCCAAAGGCAACCCCAAAACAAACAAGGGGCAGACGGCAAAACCCGGCCCTACTAACTCCGAAACGGATGAAGAGACGGTCTTCACAATAGCAGGCGATTTTGCCGGTGGAGGCCCAATCATCCGGGGTACAAAAGACAACATCAGGAAGATGATCAACTCAGTGGATGAGGGCCAGGCGTCAAAAGACACCTTTCCTGAGGTCCTTATTTCTGAAAGGGACCGGGGCTAGGTCAGACGGCCTCACGATGACCCCATCGTCATCGAATGCAAGGTTGCCAACCAGAAGGTTGGCCGGATCTTAATAGATACCAGGATCTCGTCTGACCTAATCAACTATCAGTGCTTAACAAAGCTCAAGTACAAGCCCACCAGCATGCAACATGCGCCTCACCCCTTAGTTGGTTTTGGGGGAGGAGTGGTGCATCCGGTAGGAAGCATTGACCTTCCTATCCGGTTGGGTGAAAAGGGGAAAGGACGCCACATGGTTGTCAAGTTCTTAGTTGTGGAGGAACTGACTGCCTACAACATGATATTTGGTCGTCCGACCCACAACGAGTCTAAGGCTGTCATTATCCCGTCTCTCATGCTGGTTAAATTTAAGAAGGATGATGGTACAGTCGGTTCCTTATACGGGGACCAAAAGTCGGCTAGGGAGTGCTATCTCTCTGATGTCAAGCCAACTGTGGGTACAGCCGGTGAAGGTGAGCCCATAGACGTTGATAACTGCGATCCAGCAGTCCCGGCTCTAAGGGCAGTCGGTAAGAAAAGAAAGGCGGACCAAGTGGCACCTGTCAAAAAAGAAAAGCAATAGCAATCACTTTCCGGAGAAAGGTCGGATGACTTTCGACCCCAACCGGCAGGAGAGAGCGGTGATATCGTCCTGGACGACGGCCGGCCCGACAGAACCGTCAGGGTTGGGACGGTTGCTTTTAAGGTGTTGGGGGCAGATTTGCTCCAACTGCTGAAGGAATTCAAAGACATTTTTGCCTTTAAAGTGGAAGAGATGTCAGGCGTAAGCTCGGATCTAGTTGTCCACAAACTGGTCGTGGATCCAAAAAAGAAGTCGGTTAGGCAGAAAATGAGAAATCATGGCGAGGAGAGATCTCAGGCGACAGCCGCCGAGGTCAAGAAGCTGTTAGATGCTTGGTTCATTCGGCAATGCTACTACCCGGATAGGGTAGCAAACGTTGTCCTGGTTAAAAAGCCGAATGGAACTTGGCGGATGTGTGTAGACTACACAGATCTGAACAGAGCATACCCAAAGGACAATTACCCGTTCCTACAGATCGACAGTTTGGTCGACTCTACAGCTGGTCATGCTTTGATGAGCTTCATGGACGCCTACTCAGGTTTTCATCAGATACCCCTCTGGAAAAAATATCAAGAAAAGACGGCATTCGTCACTGATCAGGGGTTATCCTGTTACACAGTGATGCCGTTTGGGTTAAAGAATGCGCCTGCTACATTTCAGCGAATGATAAACACAGTTTTCCGCCATCAAATAGGCAGGAATGTAGAGGCGTATATCGATGACATGATAGTCAAATCCAGGCTACAGACGGATCACCTAGCTACCTCCGAGAAACGTTCACCACACTCAGGCGGCACAAGGTCATGCTTTAACCCTAAGAAGTGTGTCTTTGGTGTTGAGTCTGGGAAGTTCCTCGGATTTCTGATTGATCAAAGGGGAATTGAGGCTGATCTGGAAAAGGTACAGGCGGTAATTGATATGCAGTCACCCCGCACTGTAAGAGAAGTCCAAAAACTCACCGGTTGCCTGGCGGCATTGGGGAGGTTCCTCAGCCGGTCTGGCGACAAATGCCTCTATTTCTTCCAAGCAATTAGGAAGAGGTCAAGGTTTAAATGGGGAGAAGAGGCTGAGGCGGCATTCCAGAAGCTCAAGTAGCATCTGCATTCTTTACCAAGGCTAGTGAGCCCTTTGCCCCAGAAGGCTCTCTACATGTATCTCCCTTAGTGTTGTTCTCCTTGCTGAGAGAGATGGCAATCAACTCCCGGTGTATTTCATCAGTCATGTCCTTAGAAATACTGAGCTCTGGTACCCTATGATCGAAAAATTTGGGTTGGCCCTCTACAAAGCAGTCAAGCGGTTGAAGCCCTATTTCCTGGCTCATTCGATAACTGTATACACTGATCAGCCACTCAAGCGCCCAATGACCACCATAGAGTCATCTGGTAGAATGATCAAATGGGCTGTTGAAATGCAAAACCTAGAGATAACTTTCGAGCCCAGGCGGGCAGTGAAAGGTCATGCGTTCGCTGACTTCATTGTTGAGATGACTAGGCCGGTGCAACCGGAAAATCCTAATCAGGTTTGGAAGCTATTTGTAGACGGTAGTTCTACAGCAAACGGTTGTGGTGCAGGCGTTATTTGCCATTCTCCGAAAGGGGATAAGTTTGAATATGCACTGCGGTTTAAGTTCCAAGCCTCAAATAACGAGGCAGAATATGAAGCCCTGCTAGCCGGCATGCGTATGTGTAAGACAGCTAGAGCAAGGAAAGTTGACGCCTGCTCAGACTCTCAATTGATCGTTAGCCAATACCACGGTGAATACGAAGCCACCCATCCGGCTATGATCAAATATCTGCAGGCGGTCAGAGAAGACGCTGCGTCACTTGATGAATTCCATTTGAGTCAAGTGCCACGGTCTGAAAACAATTAGGCGGATGCGCTCTCCAAATTGGCATCATCCGCCTCCTGCGATGCGCCGAGGACAGTCTTTTGGGAAGTCATGGATAAAAGAAGCATAGAGCATGATCCCACTGGAATTTTGGACCGAAGCGCCACCTGGATGGACCCCATCCGGGCTTATCTGACAGAGGGCTCTTTGTCGGATGTCCCTTCAGAAGCAGATGTGCTCAAGAAGCGAGCTTTAAGTTTTGTTATGCACCAAGGAGAACTTCTTCAGAAGGGATAATTACAGCCGTTTCTGAAGTGTGTAACCCCAGAAAGGGGAAAGGAAGTCTTGGAAGATCTGCACGCGGGTTTTTGTGCCTCGTATATAGGCGGCAGATCCCTGGCTAAAAGAACCAGACGACAAGGATATTTTTGGCCCAATCTTAAGGCAGATGCCATAAACCTGGTAAAGAGGTGTGATAAGTGCCAACGGTTTGGCCGGTTGATCCATCGTCCGGCAGCGGACTTTACAGCTATACACAGTCCGGTCCCGTTTGCAAAATGGGGGATGGATATCTTGGGACCTTACACGCCTGCTTCAGGCAGTCGACGCTACATCTTTGTAGCCGTAGATTACTTCACCAAATGGGTTGAAGCAGAGGCGGTCAAAGGCATAAAGACCAAGGATGTGATCTCCTTTATTTGGAGAAACATCATCACCCGGTTTGGGATCCCTATGTCCATGGTCTTCGACAATGGTCCTCAATTTGAAACGCCTGTTGAAAGGAATGGTGTCCTTCCAACAAGTGTATTCTTCCGATAGAGGGTTCAGAATTATTACAGAGCTAATTCTTCAGTAAGGTCAAGTGATCGGAATGCCTAGGTGGAGGACGCTTCCGATCAGTAATATCACTGTACAATTGATGTTACAGCTTAATCTTAACTGAACCCTTCGGGTCGAACCCAATCAAATCACCGATCCGAGACGACGAATTAATCCAAAAGGATTTAATAAGTCGACAGAGTTTTACGAATACAGACGTCGGATATCGAGCCTAGGGCGTCGAGACCGAGCGTCGCGAAATCACAAAGAAACAAGTATAAACATAGCCCTAGCACCACACTAGGCTAGCCATGTGGATGCTAGGCTAGTTTAGGCTGGCATGCACCTAGCATGGCTAGGCGCAAGCCTAACCACACTAGGTGTGCTAGACGCACCATCGCAGCCTAGGCGCGCCATGGCAATATCGCAGCCCTAGCATCATGCCTAGGCGCTATCGCAGCCTTAGCATGATGCCTAGGAACCATCGCTGCCATCGCAGGCACCAGGCGCACCAAGCAGCCTATCGCAGCATGCGTGCTGGCTTGTGTGCTAGCCTTCGCATGGAAGCACCAAGCAGCGCACCATGCATGGGCGAGGGCTTGGGCGCCAGCAAATTTCTAGGCCACGCACAGCAGCCCAGCATCACCACGCACCAAGGCTGATGTGTGATGCGTAGGTGTGCGTGTGGTGCGAGGCTGATGCGTGTTGTGCATGACTGGTGCGCATGGTGCGTAGCTAGTGCATGTGCGAGGGATGCTGCGAGGATGGTGCGTGTGGCAGGCGAGGCAAAAGGGCCAGCATGCGTGGCTCGCTAGCAGCACGCATGCTGGCTATGCGAGCATGTGCGAAAGGTGCAGCGATGATGCGTGTGGTGCGTGGGATGCGAGGGCCAGCACCAGCGCCAGCACGCACCAGTGCCTAGCACTGGCACACACCAGCGCCAAGCATCGACCAGCACTGCCTGGCTGGGATGCGAGGCTGCTGGCTGGGCAGGTGCTAGCTGGCTGGGCTAGCTGGCACTGCTAGTTGGCGTGCTAGCTGGCACTACTAGCTGGTGTGCTAGCTGGAAGCAGCCCAGCAGCACTTTGGTTGAGGCGGTTTTGTGAGGAGTGGGGACCAAGGCTTGGGCAAAGCCTTGGGGAATAAGGAAATGGTCCCCCCCACCTCTCCATGGTCCTCACCTAACCTTCTCTCTCCCCTTGACACTTGTTGCATTGTGATTGAATTTAATCATTGATTTATTTTAGAAATAAATTAATTAGCAAATTATTCATTCTCCCACATTGGTTGGGGAATGATGTTCAAGGGTTCATTTCCCTATAAATACCAAGCTTGGGTATTTGGGAATGAACAACCTTGAGTGGAATTAAAAAGGCAACTCTAATAAAGAGTAAACCTTTGATTCGTAAAACTCATAGTTATTTTGTCCGGGTCTTGACTAACCTTCAAGACTTAGGATGCTCGGGACGGGTCGAGGGTACGATCCGTCGGAGATCTCGTGTTTTCGGGATTTTGAAGTAAGAGCTCTTTGGGAGCGAAGCAAGCGACAAAGGTATAATTCTTGTTCTTAATCTTGTTTGATTAAGTTTAATATGCTTGTTAGTTGTTTTAATTAAGGGGCGGGTCTTGGTGGGTTTCCTTCCGCGTAGTGTCGGGTCACTATAAAATCCTACAGTGGTATCAGAGCCACGCTCCTTTTAATTTTTGCAATTATTTTTTAATTAAGGTGTTTTAAAAGAATTTATTTTTTTCTAGTTCATGTTCTTCTAATTAGATTAGATGCTCGTTTTAATTAATTTTAAAACTCGATTTTATTTTCGATTTGGCTGTCGAACCCAGATTTTGGCTCAAAAATAGTGATTTTTAGGTGGAATCGACATTCTGGAACAGATTCAAACCTTTCGGGGCTGTCCAGAAGCCAAATTCGAACCAGAAACCTAATTTTTCTAGGGTTTTTCGTTTTTCAACGAAAATTTTAATTCTTTTAAGCCTTGATTAATGCAAGCATTACAAGGTTAGATTAAATGCACATTTGCATCACTAATCTACTGGTTTTAAAATATCCTTAAGCATAATAATGGAGTTTTTATTAGTGCTTAAGTTGATATACCATTTTTTTTTCACATAAACTTGTTTTTCACAAATTTTGCAAATAAATTGCAATAAAATGTGAAAGCTTGTTGTGATCTTGTAATTTTAAGTTCCTATAATGTTAAAGTTCTAATCTTTAAAGGTTGAAATGATTGGAACCCTAACCCTAAATTCCATGTTGAACAAAGTTTGGATTTTTCATGTTTGGTTGATTAAAATCCATCAAGTTCAATTACTTGTGAGTAAAATTTGATTAATCTTCATATTGGAAGATGTAATCTTGGTATTTTACACAAGTATGCAAATTGGAAAATTTTTATCATTGGATGGTTAATTTATTTTTCCAACTCCCTTTTGTCAAACCCATTATTAATTTGCATATTGGCAAGATTAATTATGGACATAGCTCATTTTATTTTAAGCATAAAGTTAGACCTAATTTTGTTAAAAATTAAAATTTTTGGATAATTAAGGCTTGTGCACCAATAAAATAAATTTTATTTAAGTAGGACTTAATTTTATTTTATTTTAGTTTCCCTCAAATTGATTCTAAAATGTAATTTAGAATTAATTATTGTCACACACAAATCGGAATTAAAATTCCGAGGAAATGCACGCAAATCGATGCAAAACCGCAAGCGTCACCAAGGCTAGTCGGGCTGCCTAGCAGCCCACATGAAGGCTGCCTATGGTGCGCGCATGGCTAAGCATCAATGTTGCGTGGCTGTGTGGCGAGAGGTGCTAAGGCTGGGCTTGGGCAGTGGCCTTGGCTACTGGGTGCTTGGGGGCGCTGCTGGGCAGCGTGGTAGCAAGCACCAGCCAGCCCCACTTGCTGCCAGGCGCCAGCAAGCGTGCAGGCATGCGTGGTGCTGGCCAGCGTAGTGTGCTGTGCTGGGCGCAGCATGCTAGCACCAAGCGCCAACCCAGCCCCTTAATGCTGCTAGTGCGTGTAAGGCGTGAGCTGCTGGCGAGCTTGTGCTGCTGTTGGGCAGCGAGGCAGCAAGCCCCAGCCAGCCAGCCCACTGCTGCCTAGCAGCCATGGTGCGCCATGCATCATGCTAAGATGGGGCCTCGTTGCTTAAGTTTGAGCTAAGATTTTGCGATAATTTTGTCGTTTTAATAATTTTAAGTGATTATTTTAACGAGGTTAAAAACCTCGATTTTCGATTTTGTAAAATTTTGACAAATTTTGGGTTATGCCAACTTAATTAATCGGATTATGTAAGTACGGATGCGGAATTTAGTGGGAGCTTAATTAGTTGCGTAATCATTTTGCGTGTTTAATTATGTATTTTGTAAAATTGCATGGGCCATTCACAAATAGTGAATGGGTGAATGGAAGATTGTTTTTTTTTTTCAAAACAGGTCTTTGAAAATGGCAACTAGTGGGGCCCGACTAGGATAGAAAATACGGACTGCGTTCCGTTATGTATTTTTGTAAATCTAAATACGGTCTGCGAACCGTTAAGTATTTTTGTACTATTAGATTAATCTTAGTTGTTCTAGCTAGCTTCTTTTATTTCATTTTGGCCAAGATGTCTCAAGACGGCGTTTCGATGAAGACAAGCCAAGATGAAGACCCATGGAAATTGAAGATTTCAAGGGGTCATGCTAGTTGCCAAATGCATCTATTTTTTATGCCTTATATATTGTTATTATATATGATTGCTAGATGCATGTCTAGGATTTCTATTATGTTGCGACGATTAGTTAAGTTCACTTAAATCAACCAACATAGAAACCCTAGGTCCCTTAATAATATTGAGCTAAAAATTTGTCGTTCCAAGAACAACACTTACTGAACCAATGCGCGTATGTGATGGGCTACGCCAAAGCGAGGCATCACTACTTCCCTAGGAACGTAAGGTATACTAGGTATACAAGTTGTCTTGGTTAAGCTCAACGATATCAGTAAGGAGTCCTTAGATGTCGTGGAAAAAGAGATAAAATGTCAAGGATGCATTAGATGCGACATTTTATAAAACCGAGAGTAGCTTGGAGCTATTAGAAATTAGATTGCTTACCTTAAGATATTTAATGATTAAGACAAGCCAAAGCATGCTTAACCATTTCTTGATCTTTGGGATCTCGGAATCATTTTATTCTCGCCCATAAGGGACATTTTAAATGCGTGGATAAAATGCTCAATAAAATTGAATATATGCATAAACGTTTTAAATTTCAACTTATTGATTTATGAATGCTTTTTCACTTCAAATTCTTTCAATTGTAGAACAATGTCTGCAAGTAACTCAAACAACAACCAATTCTCTTTGCGCTCAATTCTCAACAAGGAGAAGTTGAGCGGGCCAAACTTTCTTGATTGGCAAAGTAATCTCCGCATTGTACTAATGCAGGAGCAAAAGGAATACGTCCTTGATGAGGAAATGCCCGATGCTCCCAATGAGGAGGTCACTCAGACTGCCCTTAACCGATGGCAAAGTGCCAATCGGGATGTCAAATGCATCATGTTGGCCACTATGTCTCCGGACCTTCAAAAGACTTTCTTTGAAAAGGAGACGGCTTTTGAGATCATTTCTGAGCTTCAGAATATGTTTCAAGAGCAGGCCCGAACTGAAAGGTTCGAAACCCACAGGCAGATCCTTGAGAGCAAGCTCAAAAAAGGAGAGCCTGTCAGCCCGCATGTCCTCAAAATGATTCGATTATTTGAGAACATGGAAAGGCTTGATGCAGGGTATTCAACTGAGATGGCAATTGACATCATTCTCCACTCGCTTCACAAAGGCTATGATCAGTTCAAAATGAACTATAATATGCATAGTATGGAGAAAACCCTCACCGAGCTTCATGGTATGTTGAAGCAAGCCGAGCAAACCCTCAAGGATGAGGGCAAGCATGACATGCTCATGGTGAGGAAGGGCAAGCCATTCAAACGTCCGGGCAAAAAGAAGAGCTTTAATGGGAAAAAGAAGAAATTCCCGCCTAAGTCAAAATCTGCCAAGGGCAGCAAGGACAAGAAGGCAGCCTCTTCTAAATCTGATTCCGAATGTTTCTACTGCAAGAAGAAGGGACATTGGAAATGGGACTGCCTCAATTTCAAGGAAGATAAGAATAACGGCAACATTGCTTCTTCATCAGGTATTTTCGTTATAGACTTAAACTTCGCTAGCAAAACATCATGGGTATTAGATACCGGATGTGGCTCACACCTTTGTTCCAATGCTCAGGGACTAAGGATAAATAGGAGGCTAGAGAAGGGAGAGGTCGAGCTTCGGGTCGGCAATGGAGCAAGGATGTCTGCTGTCTTCGTTAGAACTCTCAGTTTGTCTTTGCCCTCAGGGCTTATTCTAGAACTTCAAAACTGCTATCATGTTCCAAGAGTGACCAAAAACATTATTTCAATATCGGCGTTGGACGCCAAAGGATTCGAATTTCGAATCAAAAATTATAGTTGTTTTATTTATTTTGATAATGTTTTATATGGTAGGCACATTTAGAAAATGGTCTTTATGTGCTTTCACTAGACAAACAGGTTTATAACATCGATAATACTGCCAAAAGGGCTAAGACCATCGAGTCGACTCAAACCTACTTGTGGCATTGTCGTCTTGTCCATATTAACATCAAGCGCATCAAGAAACTTCTTCAAGAAGGTGTTCTTGACTCATTCGACTTAGAGTCGTTTGAAAAAGAAAGGGAAAGTGACTTATTATGTCTAATACACACAGATGTATGTGGACTAATGAGTACACCCGCAAGACAAGGTTACCGATATTTCATCACTTTCACCGACGATTATAGTAGATATGGCTATGTCTACTTAATGTCGAATAAATCTTAATCTTTTGAGAAATTCAAAGAATTTTAGAAAGAAGTTGAAAATCAACTTGGCAAGAAAATTAAAGAACTTCGATCGGATCGAGGTGGCGAATATTTGAGCCATGAATTCGACGATCACTTGAAAGAAAATGGCATTCTTTCAGAGTTGACACCTCCCGGAACTCCTTTATGGAACGGAGTGTCCGAACATAGGAATCGAACCTTGTTAGACATGGTTCGATCAATGATGGGTCTTAGTGAACTCCCTATCTCCTTCTGGGGACATGCTCTACAAACTGCAGCACTAACACTGAATAGAGCTCCGTCAAAAGCTATTGAAAAGACTCCATATGGATTATGGACTAAGAAACCTCCTAGGTTGTCTTTTCTCAAGATTTGGGGATGCGAAGCATATGTCAAGCGATTAATTTCGGAAAAACTTCACCCCAAATCGGATAAGTGTTTCTTTGTGAGATATCCAAAAGAAACCAAAGGGTATTACTTCTACAATAAATCCGAGAACAAAGTATTTGTTGCTCGTGATGATGTCTTTTTGAAGAAGGATCACCTTTCCAAAATGACAAGTGGGAGGAAAATCGAACTCGACGAAGTTCGAGAGGACGAGCAACAATGTCAACCTGACAAAACTGACAATCTAGATGCTTTGGAAGCATCTAAGAAGATTGGTCAGAATCAAACTGACAATGTAAATGCTCAACCGATTACCCTTCGTAGGTCGCAACGAAAAAGATCTCAACCAGACAGATACCTCGGTATCGTCTTAACCGATGATCAGGACATCCTAGTCAAGGATGGTGATGAGCCGGCAACATACAAGCAAGCTATGACGAGCCCCGACTCTGCAAAATGGCAAGAGGCCATGAAATCCGAGATAAACTCCATGTCTGAAAATCAAGTCTGGGACTTGGTGAATTTTCCTGAGGGTTATACACCCATTGGTTGCAAATGGATCTTCAAAGTGAAGACATACAAGGATGGAAATGTATCAATATACAAAGCTAGACTGGTGGAAAAAGGTTATAGACAAGTCCACGGGATTGACTATGATGAAACTTTTTCACCAGTTGCTATGCTAAAATCCGTCCGGATCATCCTAGTGATTGCTGCATATTACGATTATGAAATATGGAAAATGGATGTCAAAACCGCCTTCCTTAATGGAATTTTGGAAGAAACTGTGTATATGACACAACCAGAAGGTTTTGTCGATCCAGGCAACGCTGGAAAGGTTTACAAGCTGAAGAATTCATTTATGGACTAAAGCAAGCCAGCAGAAGTTGGAATCTGCGATTTGATGAAGCCATTAGCATGTTTGGTTTTATCAAGAATCCAGATGAATCTTGTGTATACAAGAAGGTCAGTGGGAGTGATATTGCATTCCTAGTCCTGTATGTCGATGACATACTTCTCATTGGAAACAGCACAAAATAATTGGAGTCCGTAAAGGGCTGGTTGGGAAAGTGCTTTTTAATAAAGGACTTAGGAGAGGCACAATACATATTGGGCATCAAGATCTACAGGGATAGATCTAAGAGGATGATTGGATTAAGCTAGAGTACTTACATTGATAAGGTACTGGCTCGATTCAACATGGAGAATGCCAAAAGAGGGCATTTACCCATGTCCCATGGCGTAACTCTCAGTAAGAAACAGTGTCCACAGACACCTGTTGAGCGAGAAAGAATGAATCAGATCCCATATGCTTTGCTAATCGGATCGATCATGTATGCCATGATATGTACAAGGCCAGATGTATCGTATGCCCTGAGTGCAACGAGTCAATACCAATCGAACCTAGGAGAGGCGCATTGAACTGTGGCCAAGAACATCCTTAAGTACCTGAAAAGGAACAAGGATAAATTCCTGGTGTATGGAGGCCACAAAGAACTGGTTGTTGAAGGTTACACCGACGCTAGCTTCCAGACTGACATAGACGACTTCAAGTCACAGTCGGGGTACATATTCTGTCTGAATGGAGGAGCGTTTAGCTGGAAGAGTGCCAAGCAGAGCACCACTGCAGACTCTACAACTGAAGCCGAGAACTTGGCCGCTTCAGAAGCTGCCAAGGAAGCTGTTTGGATTCGCAAGTTCATTAGCAAACGTGGTGTTGTACCCTCAATCAAGGGGCTGATAGATCTCTATTGTGATAACAATGGAGCTATCGCTCAGGCCAGGGAGCCAAGAGAGCACCAGAAGGTCAAACACGTGCAAAGGCAATTTCACATGATAAGGGAATGGAAATCCGAAGGTGAAATCAGAATTTGTAAGATTGGCACGGATGATAATGTAGCCGATCCTTTGACTAAACCGCTGCCTCAAGTGAAACACAACAAGCACATTGAGGCAATGGGAATAAAGCATGTTGGAGACTGACTTTGAAATTCCCTGTACATGTGTTTTAATTAAATAGGATATTTAATGTAAGACACTGTATTAAAACCATTCATTAATGGAGTAATTAATTTTGTGCAAAATTATCATTCACTCCATTACTATTTAATTGTGGTTTAGAATTAAATAATGAGTCCATTCGATTTACGTAAATATTCAAAACAGGGTATCAAGACCATGTCTTGGATAAAGAAACACCTGTTAAGTGAACGTTGAATATTTAAATCGAAAATTGTCCCTAATCGAGGTCATCTAACAGATGGACGATTGATGACCGCCATAGATTAGTGTGTAGTATGATTTACAGCACCGTTTCTTGTGCTACGAGGACGTGATGGTCATAAATCATTTGCACAGGCACAGTTTGGAACTGTACTAGATAAGACCTATGAGAGTACTTTAAGAAATTTTAAAATTGTCATAAGTACATTTCTCATTATGACTATCGGAACCTGTTTCCTCCGACCATGAGTATTGTGAAGTTTTCTTGTTTGAGTACTAGACTCTTTGATGATTCCTAACGTCTGCCGTAACTGAGGATCATAACGGGAACATTCAGGAGACTATGTCCTCTTAGTAAGAGGAACTTACAATGCAAGACTGGGATTTTCCCCCTACTAACAATAGGGAAAATGTTTTGTTGTTTACAAGGCCGCTCGAAGAGCGAGACTGTGAAAATGCATGGCCGTGCTCAAATGGATTTTAAAAATCATCTGCTTATTGACAGTCGAACTCGGAGATCGAGAAACACTTCTGAACGTAATAAGGATGACAAAGAATCTTACCTTATAGTTCACGAAGAAACATTAAGTGACATAGGAAATGGGCTATACACTGTATGCACACTTGTCCGGAAGTACAAGTGGGAGATTGAAAGGAATGGTGTCCTTCCAAAAAGTGTATTCTTCCGATAGAGGGTTCAGAATTATTACAGAGCTAATTCTTCAGTAAGGTCAAGTGATCGAGATGCCTAAGTGGAGGTCGCTTCCGATCAGTAATATCAATGTACACTTGATGTTACAGCTTAATCTTAACTGAACCCTTCGGGTCGAACCCAATTGAATCATCGATCCGAGACGACGAATTAATCCAAAAGGATTTAATAAGTCGACAGAGTTTTATGAATACAGACGTTGGATATCGAGCCTAGGGCGTCGAGACCGAGTGTCGCGAAATCACAAAGCAACAAGTATGAACATAGCCCTAGCACCACACTGACCTAGCCATGTGGATGCTAGGCTAGTTCAGGCTGGCATGCACCTAGCATGGCTAGGCGCAAGCCTAAGCACACTAGGTGTGCCAGGCGCACCATCGCAGCCTAGGCGCGCCATGGAAACCTATCGCAGCCCTAGCATCATGCCTAGGCGCTATCTCAGACCTAGCATGATGCCTAGGCACCATCGCTGCCATCGCAGGCACTAGGCGCACCAAGGAGCCCATCGCAGCAAGCGTGCTGGCTTGTGTGCTAGCCTTTGCATGGCAGCACCAAGCAGCGCACCATGCATGGGCGGGGGCCTGGGCGCCAGCATATTGCTAGGCCACGCACAGTAGCCCAGCATCACCACGCACCAAGGCTGTTGTGTGATGCATGGGTGTGCGTGTGGTGCGAGGCTGATGCGTGATGTGCATGACTAGTGCGCATGGTGCGTAGCTAGTGTATGTGCGAGGGATGCTGCGAGGATGGTGCGTGTGGTTGGCGAGGTAAAGGGGCCAGCATGCGTGGCTCACTAGCAACACGCATGTTGGCTATGCGAGCATGTGCGAAAGGTGCAGCGATGATGCGTGTGGTGCGTGGGATGCGAGGGCTAGCACCAGCGCCAAGCATCGACCAGCACTGCCTGGCTGGGATGCGAGACTGCTGGCTGGGCACGTGCTAGCTGGCTGGGCTAGCTGGCACTGCTAGCTGGCTGGGCTAGCTGGCACTGCTAGCTGGCGTGCAAGCTGGCACTAGTAGCTGGCGTGCTAGCTGGCAGCAGCCCAACAACCCTTTGGTTGAGGCGGTTTTGTGAGGGGTGGGGACCAAGGCTTGGGCAAAGCCTTGGGGAACAAGGTAATGGTCCCCCCCACCTCTCCATGGTCCTCACCTAACCTTCTCTCTCCCCTTGACACTTGTTGCATTGTGATTGAATTTAATTATTGATTTATTTTACAAATAAATTAATTAGCAAATTATTCATTCTCCCACATTGGTTGGGGAATGAAGTTCAAGGGTTCATTTCCCTATAAATACCAAGCTTGGGTATTTGGGAATGAACAACCTTGAGTGGAATTAAAAAGGCAACTCTAATAAAGAGTAAACCTTTGATTCGTAAAACTCATAGTTATTTTGTCCGGGTCTTGACTAACCTTCAAAACTTAGGACGCTCGGGTCGGGTCGAGGGTACGATCCGGCGGAGATCTCGTGTTTTCGGGATTTTGAAGTAAGATCTCTTTGGGAGCGAAGCACGCGACAAAGGTATAATTCTTGTTCTTAATCTTGTTTGATTAAGTTTAATATGCTTGTTAATTGTTTTAATTAAGGGGCGGGTCTTGGTGGGTTTCCTTCCGCGTAGTGTCGGGTCACTACGAAATCCTACACCTGTGTTCAAGGGCTGGTTGGGGGATCAGGGTATCTCCCATTGCTTTGCGTCTGTAGGCAGGCCCCAGAACGGACAAGTTGAGGCCTTCAATAAGATTATCTCAGATGGCATTAAGAGGAAAGTTGAAAGGGCTGGTGGTCTATGGGCAGAGGAGTTGCCTCATATTCTTTGGGCTATTAGAACAACTGAGAAAGGGGCAACTGGTGAAACCCCGTTCCTTATGACATACGGCACTGAGGTTGTTCTCCCTATTGAGCACTATGAACCAACTCTCCGTGTCATGATGTATGATGAGGAGGTCAATTAGGAGGCCATGCGTCTTGACCTGGATGCTCTTCCAGAGCAAAGGGGCAACGCCGCCTTACGACAAGAGGTCTACCGCCTGAGAATGACTAGAGCCTACAACAAACGGGTACACAAGTGGCCCTTGAAATTAGGGGACTTTGTACTCCTCAAATTGGAGGCAACCGGTAGGGAAAATGAGCAGGGCAAGCTAACCCCAAATGAAGAAGTTAAAAATGGCACATACCGCTTGGAGACCCCAGACGGTAGGAAGTTGCCTAGAACTTGGAATGTAGACAACTTAAAAAAGTGCTATTTCTAAGAATTGTAAGTCCCTTGTAATTACCGTATGATTAATGGAAACAGTTTGGTTCATTACATTTCTGTATACCCATGCCATGTCTTGTACTTAACACAAGCGGCTTTCATCATTTAATTTTCATATGCCATGTCTTGTGCTTAACACAAGTGGCTTTCATCATTTAATTTTCATGCGCCATGTCTTGGGCATTACCCAAGCGGCACATCCGGTGACGCCCATACGGGTGAATTCACTGAAGAGAGCATCTCCCTTCTGGGTGGTAAATTGTTCTAATGGTCAAAACTCAGGCGGATATAATAAATGGAAATCAAGTCGGTTATTTCCGCCTGAATGATCCATTGAATCAAAGAATAGCTGACTCGCACTCCCAAAAGTACAGCCGACTTTCTTTTTAAAAAGCAGTACCGCAAGAAGCTAGCCCCAAAAAAGGCAGCTGGTACTCCTAGTACATCTAAACTGCCGTCTGCCCCTTCTGAAGAGGCAGGCGCAGGATAAATATGTTAATGCTAACTCAATTCTATGCAAAAGCACCTCATACGGTTCGCTATCAACGCTAGCTTTGGGCACCTAACGAAAAAACGCAGCCGGCAACCTAGCAAAACAAAATCTACACGGTACTTAAAAGTCGCGTTCTCACCCGGGTTGTACGTGTTTAAATATCATCGGTCCATAACCGAGGCCATAATGATAGCCGCCTGGCTGAGTGCAGCTCTACCAGTCACCTATCCGGGGGGGGCAATATGCCTAACCCCACTCCGTCTCTGTTTCGCACGGCAATAGTACTTGAAGAAATTTCTAAACAAAATTTAAAGTGCAAATAAGGAGAAATCATTTAACAAAACCGGCACAGCCGGTGAGAAAATATATATATTAATATTCAAAATAAAATACAATGGCAGAATAAGCCGACTCATCCGGCGCGATTACAAGATAATGCACAGCGCAGGCCGGGAGGTCGTTGTTATTCTATCTGCACAGTCACCCGGTCACTCGGAGCCTGAGTCCCTTCCGGGTTTGACGGGTCAATGGGGACGGAGCCAGGAGCAACTTCATCTTGAATAGCCTCCTCGTTAGCAGCCGATTCCTCCTCTATCCTTTTGAACTCCACCTCAACCCACTTCTCATAGGGTCCAGGCCCCGGCTGACCCTCCTCTTCAGCCCGAATGGCGAGATCTGCATATTTGTAGGTGAGCTCCCTGACGTTGTAGTCTGTACCCGGATGGATAATGGAGAACGCCCTCTTCATTCTATTCTCGCAGTCTTGCTCATTCTCCTCAATGAGCCGGTTCTATTCTACTTCAAGGGTGGCCTGGAAGTTGCCCTTTGCAGCAACCGCCTCTTTGATCAGGCGGTCATTCTGTACCGGTGTTAGTAGAAAAACCAGATGTGCATACATCAAATAAAATGCCGGGTGGGTACTTCCAGCTTACATCAGCTAGCTCGACCATTACACGGTCGACATTGAAGGTGTTGATCCCAGGGATCGCCTCCTTCTCGTCCCGAGGGACGGCTTTCAACATGGCTCGGGCATACTGAGCTGCATCCGGCCAGCGTGGGGAATTATCAGCACCAGAAACAGACGGTGAGAAAGCTGCATATGCTTCGCCTATAGATTGCCGGCTAATTGGAGAATCTACCGGCTGAGACTGAGAATAAGACTTAACCCGCATGGGCAGGTCAAGCAGCGCGAGGTTGAAGGGATTGGTACCTTGTTGTTGGAGACCTCTCTGGCCTCCGTTAGTAGAAGGACCGGTTGAGGTCAGTCCTTATTGGTGTGACCTCTTTCGAGGCCGCTTCAGCAGTAGACCCGCCTGGGGTCTTTATTGATTTGCCGCCGGTAGAGGGCCGGGCGGTGGATGGGGTCTTCTGCACCTTAGATGTAGGCTCCACTACAGTCGGCCTCGGCTGAATCTGCTTCTACAAGGAGCGAGGAGCTTTGCTCCCATCCTGAAACGAAGTAACAAACGGTCAGGCGAAGAAACGAGCAAAACGGGAACAAAGCAAACAAATCAAAGATAAGTCAGACGGTCTAACCTTCTTAGCCGCTTGAGCAGCAAGCCTTTTCTCCAGATTCTCCTTATGGATGTCTGAAGCCTTCCTAGCAGGCGTTTTCTCTGTTGGCAACATGTCCTTTGCTTCTTCTGCAAAACACAAATCAAATACGTCCGGTCAAGGTCAGGACAATAGCAAACAGGCATTGTAATCAAGAGAAAATTGTCATCCGGCATAAACGCGGCGGATGAGGCTTTTAACCTACGTTTTCCGAACATGCTGGTAAGCCCGCAGGCGGACAAAAAGGCCTCGTCCCTTAGAAACTCATGTTTGGGCACCCAGTTTCTAGGCACCCTTATTACCTCTCCGGTTCAGAGGGTGGAAGGGACGAGCTCAAAAAAGTGGGAGTCCAGGATTGCTTCCCTATCCCTCTCCGGCACTGGGGGCATCTGGCATTTCTGCCCCAAAAGTTCAGGTTTCCAGTTGTATGTCCGAAACTCTCTGTTTTCCTCATTTGTTGGAGCCTTGAACATGTAGAATCGGCTCTTCCAGTCCGACCACTTAGATGGTTTGTCAAGCGTCATGAGGTACTGGGGGTAAGTGGTCAGGGTGTACCAGGCTCTCCAGCCGCCTGGGCTCCTACTCAAGTAGTGCATATGGGCAAACGCCTCCCATCCGGGGTTCAGATCCTGCATTTTGCAGGCGGCGATGTACCCGAGAATATTCACCCAAGAGTTGGGGGTGAGTTGCCAGATGCCCAGGCCATACCCCCTTAGTATGGCCTTTATTGTGCCATGAAGAGGGAAGCGGAGCCCCGCCAAGAATGCCGCCTCGTAGCAGCCAAACCAGCCGTCTGCGTTGCGCTGGTCATCCTCCCAAGCAATTGTCCCCTTCGCAGGCGGGACCACCAGTCTATATCCCGTTCCAAGGGGCCGTTTGAGGACGAAAACAGCCAAACTGTTCTGCATCATGGCCCTATCTTTGGTAGAGACGGTGATCATCAAAGGATCACCCTTAGTTTGCCAGGAGGGTCTCTCCTCCTCCTCACTATCGACGGATGGTGTTAGAAAGCTAGAGCCGCTCTCCACAAGACCGACAGCAGAGCCGGAAGCGGAGGAGGAGGCCTCTTGGGACGAGTTTCTTCGTTCTACGGAGGCGACTTCCACACCGCCTCCCTGATCAGAGCCTAGAATGCTATCACTAGGCGTACTAGGAGTACCTCCGGGAGATCCCACAGTCGCCTCATTAGGGGCCCTCTCATCAGGCGGTAACTTGTCAGAGCCACCGCCTCCGTAATTGGGGTCCACAACCGTCTTCCTGGTTCTGGCCATTGTGTCCTGCACAGACACGAAGACGGTCGGATTGGGAGACAAACAAGGCAAATCCCAGAGGCTATAGTCGGTGTTTCCAGTTCTAGACTCAGCCGTACTAATAGACCGGCTGGTCTCATTATTATGTTCCGGATGGGGGTATAAAGGGTCCATCTAACTATGGGACAAATAAACGAGAAAATAAACAAAAGACTCAAGCATAAATACGTGGAAGAGCTTGAAAGAATAGAGGCGGTACCTAAAAGAAAGAAGGAGAAAACCGCTTGGTCGCTGAGAATTTCTTGGGATTGCTTGCGAAGACACAAGCGTCTCTTGAGCCTGCTGTGTTGTTTGAAGTGCAGGTGCAAATTTGGCTTGCTATCAAACCCCCTAGACGGTTATAAACCGGATGATCACGCGGAAACTATCTCAGAAACTCTCAATGCCGGCTGCTCTCGAAAATCAGAAAATTCGCAAAGTTTGTAAATGAGGGCTCGGGGAGGGGACTTGGCTATTTATAGGCCCCTCCTCAGAAGGCAAAGAGTCCTGACCCTTCACCTTCTGCTTCTCCCGCCTTTTCACCCAAACAGCCAGAATCCAAGAGATTCAAAAAAAAAAAAAAAAAAAAAAAAAAAGAAGAAGAGAGAGTTCTTCACAGGTGCCACGGCCACGTCAACACCTGTGAGGGGCAAATGTTTAGGGTAAAAATTACCCTAGACACGTGGCCCAATGGGCTGGTGACACGTGGTGCATCATCATTAGTCAACAGGGCTCCAATCCCCTGTTGACACGTGTCCTTGGTACCCTCCATGGGGGACTTGTCTGTCCCACTATAAATAGTGGGGCAAACCTCATTAATGGGGCATTCATAAATACAAACACTATTACCGAGCAATATTAATTGCGGAATTCTCCCAATCAGCGAGAAGAACTTTACCTATTCTGTATTCTTTCCTCCTGTACGCATACTAACTTGATCGTCGGAGGCGAAGCTCCTACCAACCGGAGTCTTCGTGATCTTGCAGGTACAGGCACCGGCAGCTCAGTCTTGGAATCGTAACTCTCCCGCAGGACACATCAAAAAACCCTAAAACAAGGTATTTTTGTTATAAACTTAAATTTTGCTGGTAAAACATCATGGGTATTAAATACTGGATGTGGCTCACACCTTTGTTCCAATGCTCAGGGACTAAGGATAAATAGAAGGCTGGAGAAGGGAGAGGTCGAACTACGGGTTGATAATGGAGCTAGGATGTCAGTCGTATACGTTGGAACTCTCAGTTTGTCTTTGCCCTCTAGGCTTGTTCTAGAACTTGAAAGTTGTTATCATGTTCTAAGAGTAACCAAAAACACTATTTCAATTTCGGCGTTGGACGCCAAGGGATTTGAATTTCGGATAAAAGACAATAGTTGTTCGTTTTATTTCGATAATGTTTTATATGGTAAGGCATATTCTGATAATGGTGTTTATGTTCTTTAATTTCTCTAGACAAACAAGTTTATAATGTTAATGATACCGCCAAAAGAGCTAAGACCATTGAGTCGAATCAAACCTACTTGTGGCATTGTCGTCTTGGCCACATTAACATCAAACGCATCAAGAAACTTCTTCATGAAGGTATTCTTGACTCATTCAACTTAAAGTCGTTTGAAAATTGCGAAGGATCTTTATTAGGCAAGATGATAAAGCAATCATTCTCCAAGTTAGGAGAAAAGGCTAGTGACTTATTGGGCCTTATACATACAGATGTATGTGAACCAATGAGTACACCCGCAAGTCATGGTTATCGATATTTCATCACCTTACGAACGAGTATAGTAGATATGGATATGTCTACCTTATATCGAAAAAATCTGAATATTTAGAGAAATTCAAAGATTTTCAGAGTGAAGTGGAAAATCAGCTTGGCAAGAAAATCAAAGCACTTCGATCAGATCGAGGTGGCGAGTATTTGAGTCACGAATTCGACGATCATCTGAAAGAAAATGGTATTCTCTTAGAATTGACACCTCCCGGAACTCCACAATGGAATGGAGTGTCCGAGAGGAGAAATCGAACCTTGTTAGACATGGCCCAATCAATGATGGGTCTTAGTGATCTTCCTATCTCTTTCTGGGGATAGCACTTCTAACCACGGCACTAATCCTGAACCGAGCTCCATCAAAAGTAGTCGAAAAGACTCCATATGAATTATGGACGAAGAAACCTCCACGGTTGTCTTTTCTGAAGATTTGGGGTTACGAAGCATATGTCAAGAGATTAATTTCTAACAAACTTCACCTAAAATCAGACAAGTGTTTCTTGGTGGGATACCCAAAAGAAACTAAGGGGTATTACTTCTACAATAAATCTGGGAACAAAGTGTTTGTTGCTCGTGATGGTGTCTTTTTGGAGAAGGAACACCTTTCCAAAATGACAAGTGGTAGGAAAATCGAACTCGATGGAGTTCGAGAGGACGAGCAACAAAGTCAACCTGACAAAACTGACAATCAAAGTACTTTAGAAGCAGCTGTTGACAGTGGTCAGAGTCAAACCGACAATGTGCAAAGTAAAACAGACAATGCAAATGCTCAACCTATTACCTTGCGTAGATCACAACGACCAAGATCTCATCCAGACAGATATCTCGGTGTTTTCTTAATTGAAGATCAAGACATTATAATGATGTATGGAGATGAGCAAGCGATGTAAAAACAAGCTATGACGAGCCCCGACTTTACAAATTGGCAAGAGGTCATGAAATCCAAGATGGACTTTATGTTTGAAAATGAAGTCTGGGACTTGGTTGATTTGCCCGAAGGTTACACACCTATCGGTTGCAAATGGATTTTCAAGTTGAAAACCGAAAAATATGGAAATGTATCTATGTACAAAGCTAGATTGGTGGCAAAAGGTTACAGGCAAATTCAAGGTGTTAATTATGATGAAACCTTTTCGCCAGTCGCCATGCTTAAGTTCGTCCGGATTATCCTAGCAATTGCCGCATATTATGATTATGAAATATGGCAAATGGATGTCAAAACCGCCTTCCTTAATGGGATTTTGGAAGAAACTATGTATATGACACAGCCAGAAGGTTTTGTTGATCCAAGCAATGCTGGGAAGGTATACAAGCTTAAGAAGAGCATTTATGGATTAAAGTAGGCAAGCAAAAGTTGGAATCTGCGATTCGATGAAGCAATTAGCAAGTTTGGTTTTATCAAGAATCCGGATGAGTCTTGTGTTTACAAGAAGGTCAGTGGGAGTGACATCGCATTCCTCGTCTTATATATCGATGACATATTGCTCATTGGAAACAGCTTTCCAATGTTGGAGTCTGTAAGGACTTGGCTTGGAAAGTGTTTTTAAATGAAGGACTTGGGAGAGGCACTGTACATATTGGGCATCAAGATCTATCGAGATAAATCTAAAAGGATGATTGGATTGAGCCAAAGTACTTATATTGATAAGGTACTTGCACGATTCAACATGGAAGGGGCCAAGAGAGGGCACCTACCCATGTCGCATGGTATAACTCTCAGCAAGAAGCAGTGTCCACAGACACTTGATGAGCGAGAGAGGATGAATTAGATTCCATATGCTTCGCTTATTGGATTGATCATGTATGCCATGATATGTACTAGGCCAGATGTATCGTATTCCTTGAGTGCTATGAGCCGATACCAATCAGACCCAGGAGAGGCGCATTGGACTGTGGCCAAGAATATCCTAACGTACCTGAAAAGGAACAAGGGTAAATTCCTGGTCTATGGTGGAAGTAATGATTTGGTTGTTGAAGGTTATACCGACGCAAGCTTCCAGACTGACAGAGATGACTCCAAGTTGTATTTAGGGTACATATTATGTCTAAATGGAGGAGCGTTTAGTTGGAAGAGTGTTAAGCAAAGCACCACCGCAGATTTTACAACTGAAGCCGAATACTTGGAAGCTTCAGAAGCAGCTAAGGAGGCAGTTTGGATTCGTAGTTCATGAGTGAACTTGATGTTGTACCCTCCATTAAGGGTCCGATAGACCTCTATTATGATAACAATGGAGCTATTGCTCAAGCTAGGGAGCCAAGGGAACATCAGAAGGTCAAACATGTCAAGAGGCGATTTCACATGATAAGGGAATGGAAGTCCGGGGGTGAAATTAGAATTTGTAAGATTGGAACGGACGACAATGTAGCTGATCCACTCACTAAACCTTTGCCTCAAGTGAATCACAACAAACACATTGAGGACATGGGAATCAGGCACGTTGGAGATTGGCTTTGATTTCCCTGTTCATGTGTTTTAATTAAATTTAAAGGTTTTTAATGTAAAACACTATGTTGAACCATTCGTTTTTGGAGTAATTAAATTTTCTGCAAAAGTATTATCACTCCATTACTATTTAATTGTGGTTTAGAATTTAATAATGAGTCCATTCGATTTATGAGAATATTCAAAACAGGGTATAAAGACCATGTCTTGGATAAAGAAACACCTGTTAAGTGAACATTGAATATTTCAATCGAAAATTATCCCTAATCAAGGTTATTTAAATGATGGACGATTAATGACAACTTGAGATTAGTGTGTAGTATGATTTATAGCACCGTTTCTTGTGCTACAAGGACATGATTGTCATAAGTCATTTGCACAGATATTGGTTTGGAACTGTACTGGATCGACCTATGAGAATACTTTAAGAGATTTAAAATCGTCATAAGTTTATTTCTCATTATAGCTATCGGAACCTTTTTCCTTAACCATGAGTATTGTAAGTTCTCTTGTTTTAGTACTAGTCCGTTTTGATGTTGTCAAACGTCTGATGTAAATGCAGATTATAACTGCAACACTCGGGCGGCTAGTTCCTCAATAGAATAACCAAAACTAAAAGATAAAATTAAATCCTAACAAACTGATAAAATTTTCTAATCTTTATCCTAGGTAAACCAACTACTAACAAGATAAAATAAATAAGGAAAAACAGATCCTAAAGAAAATAAAGGATATTTTGGATTTTAACACCAGACAAAATGCTAAAAATGGTTTTTAACACCCCAAAAAAAAAATTTATTTTAACACTACATAAAAAATTAAAAATTTGAAGTTACCACCAAAATCTTGTCTCCGTTAACGGAACTGTTACTGAGGCCCACTCCAACGGTTATTTTTTAAAAATATCTCTATATATGCACGATTCTTCCCAATTATCCCCTTTTATAACCAAATCTTTGTTCGAATTTAGTAGAATCAGATCGCATTGCATCCAAAAAACCAAAACTACTCAAGCATTGTTTGATTTTTGAGAAGAGGAAGAGATTGAAGCTGCTGAAATAGGTATGTGTGTTCATACGATGACAACGAATTATGTGTAATCAAATTGGGGAAATATAGTTCGTTTGTTTGGTAATTATGTTTTAAATTCATTACGTTTATTATTTACAATTGTTTTGTACTCGAATTGATGGTTGGATTATGTTATGTTAACTGCCCAATTACAAAATTAGGGTTCCTCACAAATTGAAATAGGGCCTTTTCGTATTAGGTAATTAAAAATGAAAATAGTTGTTGACAATGTTAATTCGTTAGTGTACAAATCTGTAAATGTGATATTTGCTCTAAAATTGATGCAGATTATGTCGTTTATTAGCTCTTCCCCTTCTAAGGAAAAAAAAAATGCCAGTGTGGTGTGCCAATGGCCAAGCTCACTAGCTGGACAAGAGAGAATCCAGGTAAGAAGTTCTTATCTTGTAAGTTTTAAGACCCAATCACAGAAACTAGGGGCTGCAAAGCTTTTGAATGGGTTGATCAACCTGATGGAACAGATTGGCAAACAGGGATTATCAACAATATGTTGTTGGATAAGAAGCTGCTAAAGGTGAAGTTAATGAATTGAAAAGGAAAGTTGATGAAATCAGTGCCCAAAGGAGGTGCCTACTTAATGAATTTGATAATTTGAAGATGAGATGCAAGGCCTTGAAAGCTGACAGGAAGAGAATGCACAGGGAGTGCACTGCATGGAAGATGTCTTCAATCAACTGTTTTGGTTGGGTGCGCATGGCCATTTGTATTGGTTTGTCAATGGGTGTAGTTTTCCTAATGGTTAGGGGTGTTTAATAGTAAGCTGTATTAAGTAGTTATAGTTTCTTGTAATGACTTGAAGTGTTATGAGTTTGGTTTTAGTGATATATATATGTATTTCAATCAACCTATTAATGAGTTGTCTAAGTTATTAAATTGAGAATGTTTTAACCTTGGAGAAGGATTTAAACATGGGAAATATGTGAAACACTTGCATGTATTAAAGTTGTAGGAATACATTGAAAATGGAATTAAGCACTTCAACTACAGGTTGACAAAAGAAGCTTACTTGAAACTGTTTTAATGGCAATCAAAGCCATGCAAAAGCTACAATAATGTATCCAAATGTTCAAATGGCAATCAAAGCCATAGAAAAACTACCAAGATAGATTAAACAGACACAATGTTTTTAAGCAGTCATGAGTACATCACTGAGTGAGGTTTAATTTATTGAAGGTTTGCAGCTTGGCCCTTGTTACAACACCTGTTTGGAGTGGTTGTTGAACTGTGACTGTTGAGGAAGCCTTTGTCTTTGTTTTTGGTTGACTAGAGCTTGGCTACCTTGACTGTAACTGTGCTTGCTTGCTTAATGGCAAACAACCTTCTTGTTCTTGAGGAAACTTTTTATTTGCTATGCTGTTTCACTACTAGAAAACAGCCAATCAACGACGGAAAAAATCCCTCGGAAAACCCTGAAATTTCATCAGAACGCACCGTCGCATTACCTTTTGTAGGAATTTCGCGATATTCCGTCGGAAAGGTCCATTCCGATGGAATTTCCGACGGATTATGTTTTGTCGGAGTCAAGTTTGACTTTATTGGGAATTCCGTCGCAACGTTTCGACGGAACTGTTTCCGTCGGTATGAGTTACCTTTGGATGGAATAGTCCGTCGGAAACTTTCGACGGACTCAAATCCGTCGGAACCTGCCGGAAAAAAAAATAAAAAAAAAAGAAAAAAACCTACCTCGCCCTCACCTACCAGGCCCACCACCTTAACCCACCTAACCCTAACCCGCCAGATCCACGACCTTAACCCACCACCGTAACCCACCAAAACCCTCTAACCCAAACCCTAACCCCCAACGCCTAACCACCACGCCTAACCACACCCTTAACCCACCACCGCCAATAACCCTCTTTACCCCACCAGACCCACCGCCTTAACCCTAACCAACCATCTTCACCTACCAGACCCGAACCCACCCACCAGAACCCACCAACCTGAATCCACCTCACCACCCACCAAAAAAAACCCCTAACCCATGACAACAACAACAAAAACAAAAACAAAAACAAAAACAAAAACAAAAACAAAAAAAAAAAAAAACCAAAACATAAAATAAAAACCAGAAATTCAAAATTAAATAAACAATATAAAATCAACACAAAATTCAAAATTTAACAAAAACAAATTATACTATACAATTATCTCAAATATTTTAATTTAAATATACAATTATTTCAAAAAAAAGTTATACATTGAAAATTTGAACAAAATAAAACTAGATCTATTTCTAACCAAAATTAAATGTAGATCTGTTTTCGGTGTTGGTGTTGTCGTAGGTTGTTGCGGCGGTGGTGTTATTGCGCGGCGGTGGTGTTGTCGGTGGTTGTTTTCGGTGGTGGTGTTCTTGCGCGGTTAGTGTTGTCGATGGTTGTTGCAAAGAGGAGTGATAAGGAGATCGAGAAGAAAGAGAAAGGGGGAAAAAGGAGGGATGAGAAGAGAAGAAGGAGGGCCGAGAAATTAAAGGGAAAGAAGAAGAAGAACAGGCGGATTTTCCCAGAGGGAAAGAAAATGAAAGAAGAGAGGAGAGGAGAGAGAAGAAGAAGAGGAGAGAGGAGAGAATAGGAGAGGAAAGAGAATGGGGGGGTTTCTGTGAAATCCGTCTTTTTAGGATTTAGTTTTTTTTTTTATTAAGTTCCGTCGGAAAAGGGTAAAATTCCTTCGGAATTTTCCTACGAAATTAAAACTCGTAGGAAATTAATATGTTCCGAGGGATTTATTTTCCCTCGGAATTTACAGCTTTCGACGGAAAAATCCGTCGGGAGAAATTTTCCGAGGGAATATTCTATCGGAAGCAGTAAATTCCGAAGGGGAAAAAAAATCCGTCGGAATATTTCCGAGGGATTTTCCATCGCAACTTAGCTTTTTCGACGGATATTTCTGACAGACCAAAATTCCGTCGGAATTTTCGAATTCTCTGACGGAATTTAAGTCCGTCAGAAAACGGCCTATTTCTAGTATTGTTTGGTCCTGTCCCAATTGCACTCTATGACATGGATTTAAAAATAAAAAGTTAGTTAGCCAAACATACATAAAGGTAAAACAAAGGGGGAGTTGGTGTAATGCTTGTGTTATGTTTTTTGCAGCTCTAATCTCTTTCTTCTTCCTCTCCTCCACCATCTAAGGGTGTTTAAGTGGGGTCTGCCTACTGACCTTGTCACATCTATATCTGATGCAGCAAGTAGTTTGCAAGTCTTGGCATAATGCCCAAATCCCCCATAGTGACTGCATTGCTTCTTCCTCTTTGTTATGCTTGGTTGACCACCTGCAGTAGAACATTCTCCTGGCTCAAGCTTCTTTTTTTTGCTCTTTGGTCTCCCAAGTTGCACCTTAAAAGAAGGAGGTTGTGGTTCCCTCATTTTTGACTCTCTTCCAATGCTTGGGACCAGGCATTGGTTGGACAACTTGTTCATAAGCAGCCCTGTATGTGTCCATGGTATAGTATTGAAAGGAATGGTGTCCTTCCAACAAGTGTATTCTTCCGATAGAGGGTTGAGAATGATTACAGAGTTAATTCTTCAGTAAGATCAGTAATATCGAGGTACAATTGATATTACAGCTTAATCTTAACTGAACCCTTCGGGTCGAACCCAATCGAATCACTGATCCGAGACGACGAATTAATCCGAAAGGATTTATTGAGTCGACAGATTTTTACGAATACAGACATCGGATATCGAGCCTAGGGCGTCAAGGCCGAGCGTCGCAAAATCACAAGCGACAAGTACGAGCGTAGCCGTAGCACCACAATGGTCTAACCATGTGGATGCTAGGCTAGTTCGAGCTAGCATGCACCTAGCATGGCTAGGCGCAAGCCTAAGCACACTAGGTGTGCTAGGCGCACCATCGCAGCTCTAGCATCATGCCTAGGCGCTATCGCAGCCCTAGCATGATGCCTAGGCACCATCGCTGCCCATCGCAAGCACTAGGCGCATTAGAAGCACCTGGCAGCCTATCGCAAGCACTGGGCGCACCAGGAGCACCTGGCAGCCCATCACAAGCACCAGGCGCACCATCGCTGGCACTAGGTGCTGGCGTGCGTGCGTGCCTAGCATGGCAGCACCATCGCTAGCACCAAGTACTAGCATGGGTGCTTGCCTAGCATCGGAGCAGCATGCGTGCTGGCTTGCGTGCTAGCCTTCGCATGGCAGCACCAAGCAGCACACCATGTGTGTGCGAGGGCCTGGCCGCCAGCACATTGCTAGGCCACGCACAGCAGCCCAGCATCGCTACGCACCCAGCCTGCTAGGGGATGCGTGGGTGCGCGTAGTGTGCGAGTGTGTGTGTGCGAGGCAGTGTGTGGGAGTGCTAGGGCCAGCGCCAGCATAACGTGCTAGCAGTGCCTAACACCAGCACGCACCAGCGCCTAGCACCAGCACGCACCAGCGCCAAGCATCACCCAGCACCAAGCAAGCAATGCCTGGCTGGGGATGCAAGGCTGCTAGCTGGCACGCTAGCTGGCAGCCAGCCAGCCCTCCTCATGCCGGTTTTGTGCTTTCTTGTTGGGACCAAATCAAGGGCCTTGGGGAGCAAGGCAAATGGTCCCCCCCCCCCACCTAGCCTTGGCCATCACTCAAGCATGTGAATGTGCCACTTGTCGCAATGTGATTAAGTTGATTATTTATTTAATTTGAAATTAAATAAATTGTTGATTTTACCAACTCTCCCACATTGGTGGGAGATTGAAAACCAAGGACCCATTTCCCTATAAATACCCTTCAAGGGTGTTGGGAAATGGACAACCTTGAGTGGAATTAAAAAGGCAACTCTTGCAATTAGAGTAAACTTTTGATTCGTAAAACTCATAGTTTTGTTTGTCTAGGTCTTGACTAACCTTCAAGACTTGGGACGCTCGGGTCGGGTCGAGGGTACGATCCGTCGGAGATCTCGTAGTTTCGGGATTTTGAAGTAAGAGCTCTTCGGGAGAGAAGCACGCAACAAAGGTATAATTCTTGTTCTTAGTCTTGCTTGATTAAGTTTATTATGCTTGTTAATTGCTTTAATTAAGGGGCGGGTCTTGGGGGGTTTCCTTCCGCGTAGTGTCGGGTCACTACGAAACCCTACAAGTATGGGTCAACATATGCCTCTGTGTCACCCCTCATATCCAATATGCATACATAAGCATGAACACAAGGAATGCCAATGAGTTCCCAATGGTAACATGTGCAAGTCTCCTTATCCAAATCAACCAACACTTGGTCATCCTACAGCTGCACCTCAAATGTATTCCCTCTTGATGGTTGCACCACACTGGACCTAGCCACAAAGTCTATCCTTCCTAGAACATTCCTCACAGAGACACTAAGTTTCTTGTAATTGTTTTTTAATCCTCCCACTTTTCATTATTCCTATTCATTATATACCTCCTCATCCATTCCATTTGGGTGAGGATAGGTTTATCTCTGGCAGGCCTAATTACTGCATTGAAAGTCTCACAAATGTTGTTCAACAACATGTTGGACTTGCAGTTTGGTGTAAATCCATGTCTACACCAATGAATGGTTGGAATGTTGACTAAATACTCATATGCCTCTTCATCAAGGAATTTGATAGACTCCATGGCCATTTCATACTCAAACTGACAATATGCAATGACATACCAGTTCAGGACAACATGTATGAAAACTAGACATATATAACAGATCAAGACGATTAAGCATATAAAAGCATACCAATATTCAGGACAATTAAACATATAAAAGCATAATTTAGCTCTTTGAAGCAAACCAACTTACATAAGTGGTAGCCCTGGCTGCACTCCAAAATAGCTCCTTGAAGGTTGATCCAGCAAATTTGAGCTTGAAGTTAGCCCAAATATGCCTAACACAAAACCTTTGTTTTGCTTTGGGAACAACATCAACCATTTCTATAATTAAACCCTACCAAATGCAGACAGAAGTAAAACTCATAAGCCAATCACATACATACACATGAAAACTTAAAAATTGAACCTAAATACTTAAGAGGGAAACAGAAGCATACCTTCGGCCTGTCAGACATGATGGTTAGCCCAGCTCCTTAATCATGTTTAAGCATTTCCATAAGTGATTACAAGAACCAACCCCAAGTTTCTTGGTTTTCTATCTCCATTGTAGCCCAAGCTAGAGGAAATAAGTTGTTATTCCCATCCTTAGCCACTGCCACCAGAATTTGCCCAAGATAGGCACCTTTGAGGTGACAACCATCCAACCCTATTAGTGGCCTACAACCTTTTGAAAAACCAACTCTGAGTGGCCTTAAACAAATGAACATCCTCATGAACAAGGGTGGCTCTTGCCTATCAATACCATCAACAACAACATTGCACCAAGAAACCAGGGTTATACTTCATCACAACTTTCCCATAATCCCACACCCTTGCATACTACTCCCTAGCTGAACCAAATATGGTCATTTTTCCCCTACACCTAGCTACCCATGCCTTAAAATAAGTCACTTCAATTCCTAAATCATTCAAAATCCTAGCCCTAATCTCCTTAATTCTCCAACCAAGGTTACTCCTAAACTCTTCTAGCTAGATACCTCTCTGCTATATATTCAGCAGTAATCATCTTGTTCTTCTTCACTCTGAAGCAAGTATGTTTTAATTTCAAGCTTTTAATTTGCCAAGTTTACTGCTTAACAAGTTTTAATGCAAACACCTTGAAATGACACTTTACTCCCCCCCACACATATACAAGCAGGCATTCTACAGGTGTAACTATTGAACTCACAGTCACATCTATGCCTACACTGAATTGTAATCCTTGTAATGTCATTATGCAAGTAGTAGAACTCATACCTTTTTTGAATAACTTGAAGTCTTAAGGCCCTCCTTAAGACTGAAGCATTACTAAATTTCTGACTTAACTTCAACTAGATTGGGTTGTCAAAGTCCACAGCAGCATTAAACCATGGAGCAAAGTCCTCTTCCTAATCAGATCCACACAAACTCCTTGAATCATCTGAATCACCATCAGTCTATAGCTCCACCTTCAGTTTTCCAACATCCAAGTCATCCCTCAACTCTGACCTCTTATCTTTAACAACCCCCTCATCTATTTCACTCCCCAAACATTTTCTAAGGCTTTTGTTCACCTTGTCCAAGATCTCCTCTGACCCTTCAATATACCATTCCTCATCCCCTTCATCATATTCTTCTTCACCAGGTTCCCAATCATGGTCCTCATCACTCAAATCTGAACTTGAATACGCAGATCCTTCACCTCCATCATCCTCCTCATCATCAAACCTCAATACTTTAGCCTTTGTTGAGGCTTTCCCTTTCAACTTAGCCTTTTCATTTGCGAAACTAGAAGCTCCTAGTTCTGCAACCTTCTCTTTCCCTTTCTTTGTGACAAATATCTCCCTAGGTGGACTCTCCTCCCTTTGTTCAATTTCTGTCTTCTTAAACCTATGGCTCCTCTTAACACTCATAGTAGTTGAACTTCCTACCTTCTTGCCCTTTTTATATGTTTTTGGTGGATTGGGTTGGGCCTCCTTTATGGGCTTATTAGGAGCTTGTGCTGTTACAAAAACTTCAACATACCCCTCTGCATTTACTGTCTCTAAAGGCCATTAACCTCTTCACTGTTAACTAGTTCCCTTTTCCTAGTGTTAAAGGTTTTCCCCTTTCTGCCTATACCTACAGTTGTAATGCATAGGCACAACCATATTACCATTAACAAATCCATGAATTGCTGCTGTTCTAGTCAAATGCACATCTAACTTAGAAACCTGAACTTTCCTGTACCGATAACACCAACCACCACACCAACACAGCAGCTGCCTGTCTTTGCTAACTCTGTTAGGAACAAAAGCACCTCCCACTCTAAGGCAGATGTCAACCATACCATCATTGTCACCCATTATCTACCCACCAGTGAAAGAGATATAATACATATTAAAAGCCATTTAATATTTCAACAATGTATCAATACATGCACATTATGAATAAACAAATCCATCCCAATTTTCAAACTTACACTACAAAGCACCAATTCCAACATTTATGCATAAACAATTGAAACCCAATTCAGGTACTCAGTAACATAAATTAATAAACAAATCACACAAATACAGTTAATAGTAGCTTAATTAACAATAAACCACTTTAATTAATCTCTAATTTCAGTTAAGGACTCCAATTAACCTAAGTCGCATAGTCAATTGCTGAAAAATTGATTATTTTAGGGTTTCCTACTCTGTTGCCAAAACTGACCCTAATTTAGCCAAAAATTGCTATTTTAACACCAGTAATAGACGAAATTGCTATCAAAAGATTAAAAAAAAAATACCTTCTTTAGTGTCAGATTTCCAGCAACTTTCGCCCTTTTCTAGTTGATGAAGATGGGTGAAAATGTGAAAATTCAATGTGAAAATGTAAAATATGAAAATTCAATGTGAAAATCTTCAAGATTCAGAAAGAATTCAATGAAGATGGTTGGTGAGAATTCAATGAAGGAAGAAGGTACGTGTTTTGCTGGGTGAAAATTGGAGGTAAAACCAAATCCTAGGACCCACGTCAATTTTTCGTCACAGAAAACGTTAACTGGTGGTAACTTCAAATATTTAATTTTTTATGTGGTATCAAAATAATTTATTTTTTTTGGTGTTAAAAACCATTTTCAGCCTTTTGTCTGGTGTTAAAATCCAAAATATCCGAAAATAAATCTAGACCAAGATTGTTGATGCTTGATACACATCAACTAGACACACTTTGAGGGAGAGGATCCCTTCCCTTTTTTCTCACTTTCGTAGTGTCTAACCTTTAAATATTTGACTAAAATAACTGTAAGGAGTTGAGGTATGGTCAAGTCCTTCTCCTTACAATTAGAAAAAATGTACGAATATACTAATAAAAGTAGAGGTGATCAACTATGGCTCTACCCGCTAACCCGACATGATCCGATTTGAAAATAGGGCGGTTTTAAACACATCCGTAGTTAAATATCCGAACACGACATAATAAAAAAAAAAAAAAAAGCCCGAAAAGCCCATTTTAAGCTGACAAACCCACAACTTTTTTAAAGGACATGAGATATGGTATTATGGCCCAATCCTGCCCGATTTTTTATCACCTCTAAATAAAATTCGCATTCGTTAAACTTACACACACGCCACCGCACCTCATTGTAAGTCGTTCGTTACACACGTATTCAACAATACTCGAAATTGACCTAGTTTAAGCCCAAACCCAAATCCAAATCATACTTCGGCCCGATTCAACTCTTACATCATCACACCTGGGCCCGACTCACTCAAAAACATACCAATATTATATACCTGACAAATTTCTGGTGTTGTTTTCAGGAGAGAGAGAGAGTGTGTGTGAGTTTTTCAGGAGTGAAAGCGAGAGTTTCTTCTTTTTTTTTTTTTTTTTTTTTTTTGTTTTTTGTTTTAGGGTTCCTCCTTTTACAAGTTCTCGGATCTGATCAACAATGGCGGATTCCGATGTAGGTAAATTGTTTGTCGGCGGAATTTCCAGGGATACTTCCGACGCTAATTTAAGGGATTACTTTGCTAAATACGGCGAAGTTTCTTCCTCCATTGTTGTTAAAGATCGTCTCACTAATACACCTCGAGGTTTTGGGTTTGTCACTTTCGTTGTTCCTTCTTCCGTTGACGACGCTCTTCGTGTTCAACACGTAATTTCGGGTAGACCGGTCAGTTTTTCTAAATCTTTGATGGTAATTTTGGAGTTTTTTTTTTTTTCGAATGTCGGTGGTTCCTTTTGTCGATTGCATGAACCCTAATTAATTTTTGAATTTGATTTTTGGTTTTGTTTTTGTCAATGTTTATACTATATCCAATTTACTGGGATATACTTTTGGAACGTATGTTATTTTTGCAGATTTAAATAATTGGATTTGATTTTGATAATGTGCGTTTATTTGGATTGACTGGTGATGATTTTGACAATGTGCGTTTATCTGGATTTTGGGATTGTTTTGTTTTTAATTTGAGCCCTAGATTTTAATAATTGAGTTTAATTTTTGATTTTTTTTTTTCAGTTTTTTTTTTTTATAAATAATTTGTTTATATTTTTATAGAAAAAAAAAATTAGTATCATATTTAAAAAAAAAAAAAAAAATTACATCTAAAATTAGTCTAAATATAGAAGATTGGATTTGATAAATTGTCAATTTTTGGCTCAATTTTGGCGATGAGTTGTGTTTTGCTGGAATGTTGATATAGGTAGAAGTGAAAAAAGCTATACCAAGACATGAACAACAATCAAATACTCAACAATCGCAACAACAGCAATCGCCTCATCGGCAGCAACTGCCGGGGCAAGGTTACTCTCATACAATTAAAGGATCTGTTTGGAATTACAGTAATGGTAATTATGGTGCTAGCAACAGTGATCATACCCATAAAACTAAGAAAATATTTGTAGGAGGTTTGTCTGCTGATCTAACTGAGGAGGAATTTAAGAAGTACTTTGAGAAGTTTGGTAGGATTACAGACGTAGTTGTGATGTATGATAACTCCAATAACAGGCCTAGAGGATTTGGGTTTATCACTTTTGAATCTGAAGAGGTGGTTGAACAACTTATGCAAAAGAGTCACCATGAGTTGAATGGAAAGCGTGTGGAGGTTAAGAGGGCTGTTCCTAGGGAGGCAACCAAGAGTTCTGGCAATGGAAATAATAGATTTGGTGGTGGGAGGTACTCCCCTGCTGCTGCTGGTCACTTGGATGATAACAATTGGTCGAGAGGTCCTACTCCATATGTTAATTATCCTGGTCAATTCCCTCTTACCACCACCTATCCTGGGTATTTCTATGGCGGTGCATATCCTGTTGGTGGGTATGGTGTAGTTGGTTATGGGATGCCTATGGCTCCTAGAATGCCTTGGAATAATTATGGGGCGATGATGGGCGTTCGACCTTTGCACTATGGCACTGGCTATTATCCAACTGGAGACGGAGGGGTTGCTTTACTGGGAATGTTTAATGGTTATAACGGAGTTGTAGATACTGGAGGCAATGTAAAACTGGATGAGAATACCAATGGAAATTCTCAGGCGCCTATCAAAGACACTAGTTGTCACATAAAAGGAGCTGTGAATGTCAAGAAGAATTCAAGAATCCCTGATGTGCAAGTGCAAGCAAAGGTGGTGCCTCCTGTGGGTCAATCTAGCTGACCAAATTCCACTTGTATCCACAAATGTTCATGATTCATACATTGAAGGAGGAGTTGAGGTTGTTTTGTAGTCTCTGCACTACTCTACTTTAGTTACCTCCTTCCTTTCTCTGTCTATTCAACTGATATATATATAGATCTTTTCTCTTTCTTATTTCATTTTAATAAATTTTTAGTACAGGATTCAAATTTTGTAATATAAGTAGTTCCTAATTGCAGAAATTCAATCATATGCCGCTGCTTTATTTTTATTTTTCTGCATATCTAAAGTCAGGTTTCTATTCAGGAGTTATAAATGCTGATACATTTGCTGTATAAGTTGAGTATCTGATATTATCCTCACGAAATGGTATGTTGTTTATGCTGTTTTGCTAATGCTTTGTTAGGAAGCTTTAAACATGTGAAATTACAAGCTGCTTGTTGATTATGGAAAGCCTTACAAACTCGGTAGCTTGTTCTTATACTTACTGGTTTTATTAAGCTGACAAATACTTTGGTGCAATATTGTACAGATGTATTTAGGTATCATAATTTGAGTTGCGTTGACAAAATCTGAAAATCGACAAAATCTGAAAATCAGTATTTAGCTTGTTTGCAAAAAGGACAGTGCGGAACTCTGTAGGTGTTTATGGTATAGTTTGAAAGTTTTAATCACTGGTAATGAGAGTAGGAGTTTAGTCTGGACGATGGGGGTCATTGTGTTTCGAAAATCAACATTTATAATAAATTTTGGTGAATATTAGTGTAGATTGCTTACATTTATTTTGAGATGATATTTTATAATAAGAATCATTAAAGTTAATTTTTGCAATACATTATTCAATATTTATTTACCAATTTTTTTTATCAAGTATTAGCTTATTTAACTAGTTTAGAACTCTTGCCATGCACGGTATCCGTATGTACAAAATAAACTATACATTAATTTACCTAATTAATATAAGTAGTATAACAAATAAAATATGATAAAAAAAAATCCATAACTTTATGCTGAAGGCAAATAAAAAGTGACATGTGTCAAGTTGTTAAAAAATTTCTCGCCAAAAAAAAATCGTTCTTTTTTTATTTTATTATTGTCAAATTAATTTAGGAAATATATCTATTTTCTATAACTAATACTAAAATATAAACCGATGACATCATCCTTTTTCCCAAATTGTACACGTGTCAGTTTCTCCTTTAATTTTTTCGCGCCTAAACTTTTTTTTTCTCTTCCAATTATCATTTTTTTTATTTTTTTTTTTTGTGTTTTTGGAAAAGCAAAATATGGACTGAAAAGTACTCTACTCTTTTTTTTATTGGAAACTTAATTTTGCTAGGATATTTATTATAAAAATTTAATATTTTTTTATACTATTAACATATTTGACTATTGTGTTATACTTCATATTTCTCCAAAAACTTCTATAGTTCAAGTATCAATAATTTAAAATACCGAGCATGGCTCGGGTATTATCTAGTAATTTACTATAATATTTTCCTTCCTATTTTATCATTATATTCAAGGTATATATCATTCCATTTATTCTACTATATCTTTTATATTTAAAAAAAAATAATAATTTCAACGTAATGATATCTTTTCCTCCAAAATCACTATATTTTTGTAAATACATATAGAAAATTAAGTAGACATTATTATTAAAAAAATATTCATAATTCATTATGAATATGGACTTTAATATACTTTTTTAAGAGAATAAATTTGTAAGAAATTGTTGAACAATGTACAAATTATTCTTAATAATTATAAAAGTTGATAGAACTCTGCAATTGCGCGGGATTTAAGCTAGTTACAACGATATGCAACAAAATATCGGAGACCTAATTAGTTTAAAGATTAACACAAAATGTAATAACAAAGGTAGTTGATCACCAATCTCTTTATAATTTTATTTTATATTATTTATCTAATTTATTTCATGGAGTATTTAAGTAAGATACACTTAGAGTCCACAACTTGAAATGATGTCAGCAACGTCTAACTCAATTTCATCTGTAACTCTAGCAGATGTATTGTCAAAAGTCATCGTCAAAAATCCATTAATGGTCAATCTCCAAATTATAAGAACAAATTTAATCATCAGTTTAAGCATAAATTTAACAGCTAATTTAACAATATAGACATAGTAGTATGTTCGTTAAAAAACAAAATAATTGTGCATTACTAACTAGGTTGATCTATTAAAAATTATATCATATGACTATATTTATTAAGATAGTCGTATAATGAATTATGTGTAGTTTGGAGAATGGGAGGTTTATCATAGCATGGTTGCATTTACCAATATTATTGTGGCAGTATATCTAATGCATGGTTTGTATATGCGCTTGTACGATGCGCATCGAGCAGACGTTCTGTTAAAAAAAAATATATGCAAAAAGAATATAATATAGAAAAGTTTGAACATATAGCTATAGTAAAAAGAACATACTATTAAAATGTAATGAACATCTACCTAGAGTGAAAAGAACATATTTGCACCAAAAAAGAGTGAAAAGAACATATGTCCATGTTCTTTGATTGTCAGTGTAATGTACTTTTATTTGTGATATAATGTTCATTGCTTATTGTGAAATGTTCATTGAATTTTATCTTTAAATTATGGTGGGTATATATAAATAATGTTCATTACATAATATTATCATGTTCTTTATTAATATTTACAGATATTCTTTAGATATATATATATATATATAAATATATATATATATATATATATATATATATATATATATATATAAAGTATAAAGCTGAATGTTCTTTACAAAACAGTTGTATGTTATTTACAAAACAGCTACATGTTCTTTTCACGTTTTTTGCTGTCTGTACCAAGCATAGTACAGACGCCTGTACCTTAAAATTTTCACAATATATTAATGTTGAATATTAGTTTGATTCTTTTTTTATAATTTAGCAGTATCATTTGACCCAAGGTGTTTTATATGTGGTTTTTTTGCTGACGAGAATGTGAGCCCTATTATAAGGGAATGTCCGACTGCTAGAGATTGTATAAATGAACCTTGGATGGAAGCTCGATAATCATCACTAGTGTACTACTTGTTTTTGTCATTGGTTAATGGAAATATTAATGTTGAAATATGCCTTGAATTGGGTTTAGGAGCAGTGAGCCATAGCATGTGAGGTAGCTTAGTAGTTTCAGAAGCATTTGAAGTTGCGACGAAATTGGAGCTATAACTGAAAGGAATGGTGTCCTTCCAACAAGTGTATTATTCTGATAGAGGGTTCAGAATTAACAGGAAGCTAATTCTTCAGTGAGATCAAGTGATCGGAATGCCTGGGTGGAGGCCGCTTCCGATCAGTAATATTAGTGAACAATTAGTATTACAGCTTTATCTTGACTGAACCCTTCGGGTCGAACCCAAACGAATTGCTGATCCGAACCGACGAATCAATCCGAAGGATTTGATGAGTCATTAGAGTATTACGAACACAGACGTCGGATATCGAGCCTAGAGCGTCGAGACGAGCGTCGCAAAATCAACAAGCAACAAGTTCGAGCGAAGCCGTGGCATCACATTGGCCTACCCATGTAGTTGCTAGGCTAGCTCGAGCTAGCACGCACCTCGCATTGCTAGGCGCAAGCCTAGCATGCCATGCGTGCTATGCGCTAGTGCCCAGCTACTATCGCAAGGCTAGGCCTTTCTAGCACTGGCGCACAGCATGCCCAGCTGCTATCGCAAGGCTAGGCCTTGCTAGCACTGGCGAGAAGCATGCCTAGCTTGCTAGGCGCTTGCGTGTGGCAGCATAGCACAACGCTACGCACCAGCCAGCAAGCACACTGGGCTATGCGTGCGTGCATGTGCCTAGGTCTAGAGCTAGGTGCCCAGCAACGCATAGCACTACGCACCAGCAAGCAGCACGCTGGGCTATGCGTATGTGCGTGTGCCTTCGCATGGCAGCACGCCTAGCAGCAGCGAGCTAGGGCCTCGCCCTGCAGCAGCAGCATGCGTGGCTTGCTAGCAGCACGCATGCGCTGGGGCTTGCAGTGCTGGCTGGCTGGCAAGACAGGCTGCCCAGCCTTAGTGCCAAGCGCTAGTTGGCAACCAAGGCAAGCTGCCAGCCTGCCAAGTCCTTGAGGCCGGTTGTGAGATGTGGGGACCAAGGCTTGGAGCCAACCCTTGGGGAGCAAGGCAATGGTCCCCCCCTTGATGATGGTCCTCACCTAACCACTAATCCTCCATGTGCCACTTGTTGATTGTTGATTGCATTATCTCTTAATTTATTTTTGATTTAAATAAATTAGTTGGAAATGTAAACTATCCCACATTGATCATGAATGGGAGTGCAAGTTACATTTCTCTATAAATACCCCATGATTGGGCAAATCAACTTGAGTGGAACTTAAAAAGGCATCTCTAATTATTGAGAAAACCTTTAAGTTCGTAAAACTCTAATTTTATCTTTGGTCAAGTCTCGACTAACCCTCGAGATGAAGACCATTCGGACGGGTCGTGGGTACGAGCCGTTGGAGGCCGTCACGCTTGTGAGGCTTTAAGCTTAGAAGTAAGAGCTCGATTTACGAGCGAAGCACGCTTCAAGGGTATAACTTCTTTCTCCCTTCTCTTAATTATTGTTTAATTATGTTTATGCATGCTTTATTGCTTTAATTATTGGGGCGGGTCTTGGGGGGTTTCTATTCCGCGTAGAGACGGTCTCTAGGAAACCCAACAGTGGTATCGGAGCCGCGCTCCTTTTTAATTATTGTAATTAGTAGTTAATTAAGGTGATTTAAAATGGATTTAAATTCTGGTTTTTGCTTTCTAATTAGATTAGAAGCACGTTTTAAAATAGTTTTAATCTCGTATTTTTCTAATTTTGGCCTAAGAACTCGGATTTCGACTTAAAAATAGTGTATTTTGGGTGGAATCATCGTTCTAAATCGTTTTCAATTCTCTTTGAGGGCTGTCCAGAAGCCAAAATCCAACCAGAAACTTGTTTTCGAAGGGTTTTTTCGTTTTCAACGAAATTTTTTGAATATTTATGCCTTAATTTATTTAAGCATGTCAAGGGTAGATTAAATGCATTGTTGTATTCCTAATCTACAGCAATTTTAAACCCTTTTAAGCATGGTTATGAAGTCATAATGTGTGCTTAAGTTGGTATGTTCAATTTCTCACATAAACTTGTCATTTCACAATCATGCAAATCAATCGCATTAAAGTGTGAATGTTTATTGTGAATGTGAAATTTTAAAGTTCCTAGTATATTAAAGATCCAATCTTTAAGTGTTTAAATGGTTGGAACTTTGATTCTAAATTCCATGTTGAACTAATGAAGGATTTAGTCATTTTTAGCTGATTAAAATCCTTAAAGTTCAAGTACTTGTGATTGAATCATGATTAATCTTCATATTGGAAGATGTAATTTTTTTCATTTTACACAAGTTAAAAGTTGGAAAAAAATTTCATTGGATAATTGGTTTTATTTTCCAACTCCCTACTTTGTCAAAACTCATTATTAATTTGCATGTTGGTTAAATTAATTATGGGCATAGCCCTTTTCAATTTTAAGCATCAAGAAAGTCCTAAATTGTTCAAAGGTAATTTTGGATGATTTAAGCTAATCCACCATCAAAATTGAATTTAATTAAGTTAGACTTGTTTTATTTTCATTTTTGCCTTAAGTTAATTCTAAAATAAGTTTAGAATTAATTTTATGTCACACATAAATCGGGATTAAAATCCCGAGAAATGGCACGCAAATTGAGGCAAGAACACCCAAGCGCCACCAAGGCTAGCCGGGCTGCCCACGCAGCCCATATGTGGCTGCCTTACGTATGCGCAAGGTGCCTAGCCTCGTAATGCTGTTGTGCTGTGTGGCGAGGCTCGTTGCGTGCTGCCTGTTGCTAAGTGCGTGGCCTAGGCTGTTGGAGATGCTTGGGCATGCTACTGGGCAGCATGGCAGCAAGCCCCAGCCTGCCTGCCATACGCTGCCAGGCGCCAGCAAGCATGCGCAGCATGCATTGCGTGCTGCTGGTGCTGGCTAGCGTAGCGTGCTACGCTGGGCGAGCATGCTAGCACCCAACATAGCAGGCCCAACACCAAGGGTTGCATAGCAGCCTTAGTGCGCAGCCCACAAGGTTTTGGGTGGGTCGTTTTTTCTTAATTTTGGGCTATGACTTTTGCAAAAATTTTGCCGTTTTAATTATTTAATTAGTTAAATTAAACGAGGCTAGGCCTTGGTAGCTCCGGCACTTGCAAAATGTTTTGACAAATTATGGGTTAAACCGGCTTAATTAATTAGATTGATTAAGTTGGATGCGGAATTTAGATGGAGCTTAGATAATTACGTGAACGAATTGCACCTTAAAATACATAATATGTTAAACATTTTTGACTAGTTTTAATTAGGCATGTTAATCGGATTAACCACCTAAGTTAGTTACTAGTTTTTGCGTGTTATGCATTGGCCATTCACATATAGTGAAAGGTGAATGAAAGCTTGTTATGTAACATTTATTTTGAGAAAATGGCAACTAGTGGGACCCGACTAGGATAGAAAATACGGAGTGCGTTCCGTTACGATATATATATGTGTGTGTGTGTGTGTGTGTGTGTGTGTGTATTATTGTCCTTATATATATATTTGAATGCTAGATGCATGTCTAGGATTTCAAAATATTGCGATGATTAGTTAAGTTCACTTAAATCAACCAACATAGAAACCCGAGGTCCCTATAATATTGAGCTTAAAATTTGTCGTTCCAAGAACAACACTTACCGAACTAATGCGCGTACGTGATGGGCTACGCCAAAGCGAGGCATCACTACTTCCCTAGGAACGTAAGGTATGCTAGGTATACGAGTTGATCTTGGTTAAGGTCAACGATATCAGTAAGGAATCCTTAGATGTTGTGGTAAAAGAGATAAGATGTCAAGGATGCATTAGATGCGACGTTTTAACAAACCGAGAGTAGCTTGGAGCTATTAGCAATTAGATTGCTTACCTTAAGATATTAAATGTTAAGACAAGCTAAAGCATGCTTAATCATTTCTTGATCTTTAGGATCTTGGAATCATTTTATTCTCGCCTAAAAGGGACAAATTATTAATGCGTGGATAAAATGCTCAATAAGATTGAATGTTTTCTTATGCGCTTTAAAATTCAAACTCATTGATTATATGAATGGTTTTTCATTTCAAAATTCTTTCAATTGTAGAACAATGTCTGCAAGTAACTTAAACAACAACCAATTCTCATTACGCTCAATTCTCGACAAGGAGAAGTTCAGCGGGCCAAATTTTCTTGATTGGCAAAGAAATTTGCGCATTATACTTATACAAGAGCACAAGGAATACGTCCTTGATGAGGAAATGCCCGACACTCCCAATGAGGAGGTCACTTAGGTTGCCCTTAACCGATGGCAAAGCGCCAATCGGGATGTCAAATGCATCATGTTGGCCACTATGTCTCCAGACCTTCAAAAGACTTTCTTTGAAAAGGAGACAACTTTTGAGATCATTTCTGAGCTGCAGAACATGTTCCAAGAGCAGACCCGAACTAAAAGGTTCGAAACCCACAGGCAAATCCTTGAGAGTAAGCTCAAGAAAGGAGAGCCAGTTAGCCTGCATATTCTCAAGATGATTGGATTATTTGAGAACATGGAAAGGCTTGATGCTGGGTATCCGACCGAGATGGCAATTGACATCATTCTCCACTCGTTGCACAAAGGCTATGACCAGTTCAAGATGAACTACAATATGCACAGCATGGAGAAGACTCTAACCGAGCTTCATGGTATGTTGAAGCAAGCTGAGGAAACCCTCAAGGATGAGGGCAAGCATGACATGCTCATGGTGAGGAAGGGAAAGCCATTTAAGCCTCGGGCAAGAAGAAGAGCTTTAAAGGGAAAAAGAAGAATTTTCCGCCTAAGTCAAACACTGCCAAGAGCAGCAAGGACAAGAAGGTAGCCTCTTCCAAATCCGACTTCGAATGTTTCTACTGCAAGAAGAAGGGACATTGGAAACGGGACTGCCTCAAATTCAAGGAAGATAAGAAGAACGGCACCGTTGCTTCTTCATCAGGTATTTTTGTTATAGACTTAAACTTCGCTAGCAAAACATCATGGGTATTAGATACCGGATGTGGCTCACATCTTTGTTCCAATGCTCAGGGACTAAGGATAAATAGGAGGCTAGAGAAGGGAGAGGTCGAGCTTCGGGTTGGCAATGGAGCCAAGATGTTTGCCGTTTTCGTTGGAACTCTCAGTTTGTCTTTGCCCTCTGGGCTTATTTTAGAACTTGACAATTTCTATCACGTTCCTAGAGTTACCAAAAACATTATTTCAATTTCGGCGTTGGACGCCAAGGGTTTTGAATTTTAAATTAAGAATAATAGTTGTTCATTTTATTTCAACAATGTTTTATTTGGTAAAGCATATTCAAAAAATGGTCTATATGTGCTTTCTCTAGACAAAAATGTTTATAACATTCATGATACCGCTAAAAGAGCTAAGACCATTGAATCAAACCAAACCTACTTGTGGCATTGTCGTCTTGGCCACATCAACATCAAACGCATCAAGAGACTTCTTCATGAAGGTGTTCTTGACTCATTCCACTTAGAGTCGTTTGACAATTGCGAAGGATATCTTCTAGGCAAGATGATAAAACAGCCATTCTCCAAATTAGGAGAACGAGAAAGTGACTTATTGGGTCTAATACACACGGATGTATGTGGACCAATGAGTACACCCGCAAGACAAGGTCATCAGTATTTCATCACCTTCACTGACGGCTATAGTAGATATGGCTATGTCTACCTTATGTCGAACAAATCTGAATCTTTTGAGAAATTCAAAGAGTTTCATAATGAAGTTGAGAATCAACTTGGCAAGAAGATCAAAGCACTTCGATCGGATCGAGGTGGTGAATATTTGAGCCATGAATTCGACGATCACTTGAAAAAAAATGGTATTCCTTCAGAGCTGACACCTCCTAGAACTCCGCAATGGAACGGAGTATCCAAAAGGAGAAATCGAACCTTGTTAGATATGGTTCGATCAATGATGGGGCTTAGTGAACTTCCTATCTCTTTCTGGGGACATGCGCTACTAACTGCGGCACTAACACTGAACCGTGCTCCGTCAAAAGCTATCGAAAAGACTCCATATGAATTATGGACTAAGAAACCTCCAAGGTTGTCTTTTCTTAAGATTTGGGGTAACGAAGCATATGTCAAGCGATTAATTTCTGACAAGCTTCACCCGAAATCAGACAAGTGTTTCTTTGTTGGGTACCCAAAAGAAAACAAGGGGTATTACTTCTATAATAAATCCGAGAACAAAGTCTTTGTTGCTCGAGATGGTGTCTTTTTGGAGAAGGAACACCTTTCCAAAATGACAAGTGGGAGGAAAATGAATTGGACGAAGTTCGAGAGGACGAGCAACAATATCAACCTGATAAAACTGACAATCAAAATGCTTTAGAAGCAGTTGATAAGATTGGTCAGAATCAAAAAGACAATGTAAATGCTCAACCTATTACACTTCGTAGGTCGCAACGACCAAGATCTCAACTAGACAGATACCTTGGTATTGTCTTAACCGAATATCAGGACATCCTAGTCATGGATGAAGATGAGCCAGCGACATACAAACAAGCTATGACGAGCCCCGACTCTGCTAAATGGAAATAGGCCATGAAATATGAGATGGACTCCATGTCTGAAAATCAAGTTTGGGACTTGGTAAATTTGCCCGAAGGTTACACACCCATCGGTTGCAAATGGATTTTCAAATTGAAAACAGACAAAGATGGAAATGTATCAATATACAAAGCTAGACTGGTGGCAAAAGGTTACAGGAAAATCCACGGGATTAATTATGATGAAACCTTTTCGCCAGTCGCAATGCTTAAGTCCGTCCGGATCATCCTAGAGATTGTTGCATATTACGATTACGAAATATGGCAAATGGACGTCAAAACTGCCTTCCTTAATGGGATTTTGGAAGAAACTGTGTATATGACACAGATGGAAGGTTTTGTTGATCCAAGCAATGCTGGAAAAGTATACAAGCTTAAGAAGTCCATTTATGGACTGAAGTAGGTAAGCAAAAGTTGGAATCTGCGATTTGATGAAGCCATCAGTAAGTTTTGTTTTATCAAGAATCTAGATGAGTCTTGTGTTTACAAGAAGGTCAGTGGGAGTGACATCGCATTCCTAGTCCTATATGTCGATGACATATTGCTCATTAGAAACAACATAAAATTATTAGAGTCCGTAAAGGGATGGCTGGGAAAGTGCTTTTCAATGAAGGACTTAGGAGAGGCACAGTACATATTGGGCATCAAGATCTATAGAGATAGACCTAGAGGATGATTGGATTAAGCCAGAGTACTTACATTGATAAAGTACTGGCACGATTCAGCATGGAGAATGCCAAGAGAGGGCACCTACCCTTGTCCCATGGCGTAACTCTCAGCAAGAAACAGTGTCCACAGACACCTATTGAGCGGGAGAGAATGAATCAGATTCCATATGCTTCGCTAATTGGATCGATCATGTATGCCATGATATGTAATAGGCCTGATGTATCGTACGCCTTAAGCGCTACGAGCCGATACCAATTAGACCCAGGAGAAGCGCATTGGACTGCGGCCAAAAATATCCTAAAGTACCTGAAAAGGAACAAGGATAAATTCCTGGTCTATGTTGGCCACGAAGATTTGATTGTTGAAGGTTACACCGACGCTGGCTTCCAGGCTGACAGAGACGACTTCAAGTCACAGTCAGGGTACATATTTTGCCTAAAATGAGGAGAGTTTAGTTGGAAGAGTGCCAAGAAAAGCACCACTGCAGATTCTACTACTGAAGCCGAATACTTGGCAGCTTCGAAAGCCGCTAAGGAGGCAGTTTGGATTCGTAAGTTCGTTAGTGAACTTGGTGTTGTACCCTCCATCAAGGGTCCAATAGATCTCTATTGTGACAACAATGGAGCTATTGCTCAGGCTAGAGAGCCAAGAGAGCACCAGAAGGTCAAACATGTCCAAAGGTGATTTCACATGATAAGGGAATGGAAATCCGAAGGTGAAATCAGAATTTGTAAGATCGGGACGGATGACAATGTGGCCGATCCTTTGACTAAACCTCTGCCTCAAGTGAAGCACAACAAGCACGTCGAGGCAATGGGAATCAAGCACGTTGGAGATTGGGTTTGAATTCCCTATACATGTGTTTTAATTAAACTAGATGTCTTAATGTAAAACACTATGTTGAAACCATTCATTTTTGGAGTAATCAATTTTATGCAAAATTACTATTCACTCCATTGCTATTTAATTGTGGTTTAAAATTAAATAATGAGTTCATTCGATTTATGAGAATATTCAAAACAGGGTTTCAAGACCATGTCTTGGATAAAGAAACACCTGTTAAGTGAACATTGAATATTTAAATTGAAAATTATCCCTAATCGAGGTCATTTAACTGATGGACGATCAATGACCACCAGAGATTAGTGTGTAGTATGATTTACAGCACCGTTTCTTGTGTTGTAAGGACATAGTAGTCATGAATCATTTGCACAGGTGCTAGTTTGGAACTACACCGGATCGACCTATGAGAGTACTTTAAGAGATTCAAAATCGTCATCAGTACATTTCTCATTATAACTATCAGAACCTGTTTCCTCAACCATGAGTATTGTAAAGTTCTCTTGTTTGAGTACTAGTCTCTTTGATGTTGCCAAACGTTTGCCATAACTGGGGATTATATCGGGAACACTCGGGAGATTAGGTCCTCTTAGTAAGGGAGGCTTATAGTACAAGACTGGGAATGTCTCCCTATTAACAATAGGGAATATGTCTTTGTTGTTTACAAGGCCGCTCGAAGAGCGAGACTGTGAAATGCATGGCTGTGCTCAGATGGATTTTAGAAATCATCTTCTTATTGACAGTCGAACTCGGAGATCGAGAAACACTTCTGAACATAATAAGGATGACGAAGATTCTTACCTTATAGTTCATGAAGAGACATTAAGCGACATAGGAAATGGGCTATACACTATATGCACACTTATCCAGAAGGACAAGAGGAAGATTGAAAGGAATGGTGTCCTTCCAATAAGTGTATTATTCTGATAGAGGGTTCAGAATTAACAGGAAGCTAATTCTTCAGTGAGATCAAGTGATCGGAATGCCTGGGTGGAGGCCACTTCCAATCAGTGATATTAGTGAACAATTAATGTTACAGATTTATCTTGACTGTACCCTTCGGGTCGAACTCAAACGAATTACCGATCCGAACCGACGAATCAATTCGAAGGATTTGATGAGTCATTAGAGTATTACAAACACAGACGTCGGATATCGAGCCTAGAGCGTCGAGACCGAGCGTCGCAAAATCAACAAGCAACAAGTTCGAAGGAGTCGTAGCATCACATTGGCCTACCCATGTGATTTCTAGGCTAGCTCGAGCTAGCACGCACCTCGCATTGCTAGGCGCAAGCCTAGCATGCCATGCGTGCTAGGCGCTAGTGCCCAGCTGCTATCGCAAGGCTAGGCCTTGCTAGCACTGGCGCACCCAGCTACTATCGCAAGGCTAGGCCTTGCTAGCACTAGCGAGAAGCATGCCTAGCTTGTTAGGCGGTTGCGTGTGGCAGCATAGCACAACACTACGCACCAGCCAGCAAGCACGCTGGGCTGTGCGTGCGTGCATGTGCCTAGGCCCAGAGCTAGCAGCCTAGAAACGCACAGCACTACGCACCAGCCAGCAGCACGCTGGGCTATGCGTATGTGCGTGAGCCTTCGCATGGCAGCACCCAGCAGCACGCCTAGCAGCAGCAGCATGCGTGGCTCGCTAGCAGCACGCATGCGCTGGGGCTTGCTGTGCTGGCTGGCAGGCTGCCCAGCCTTGGTTCCAGGCGCCAGCTGGCAGCCTTGGCAACCAAGGCAGGCTGCCAGCCTGCCATGTCCTTGAGGCCAGTTGTGAGATGTGGGGACCAAGGCTTGGAGCCAACCCTTGGGGAGCAAGGCAATGATCCCCCCTTGGTGATGGTCCTCACCTAACCACTAATCCTCCATGTGCCACTTGTTGATTGTTGATTGCATTATTTTTTAATTTATTTTTTATTTAAATAAATTAGTTGGAAATGCAAACTATCCCACATTGATCATGAATGGGAGTGCAAGTTGCATTTCTCTATAAATACCCCATGATTGGGCATTTGGAAATCAACTTGATTGGAACTCAAAAAGGCATCTCTAATTATTGAGAAAACCTTTAAGTTCGTAAAACTCTAGTTTTATCTTTGGTCAAGTCTCGACTAACCCTCGAGACGAAGACCGTTCGGGTCGGGTCGTGGGTACGAGCCGTTGGAGGCCATATTGCTTGTGAGGCTTTAACCTTAGACGTAAGAGCTCGGTTTATGAGCGAAGCACGCTTCAAGGGTATAACTTCTTTCTCCCTTCTCTTAATTATTATTTAATTATGTTTATGCATTCTTTATTTCTTTAATTATTGGGGCGGGTCTTGGGGGGTTTCTATTCCGCGTAGAGACGGTCTCTACAAAACCCAACAATAGCTCCTATGCGAGTGAGCTATATATAGCTCACGGTGGATAGTAGACTCGCATGGGGTGAGTGAGAGATCGCTCGGTAGCTCACATAGAAAGAAGGTGTGTGATGGAGGAGAGTGATAGCTCGCTCGATCATGAGCTTTAGCTGGATATCGCTCGACTAGTGGATAAGTGAGCGCTCTCACTCGATAATGACCGAGAGCTCTCTGTTTACACGCGGTGGAGCCTGGGTTGTGTGAGTCTTTTTATGTGTGTATTTGTCTTATTTGGTGTAGCTATATATAAACCTAGTTAGAGTTTATTGTTTATTCATAGTTTAGTTTGGTGATAATTGACACTATCAAATATGTAATTTGGAATTCCTCAAGATCAATAAACTTTTCTCTCGCCTGCCCATGGACATAGCCAACACACTATTGGTGAACCACATACATTTGTGTGTAATTTATTTGTTTTGCATTTGTTAATTTATTCTTTCTCACATCCGTTACAACTTTAGAGTTGCAGAGCTAAGTGAACAGAAGAATGATCTTTGGTTTTTGTGATCGCTTGTTGGTTTTTATGGAGATGGAGTAACAACATGAGCTTTATGAAGGATCCTACTGTTCCAGTTGACTAGGCAAGCTTCATAATGGCTCGTGTTGGAGACATTCGTATACGAGGATAACATTATGGCTGCTACTTTTAGGAAAAAGAAAATAAACTGAGTTACTAGTGAAGGGGGAGTTTCCTCGTGAAGGTTAGGTGAGGCTTAGATGGTGCCTTGGAAGGGAATCCATGTCTAGCTAGAGTATGAGGGGTCATTTGTGGTCAACAGGGTGGGTTGTATGAGGTGTTCACTTTGAACTGTGGAGTTTAACCGTCCACTAAAGCTAAACTATTGGGTGTGTTGAGAGGATTTTCCATTGCTTGGAAGGGTGGACATCGAAAGGTTCGAGTCACTATAGACTCGGAAGCTATTATTCGTATGTTGGTGGATCTGACTCCTCCAAACTCCTTTTATTCATTTTATTCGTAAATGCAAATCCCTAATTGCTAGACGTGAATGGTGATTTCGATTTAACATTGCTACAAAGTGACTAATCAAGTTGCAATGCAGATTAGTTAGCTAATTTTGGGATGACATCCACTCAGAAAACTGTATTTTCGAGGCGATCCTGGAGGATAATCATTTTATTGGAGGATATAAGGAGAGTTTCGAGGCCTAGGTTGATTCCTAATAAAGCTGCTTAATGTAGTTGGCTTTGAGTCTATTAGTGTTTTTGATTGCTTGATGTAGTTTGTTTTTCATTTTCTTTATTTTTTGTTAGCTTTGTTTACTTTTAGGCTTGCCTTAGATTCACCAAAAAAAAAAAAAAAAAAAAAAACAAAAATATGATGTCTTAAAAAATAAATAAACAAAGAAAAAATTGACTCTAGCTTTCTAACCATGACTAGTGCTCTTTAAAAGGTCCTAACTATTGATTAATTCAGTGCAATATTAACTTTAGTGGTTCTTCTAACAACAGTTTCTAACATGTTTTTAAATAGTTTGTCTGGCTAATAGTGCCATGTGTTGTTTTCGTTAGGCATTGTTAATAATAATAAAAAATAAAAAAAAAATTATCCTCCACCACTCTAAACACCAACCCCCTCCATTTATTTACGACATCTACATGTTACTTTCCAACTACCACGCATCCTAACCTAAGCAACCAATCAGCCATCTTGTTTGCAAAATCCCATGCTACCACACCGCCATTCTTGATTGCGATTTTGGTCTAGCTTGGGAGGCTTGGTTCGTGGGTCGTTGGGTGGGAACGACTAAGGATGGTGATGATAATGATGGTAGGTGGTATGGAAACTTGGGAACATTGATGGCTATGAGTGGTGGTTGTAGTGGTGAAGATAGTAAGATAGGATAGATTATTTAGTTTTTTTAATAAACCACAATAAAAAAAAATTCAACACATGAAAATTTTATCGGTTTACCCAATCATAATAAGGTAGGGACTGATTTAAGAAAGGACTCCAAATATTAGGACCACTATGAGTGAATTAGTGGTTGGACCATTTTTTGAATTAGTGGATAATAATAATAATAATAATAATAATAATAATAATAATATTAAGAATAATAATAATAATAATAATAATAATAATAATAATAATAATAATAATAATAATATTATTATTATTATTATTATTATTATTACTACTACTACTATTATTACTATTATTATTATTATCGCATTATTATCATCAATTTTATTATTATTATTATTATTATTATTATTATTATTATTATTATTATATTATTATTATTATTATTATTATTATTATTATTATTATTACTATTACTATTACTATTATTATTATTATTATTACTATTATTACTATTATTATTATTATTATTATTATTATTATTATTATTTTAATATTATTAATATTATTATCATTATTATTATTAATAATATTATAATTATTATTATTATTATTATTATTATTATTATTATTATTATTATTTATTTATTATTATTATTGTTTAGGGTAAAAAATACCCCAACAAGTGGTCTAATCCCATAGCGACACGTGGCCCAAAAATAAGGGCGACACGTGTCCCTATAGGAAGATGACACGTGTCAAACATAAGAGCACCTTAAACTAAGAGAAAGGCCTCCTTACATCAGGAGACCCAAATCCCGAGAAAGCCGTAAAACGGCGCCTCCATGGGACACGTGCCCTCACCTGATTGCGCCGCCAATCAGAGCACACCATTCTAGGTCATCAAACCCTAGATGACACACTTTCTCACCCCTATAATTACCCCAATCATTTATGATGGGAGGGGTGGATTAATACATATCATAAAAGAGCACTAAAAGCTCCAACTTCTCTCTACTTTCTCTCTCTACATTTATTTCGTTTCCGGTCACTAACTTGATCATCGGAGGCGAATATTCCATCAACCGGAATATTCTTTATTATTCAGGTGTCCACGACCGTTCGGCTATATTCAAGACCAATATCCCGAGGGATTCCAAAAAACCCCGAAACATTTGGTGCCGTCTGTGGGGATACTCGTCTGAAATGGCTAAAGATGGTCATACACCTGGTCCTAATGTGGACGACCATGTAGAGAACATCATCGCAACAATAAACTCTAGTGATCCTTTGACCGCTTCATTCCATGAGGCAGAGGATCCCTAGGTCACAGTTGCTTCCTTGAAGGCCGCCTTGGAAAAGCTCCAGAAGGAGCTTGAGAGTAGGATCCCCTCTTCTTCTAGACAGCCGTCTAGGAGAGAAGGAGAAGGTGTCCGAAAGAAAATCTAGGGCAAGAAAGCCAATACTGAGGATGCTTGGAACACCCCATATAGACGACATGCAAGGTCACCAAGGGTGCCCTTAATGAACTAGTCCATGCTCCTTGAGAAAACACAGTCGGCTGGGGGCAGACCAAGCAGCCTTAGAGGCAGACGACCGAGTCGTCCCAGCGCTGGAAGGATGCGAGAGACTATCTCCGGCATAAGCGGCGGGAGCGGGCAAACTAGTCGGGCACTGCCTCCACTCCCACCATGTCGGATGAATTCTCCAACCCCACCCTCTCCCAGCATACCAGCTCGTCCAGGACCAGTAGGAGTCAAGCTCACCGTACTCCAACTCCGGTTCCTTTAACTCAACCTCTTCAATATCAAATGCCCCAGAATTGTGGCACAATTCTGCCGCCTGCTCCCCCTGTCTTTAGGCAGTACGAGCAGTATGGCCAGCCGTATGACTAGGCAGCTTACCTGAGCGAACCGGCCGCACAACCTCAGCCCATTGATTGGCAAATGCGCTTTTTAAATCTTGGTAATAAGTCGCCTCCGTTTTCTCAGAAAATTCTCAACTCTCCTCATCCAGCTAAAGTTGAAAAGCGTACTTGTGGGTGCCTATGATGGTACGGGCAACCTGGAAGAGCATGTTACCTCGTACAGAAATCTGATGTACTTGCAAAGTGTGGATGATGCCACCTGGTGCAAATGCTTCCCGGCCACCCTCAAGACTGGTTCAATAGTCTGCCGGCTGGATGCATCAATTGCTTCACAACTCTCAACTTATTCTTTTTTGGAAACTTCTCCTACAATATTCCACCCCGGAAGACTAGTCTTAATTTGGCGACCATCGTCCAAGGAAAGAAAGAGGGGTTGCGCTCGTACGTCTAGAGGTTCAACTAGGAGAAAGCTCAGAATCTGCTGGATAAGATGGCCTACTCGGAGTTCCTTCGAGATTTAAGGCATAATGGATTCAAGTTTGATTTGATCAGGAAGCAGATTCGGACATACGCATGTGTTCTACGGGAGGCCGAATCATATATTGAGGCAGCTGATTTTTGTTACCTTACAAAATCAGAAGAGCCGGCCAAGGGGGCCGAGAAGAAACAATCTTCTTGGCAAGACTCGGCCGGCAAAAAGAAGGAAGGAAGCAACAAAAGAAAAGAAGTCTGGGTGGCCGACTGCCAACAGACGAAGTCAAAGAAAGCTAAGACGTAAGAACCTTAGAACAAGTAAACAAGGATTGTTATTCAATTTGATGGAAATTAAAGACAAGTTCGAGTTTGAGGAGCCTCAGCCTTTGAGAGGGCCTTCCCAGTACAGGAACAAGAACAAGTATTGTCATTACCACAAGGATGTGGGGCATGACACAAACGACTGCAACATTTGAAGAGGTTGTTGGATAAACTGGCCGAGAAGGGCATGCTCAACTTGTACGTCCTGAAGTCCAAGTTCACCTACTCTCGGACAGACAACAAATCCAAAAAGAAGAAAGAAAAAGAGAAAGAAAAAGATGGTGATGGAAACAACATAGACTCAGGGTTTGTGGTCTTCATATTAGGCGGCTTTGCTGCAGGCGGCCCTACCATGAAGGGAATCAAGAAGGATGCTTGGAATTTTGAAAATGTAATGCACACTAAAGGGGTAAAGGCCGAGCCCTTTCCAGAAGTAACGGTCTGCGAGGCAGACCGAGGCAAAATCAAGGCCCCTCATAATGATCCCATGGTGTTCATCTTGAAAGTTGCCAATTTGAAGGTTGGACGAGTGCTAATAGACACAGGAAGCTCGTCCAATATAATTTAGTTTAGCTTGTTTGAAGCATTTGAAGTTTCCAGAGGATGCCCTCAAGGATATCTCTCACCCGTTGGTTGGGTTCGGTGGGAGTATTATTCACCCGATCGGATGGATAGATCTGCCCGTCCGATTTAGGCAGAAGGGATGAGGGAAGGGACATGGTCGTCCGCTTCATAGTTGTTAAAAAGCTCACGGGCTACAATGTTATCCTCAGCCGTGCAACTTTGACATCAACAAAGGCAGTAATTGTCCCTCACTTGATGCTGATGAAGTTTGAGCGGTCGGATGGGAAGATAGGTTCCATTCAAGGAAAGCAGAAGATGGCAAAAGAATGCAATAGTTGACCGTGAATCCAACAGCTCGCGGACGAGGAAAAGTGTCCGAGCAAAACTTCGAAGAAGGGTCACTCCAAGCATACTAGGTCGGCCAGAAGTGTAAGTCAATAAAAAAAGAGCAAGCATAGCAGCTAATGACCGTCAGCCGACCAGAAGAGTATGAGGCCACAGCTGGTCGGCGATCATACGGACGTAGTGCTTGACCCATACCAGGCTGATCGGACATTCAAAGTGGGCACTATGGCCATGGGCTTGCTTGGAGATGACTTAGTGAATCTGTTAAGAGAATTCAAAGATGTGTTTGCTTTTGAAGTTCAAAAGATGCCAGGTATCAGCCTAAACTTAGCTGTTCACAAGTTGGCAGTGAATCCGACTGTGAGACTTATTCATTAGAAGAAGAGAAATCATGGTGAAAAGAGGAATCAGGCGGCCGCAGCTGAAGTCAAGAAGCTGCTGGACGCAGGTTTCATTCGGCAATGTTACTACCCTGATTGGGTAGCCAACGTGGTTCTTGTCAAAAAGCCGAATGGAACTTGGAGGATGTGTGTGGATTACACTGAGCACAACAAGGCATGCCCTAAGGATAGCTTTCCCTTGCCTAAGATTGACCGTCTGGTTGATTCAACGGCCGGGCATGCCCTGATGAGCTTTATGGATGCATACTCCGGATTCCACCAGATCCCTTTGTAGGAGGAAGATCAAGAAAAAGCAGAATTTGTGATCGAGCAGGGGCTATATTGCTACAAGATTATGCCATTTGGCCTGAAGAATGCCCCTACTACATTTCAAAGGCTAGTGAATACGATCTTCAAAGATTAGATCGGTCAGAACATGGAGGCTTATATTGATGATATGATTGTTAAATCAAAGAAGCCAGCTGATCATCTGAAGGACCTCTGAGAAACATTTACCGAACTCAAGCGGCATAAGATGATGTTAAATCCAAAGAAGTGTGTCTTTGGTGTTGAGTCCGGCAATTTTTTCGGATTTTTAATCGATCAGCGTGGCATTGAGGCCAACCCTGAAAAGATCTAGGCGGTCTTAGACATGAAATTTTCTAAAACCATAAAAGAAGGTTAAAGGCTGACCGGTTGCTTAGCTGCACTCGAACGATTTCTGTCAAGATCAGGGGATAAGTGTCGATATTTTCCAGACTATAAAGAAGAAAGCAATGTTCAAGTGGACAGAGGAGGCCGAGGAAGCCTTCGTACAATTGAAAAATCGTTTTCATACCCTTCCTCGGCTCGTCAGTCCACTCAAAGATGAGACGCTATACATATATCTTGCAATTTCTGATCATTCTTTAAGTGTCGTCCTGCTTGCTGAAAGGGACGGCCATCAAATCCCTGTGTATTTCATTAGCCATGGTCTGCATAATGCCAAGCTTAGGTATCCACCCATTGAAAAGTTTGGCTTGGCATTTTTCATGGCATTAAAGAAGCTAAGGCCATACTTTCTTGCTCACTCGATTGTGGTCTACACGGACCAATAGTTGAAGAAGTCGTTCACAACATTGGAGACTAGTGGTCGAATTCTTAATAGGCCTTGGAGTTGGGAGGATTTGATATTACATTCGAACCTAGAAAAGCAATCAAGGGCCAAGCCTTTGCAGATTTCTTAGCCGAAATGACCCGGCCAGACTTAAAGCCGGCAGGGGATCATATTTGGAAGGTTTTTGTGGATGGAAGTGCAATAGCGACCGGATGTGGCGCTGGTATCATTTGTCAATCTCCCGAAGGAGACAAGTTTGAGTGTGTGTTGAGATTTCAGTTTCAAGCCTCTAACAACGAGGCCGAGTATGAAGCCCTTCTGTGCGGCCTTAAAATGTGCAAGGCGGACGGAGCAACAAAAATTGATGCCTATTCGGACTCCCAGCTGATAGTCAGTCAAGTGAATGGTGACTACGAGGCTAGGGAGCCCACAATGATGAAGTATCTACAAATGGTGAAGGATGAGGCCGAGAGCCTAGAGCACTTCATGTTGCAACATGTCCCCCGGTCCTAGATCTGGCTGATGAAGAAAAAGGCGGTGTGGTTTGAGATGAAAGGGGAGGACTTATTTAAAAGAGCCTTTGTAAAGCCCTACTTGAAATTCATTATACAAGAGAAGGGGCATGAGGTGCTGGATGACCTCCACGAGAGGCATTCCGGATCACACATAGGCGGACGAGCCTTAGCTGAAAAAGTTACCCACCTGGGATATTACTGGCCGAGCATGAATTCAGACGCCATGAAAATGGTAAAAAAATGTGACAAGTGCCAGAGATTTGTACCCCTCATTCACCGCCCGACAAACAGCTTGTCGGCCATAAGTAGTCCACTTCCCTTTGCAATGGGCATGGACATCTTGGGGCCGTATACTCTTGCATCCAGACAGGGGCGGTATGTGCTAGTAGCTGTTGACTACTTCACAAAGTGGGTAGAAGCCGAGGCCGTCCGAGGGGTCAAATGGAGAGATGTATTTGCCTTCATTTGGAAGAACATTATCACACGTTTTGGTGTGCCACAATCAATGGTGTTCGATAATGGACCGCAATTTGAGACCGGCCAACTCAAAGATTGGCTGAGCGACTAGGGCATAACGCATTGTTTTGCCTCGGTCGGACGCCCAAAGGCAAATAGCCAAGTTGAAGCATACAACAAGTTGATCTCAAATGGTATGAAGCGTAAGCTTGAGAAAGGATGCGGCCTATGGGCTGATGAGTTGGTCAACGTGTTATGGTCCATTCGAACGACAGCGAAAAGTTCAATAGGGGAGACCCCATTTTTTCTGGTCTATGGCACTAAGGCTGTGCTCCCAATTGAGATGTATGAGCCCACTCTTCAAGTGATGCTATATGATGAATCGGCCAATTGGGAGGCCATGAAGACCGCCCTAGACTTCCTCCCAGAGGCTAGGGGTAATGCGGCGCTTAGACACGAAATTTATCGTCTAAGGATGACAAGGGCATATAATCGCAAAGTGTCCAAGCGGCCACTTAAGATTGGAGACTTGGTTTTAAGGAAGATGGAAGCGGTAGGCCGAGCTAACGAGGATGGCAAGCTAACCCCAAACTGGGAAGGGCCTTACCGAATCAGAAAAGAAAACTGAGATGGTATATATCGTCTCAAAGCCTTGGATGGCCGTCCTATTCCCCGTACGTGGAATACGGACAATCTGAAAAAATATTATGTATAAATTTTTTGTACTTAGCCAAAAGTTGTATATACAACTACGTCTAAATGGCCGAGCAATATAATTAAAGTCGTACGCCCTGAAAACAATGTAATTTTGACAATATTAATGAAAAAGTCAAACATTGTTATTAAAATTTTACAATTTATTTTGTACGTTTACTTATTTTTAAGTAGAAATGCCAACTAAAAACAAAAACAATGGTGGCTTGCAACACAGCAGCTCGGCCCTTAAGTAGGGCAGAGTTGAATAAGTAATGTCGCCTAAAAAGGGAAATGAAGTTGCTTGCAACATAGCAGCTCGACCACCGAAGGGGCATGATCAGGTGGCCGAGTAAAATGTCTAGCAAGGGCATCCCCCAATTAGGTAACTCGGCCATAAAAGCCAAAATAGCTAATCACTCCATCTGGCCCTAGACCGATCGGACAGATGAAACATGAGGTAGCCCGAAAATTACCTAAGGCATTTTAACCCAAAGGGGCAATGGCATACCTAGGCGTCCGATCCCAATAAACACCTAGAAATAATCAAGTTGAGAAAATACTTTATATTTCATGAGCGTGCCCGAGAGATAGTATCATAAGGATAGCTCAGCACAAGCCAATTAAGCGGTCGTCCAACTAAAATTGATTCGACATTCACCTAGTCCAAGGGCAATCATTATTATGATTTGATTAACTTACTAGTCGTCATACCGTTTAAGGTATAAAATCTACTAAGTTAATCAAACCTCTTAGAATATAGACTAGGTAAATGCCAAATAAAGGGGCATACCCCTAGTAAAAAGCAAGCATTCGTACACAAAAGCATATAATGGCATGAAAAAATTACTAAAATGCCAAGTATGAATGAAGAAAGGTTGAAACTTGCATAAATTAAAAACCGCTCAAAACAGGCGGCAAAATTAGCAAAAGTATATTACAAAATCGCTCAAGCAGGTAGCAAAGATGAAATTGTTTCAAACAAAGAAATAAAAATAAACAATAAAAAGCTTAAACAGCTGCAGAAGAAGAGGAGAGCTCCTGAATTGGCGCCTCTTCGTCACCATCACCAGTGGCCGACTCGCCTTCCTTGGCCGCATCATTCGTCTTTGTCGGCTCATCGTCCTTGGTCGGCTCTTCCTCTTCCTCCTCCTCATCTTCTTCATCATCACTCTGAGGAGGGGAGGGGGTGGCGACGAATGGAGGGACACGCTGCCAACGGCTTGGCACTCCTCCTTGATGGTGATGTAGTCCAGTCGCCTGGTGAAGCGCTCCAGATAGTAGCCGATCTCACTAACGTCCACCATCATTGAGAAATCCTCCTCAAAGTGATTCTTGAGCCAAGTGATGGCCGACTGCTCGATCCAGACCATCTCTTGAGGGAAGATCTTCTTGGGAGCCTTGAGCTGTTCTTTCAGCTCATCCACCTCCTTCTTGAGGCGCTCGACCTCCTGGTTGCGCTCCTCTCCCACCTTCAAAGCCATCTCGAGGGCCTGATAGCTGGTCTCTAGATCAGCCTTGAGCTTCTCCGAAGCCTCGGTTGCCTCCTTCCACTCGGCATCATGCGTGACCGCCTCATCTCTCTTTTACGAGAGCCTCATTTGCCAGCCGTTCCTTCTTGAGGGCATCGCCCAATTTGACGATGTCCTCAGTCTATTTGGCCGACTTCTCGGTCACGGTATTGAGGGCAGTCTCATGCCGAATATTCTCGAGGGCCAGCAGCCCGGTGTTCTCGTCCTGGATTCTCATGATGTCCTCCCAGGCCGACTGAATCTCGCGCCTCTCCTTCGAACGCCAGTCTTGGAAGGCAGAGAGCCTAAGGAAGAGCTTTGAACGAATTGAAACAAGTTAGCAAAAGAAAAGCAAGAGGAAAAACTAAGTGTCAAAGTTCAAAAGAAGTTTAGAGACTGATGAGTGACATTTATGTCACTCCTAAGGTAGTCCTTTCTAGTAGTTTTAGTAATAATTTGGTCCATTTTAGTACGTTTTTGCTATGATTCGCCTAGTTTGAGTTTTCTACCTTTGTGATGCGTAATGTGTATTCATGTGGTTTAGGTAGTCTATACTCCCCTCCCCTTTCATTGTATTATGCTTTGCCTTCCTATTCCATGATTGTAGGTGTATGTCGTTGATTCGGAGACGGAAGGAACAAGGGAAAAACGGGAGAATTCCAAACCAGACAAAAGGTGCAGGCTCACCACCTAGATGCGCGGGCGCGCCTACCTTGAGCCCGGGCGCGCTGATGAGCTGGACCAACCATTAAATACCCACTTTGGAGCGGGCGTGTATTTCGAGGAGCGGACGCGCCATCATTTAACGCGCGGGCGCGCCTGTCTGCTGCAGATTCAAATCCCGAACTCAGTCCAAACAACAAAGGGGAGAAAAGACGGCTAACAAAAAAACAACATTCCATCATTAGGATACTTTAGCATAGGAACCTTGTATGAGAGCTTTTGAGGAATTTTTCTAGGTTACTATTTTAGCCACTTTTGTATTGAAGAATCTTGATAGTTTTTAGTGTAATTTCATTTCCCATCAACACTAGTTTTACTCTTAGTTTTTGAAGAAGAATTTTGCAATATTGGTGTATGGTCAAGCTTGGAGCTTGAGTGATGTATGGTTCTTTACTTGGATTTCAATGAAGGTTTTGTTATATTTCTCTATATTCTCTTGTTTTATGTTTAAAGTTCCTATCTTTGTTGGTTTAGTTGATAAAGTTATGATCTTTCTCATTAATTCCTTAGTTACTATGTTGATTAGTATGATTATAGTTAGGGTTATGGATTGTGAGTAGTTCTCTTGTTGCTAGGGGTTTGGTGAAGGAATGCTTTGAGTTTGATGTATGTTAGGCTAGGTTAATTTGGAATATTTGTGATTCCTTGTGCTTATACTTATTGGCCACTCCATGTTTATGGCCATATACATGTTGTGGTTGAGTGACTTGAACTAAATTATGACGATAGTGTGATTTAGGAATAGTCATTAGGTTATTGATTATTGCATGACCTTAGTTTGTATGCCTTATGACGATAGTGTAAGTGTATGCTAGCTAGGATAGCTCTTAATCCCGATAGGTGATTTGAGAATATTCTTGATATTGCCCTGTATGAGTTGCTTGGGTTACATGTAAACCTATTTTCCGATGCCTAACTTCGTTGAATTCATAGCATGTTTGATCCTTCCCCCTAGTTCTTGTTTTAATTGTTATTCTATCCCCTTTAGTCATTACTTTACCCACCATACTTCTTGATCGAACTAGATTAACATTAGGAGATAAATAGCGGTGCTTAATCATTTCCTTGTGTTCGACCCTTGATTTGCCTCTATACTCATTTAGTTGCATGTTTAGGATTACAAATATCATTTGATAGAGGTATCTTAGTAACGACCTAAAATACCGCCTATCAGAGACCTCAACACAGCTATTTATCATTGGGCCGAGATATCCTTTGTGGATACCTCAGAATTTATCTTGGATCTCGGCCGAGACAGCCTTCAACATGGTCTCCCGAACGACCTTCCGTTCGGCCCCTGTTAGTGATGAGCCAGCAGCTCAACGTCCATCTCCTCGGCAATATCTGTGAAAAGCACAAGTCAGAAAAATTAAAGCAAAGTTAAATTGCCAAATTCACAAGAAAGAGTAGGGCGAGTACCTTCTGAGAAGGAGGGTGGTGCTTGTGGACGCCTCACCAGAGTAGGAGTAGGCGTAAGTTTCTTCTCGGGCATCCGAGGTGGAGATAGCAACCCTTCATTCATCTGGGAACCCGTCGGTCGGGTCCCCAAGTACTCGACATGCGGAGTCGAGTCATTGCCGACTGTTTCGTTAAGGGACAACTTTTTCTCTTCATCCTTGCGCACAGTCTCATCATGGGCCACTTCAGTTGCCTGTGGCTTCAAGGGCTTGGAGGCCCCACTTGGTGTCAGCTGGGGTTCTCCTCCTTTAGGTTGTTCCTTGGCAACCCGCGACCTTGCCTTGGCCACCTGCGCCCCCGAGGGGATCTTGGACGCAGAGACTTTGCGAAATTTGGATGACTTTCGTCCTTTAAAGCGGACGCCGATCGCTTCCTCGCTGGTTTTAGGGTAGTTGTCTGAAAAATAAAAACAAGGAAAATAGTAAGATGTGCTATTGAAGTAAAATCGGAAAGTATAACTTTCCTAACATACCATTTCGGCAAATACATCACCCCTTTCACCCTGTCCGGGTGAAAGTGGGAAGTATGATCTCCCCAGCATATCAACTCGGCTAAAATGGAAAAAGGCCAATGCGTCCGAGTCGAAGTGAGAAGGTTGTCCTTCTTCGCATAGCAGATCGGACACACACACACACACACACAAAAATAAGGGGAGAAGTGGGAACTGAAAAGAGTTTATACCCCCTTGGCCGCCTCAAAGCTCTGCCTAAGGAGCCTGTAACGCTCCAAATTGAAGTCGTTCATATCGACTTCCCCCTTCTGCTTCAGATCAAGCTGAGACATGGCTCATTCTATTAACAAAAATGAATCGAAAGTTAGATTATATTTCCATTAAAAACTCATTCAACGGTCATGTCATGAAAATCCACCTGGGGTATAGTTCCGGAGCAAACCGAACGATGACATGAAGAGTGGATCCTTGAGCCAGTCGGTCAGGGGAATCCACATGGGAATGATGGGTACTTGCTTCCCACCCCAGTGCACCTTCTTGACCTTAAATTAGTCAAGTTGATGGGCGTGGTCTAGATGGACATGAGGCCTATACGGCCGGTGATCCCCCCCTTGTCCGAGCTGAATAGGCTCGGCATTGAACCTGTTTATCTTGCGGTTGAAGCTCCTGTCCTTGGTCTTAATGCGGTAAAAGTGATGCTTCCAGTCACGCAACTTGGACGACTTGTGTAGGTTCACCAGGTAGTCCGGACGGGTGTTCAGAATGAACCAGCCGTCCGAATTCGCCATCAGCCGTACCATGTTGTGCATTACGCAGAAGACCGGGAAGTTGGGGGTGAAGTCCTTCCTAAGGCAAGTCACCAAATACCCTAAGATATTAGCCCAGCTGTTTGGCGCCAACTGGAACAAAGCAATCTGATATTCGTCCAGCAGCTCCTGGGCGAATGGATGAAGGGGAAAGCGGAGGCCGACCTCCAGTGTGGCCCTATAAACATTGAAGCCCCGGCGTTGGGCTCCCTCGTCATTAGAAGCAACCACCAAATTAGAATGTCTGGGTGGCCGAATCTGGCAGTCTTCCCCCAGCATGAGGAACTTCTCAAATTTCTCAAACTTATCGTTGAGAAAAGCCAAAGGAACATAACCAAAGAGGCAGGTGTACGAGTCATCATAGTCTATTGCAAGTTCATGTTCGATTTCGTAGAGTACTACTCTACGCGAAAGAGAAACCCACCCAAGACCGGCACACTTATTAAAGCGCCTAAGCATGAAATCACAAATTAAACAACAATTAAGATAAAGAAGGAAAAGACATTATTACCCTTGGCGCGTGCTTCGCTCGAATCCCGAGCTCTTACTTCAAAACTTGAACCCCGCAAATCCGAAGGTCTCCGATGGCTCGTACCCACGAACCCGACCCGAACGGTCCAAGTCCCGAAGGTTAGTCGGGACCCGACTAATAAAAACTAGAGTTTTACGAACTTAAGGTTTTCTCACTTTTCTAAGGAGATGCCTTTTTAGTTCCACTCAAGTGTTCTTCCCAAATCCCAAAACCTTGGTATTTATAGGGAAATGAACCTTGAATTCCCACTCTCAATCAATGTGGGAGATTTGCAATTTTCCATTCTGTTTTATTTAAAACAAAAATAAAATTGCAATTCAATTAATAAGTTGTAAGTGGCACAAGGAGGATGAGAGATTAGGTGAGGACCATTTCCATGCGGGAGACCATAGCCTTGCTTCCCAAGGCAAAGTTCACACCCTTGATCTCCACAAGCAAACCGGCTCTCCCCATCCAAGTGGTTGGCTGGCAGCCTGCCTTGGCTGCCAAGACTGCCAGCTGGCGCCTAGCACCAAGGCTGGGCAGCCTGGCAAGCCAACCAGCACACACGCACGCACAGCCAGCCTGCACGCGTAGCCAGCAAGTGCATGCGTGCTGGTAGTGAGCCACGCATGCTGGGCGCTGCTGCTATGTGAGGCACAACGTGCTGCTGCTTGCTAGCACACACGCACAGCCCAGCATGCCTAGTACACTGCTGGCTAGTGCATGGTGCTTGCGATGTGCGAGGCGTAGGGCTGCTGCTATGCGAGGCCCAGCACGCATGGTGTGCAGTGATGCTTGGCCCAGCTTGGCTAGCAAGCATGCGTACTGTAGCACGCTGCTAGTGTATGCGATGCTTGCGGCTAGCGATGGCTGGGGTCTGGTGCGTGCCACTTTCTAGCACCACGCATAGCGCGGCACGCCTAACATGCTGCTATGCAATGGTGCGTGGTTGTGATGGCTAGGCGCGCAGCATGTTAGCAAGCACGCAAGGCTGCGATGCTTGCAAGTAGTGTTATGCTATGCTTAGCGACCTACGATGGCTTGCTAGCACGCATGGTCCTTGCACGCCTAGCATGCTAGGCTTGCGGCTAGCATTGCGAGGGGTCTTGCCTAGCCTAGCACTCACATGGCTAGGCCAATGCGAGGCTACGGCTTGGCTCGAACTTGTAACTTGATTGATTTCACGTCTCGACTTGCGACGCTCGGTCTCGACGTTCTAAGCTTGATATCCGACGTCTTTGTTCGTAAAACTCTAACGACTCATCAAATCCTTCGGATTGATTCGTCTTCTCGGATCGGTTGTTCGATTGGGTTCGACCCGAAGGGTTCAGTCAAGATTAAGCTGTAATATTAATTGTACATTAATATTACTGATCGGAAGCGGCCTCCACCTAGGCATTCCGATCACTTGACCTTACTGAAGAATTAGCTTTCCAATAATTCTGAACCCTCTATCGGAATAATACACTTGTTGGAAGGACGCCATCATAGTTGCCATTGTCACTCTTGGTGACACTTATATTGACAACATCGTCCAATGATTTGAGGAAAATGTCCGGAAAATAAAAGGAGAGATTTTCCTTCCAATCTTTTGGGATGGAATTAGCCATTAGATGTGTGACTTTCTTGCAACCGGAAGACCATTTATCATGAGCCTCATTGCTCATGATTTCCTTAAAGAAGAAGCTTGGAATGGGAGTATCAAGAGTGTACTCCAAGGAACAATTCCGAAGAGTTTTCCCGAGTTCCTCCTCCCATTCCTTGAAGTTGACCAAGTTAAGGCTAAAAGCCAACTTGTCGGGGAGTTCCGGGCACATAGAGTTGTTGTTTGAGTTACTTGCAGACATGTTTCCACAATTGAAAGAATTTGAAATGAAAAACCATTCATAAACCAATAAGTTTGAAATTTAAAGCGTTCATGCAAATTTTCAATCTTATTGAGCATTTTATCCACGCATTAACATTAGTCCCTTTTAGGCGAGAATAAAATGATTCCAAGATCCCAAAAATAAAAAAGTGATTAAGCATGCTTTGGCTTGTCTTAACACTTAATATTTTAGGGTAAGCAATCCAATTGCTAATAGCTCCAAGCTACTCTTGGTTCGATAAAACGTCGCATCTAATGCTTCCTTGACATTTTATCTCCATTGCCACGACATCTAAGGACTCCTTACCGATATCGTTGAGCTTAACCAAGACAACTTGTATACCTAGTATACCTTACGGTCCTAGGGAAGTAGTGATGTCTCGCTTTGGCGTAGCCCATCACATACGCGCATTAGTTCGGTAAGTGTTGTTCTTGGAATGGCATATTTTAGCTCAATATTTTAGGGACCTAGGGTTTCTATGTTGGTTGATTTAAGTAAACTCAATTAATCATCACAAAATTTGAAAACCTAAACATGCATCTGACAAATCATTCGCATATATAAGAACAATTATATATAGAAAACATGAAATAAGATGCATTTGGCAACTAGCATGACCCCTTGAAATCTTCAAATCTTCAAGAGTCTTCATATTGGCTCGTCTTCATAGAAACCCCGTCTTGAGACATCTTCGCCAAAATAAAATTACTAGCTACTACGACTAGGATTAATCTAAATATTAAGGTACAAAAATACGCAACGATAGGCAGACCGTATTTAGATTTACAAAAGTACATAACGGATCGCAGTCCATATTTACTATCCTAATCGGGCCCTACTAGTTTCCATTTTCACGAAACCTGTGAAACAATATATCTTCCATTCATCCATTCACTATATGTGAATGGCCCATGCATTTTACAACGAAAAACAAGTATCAATTCATAACGCGCGCGAACTAGTAACTAACTTAGGTGGTTAATCCAATTAACGTGCCTAATTAAAACTAGTCAAAGTTTTTTAACATTTTATGTGATTAAGACACAATTAGTTCATGCAATTAACAAAGCTCCCACTAAATTCCGCATCCAACTTAATTAATCCAATTAATTAGCCCGGTTAACCCAAATTTTGTCAAAATCAAAATTTTGCAAAGGCCGGAAAAACCGAGGCCTAGCCTCATTAAAATAATTAAATAAAATTAGAACGACAAAATTTTGCAAAAAACCGATAGCCCAATTCAAGCAAGAAATCGACCCACCCAAAATCGTGGGATGCGCACCATGGCTACCTAGCAGCACTTGGGAGATGCGGCTGCCTGTGCTAGGTGCTGGCATGCATGCCCAGCAACGCATGCCACGCTTACTGGCACCAGCAGCTTGCTACGCATGCTGGCTGCTTGCTTGCGTTGGCAGGCGAGTGGCTGGCTTGCTGGGGCTTGCTGTCTTGCTGCCCAGCAGCACGCACAAGCATGGCCTGCAGCCATCCGCCACGCACCACGCACATAGCAGCACACACACGAGCCGAGCCACACAGCAGCAACAACAATTTGAGGTGGAGCACCCTTGTGAGCACCTAAGGCAGCCACATGTGGGCTGCGTGAGCAGCCCGACTAGCCTTGGTGGCGCTTGGATGTTTTGCCTCGATTTGCATGCTTTTATCAGGATTTTAATCCCGTTATTCGTGTGACATAAAATTAATTCTAAATTTATTTTAGAATCAATTTAGGTCAAAAATGAAATTAAAACAAGTCCAACTTAATTAAATTTAATTTTTTAATGGTGCACAAGCCTAAATTATTCAAGAACCATTCTTAAAACAATTTAGGTCTTTCCTTATGCTACAAAAAATTGATGGGCTACAATCATAGTTAATTTAATCAAATGTAAATTAATAATGAGATTTGACAAAATTAAAGGGGTTGGAAAATTAAACCCTTTCATCCAATGAAAAATTTCCCAACAATAACTTGTGTAAAATTGAAAAATTACATCTTCCAATATGAAGATTAATCAAAATTCAATCACAAGTTTTGAACTTTAAGGACTTTAATCAATCATAAAATGATTAAATCCAAAAATTAGTTCAACATGGAATTTAGCAATCAAAGTTCCAACCAAATAAACAATTAAAGATTGGATCTTTGAAATTTTAGGGGCTTCAAAATTGCAAGTTCACCATAAACATTCACACTTGAAGCAATTTATTTGCAATAATGTGAAAAATTCAAGTTTATGTGAAAAATGAACACACCAAATTAAGCCCCAATTATGACTTCATAAACATGCTTGATGAGGTTTATAATTGTAGTAGATTAGGGATGCAACCATACATTTAATCTACCTTCAACATGCAATAATTAATCAAGGTTAAAAGATTTAAAAAATTTCGTTAAAAAACGAAAAAACCCTCGAAAAACATATTTCTGGGTAGATTTTGGCTTCTGGACAACCCTAAAGAACCAGAAACGATTTAGAACATCGATTCCACCCAAAAATACTATTTTGGAGTCGAAATCTGGGTTTATCAGCCAAATTAGCAAAAAAATACGAGATTAAAACTAATTAAAACGAGCTTCTAATCTAATTAAAAAGCATAACCAGAAATTTAAATCCATTTTAAATCACCTTAATTAATTATTAGTCGCAATAATTAAAGTGAGCACGGCTCCGATACCGCAGTTGGGTTTCGTAGAGTCCGACTCTACGCGGAAGAGAAACCCGCCCAAGACCCGCACACTAATTAAAGCGACTAAGCATGCAATCACAAATTAAACAACAATTAAGATAGAGAAGGAAAAGACATTCTTACCCTTGGCGCGTGCTTCGCTTGAATCCCAAGCTCTTACTTCAAAACTTGAACCCCGCTAATGCGAAGGTCTCCGACGGCTCGTACCCATGAACCCGACCCGAACGGTCCAAGTCCCGAAGGTTAGTCGGGACCCGACCAATAAAAACTAGAGTTTTACGAACTTATGGTTTTCTCACTTTTCTAAGGAGATGTCTTTTTAGTTCCACTCGAGTGTTCTTCCCAAATCCCAAAACATTGGTATTTATAGGGAAATGAACCTTGAATTCCCACTCCCAATCAATGTGGGAGATTTGCAATTTTCCCATTTTATTTCATTAAAACAAAAATAAAATTGCAATTCAATCAATAAGTTACAAGTACACAAGGAGGATGAGAGATTAGGTGAGGACCATTTCCATGGGGGGGACCATAGCCTTGCTCCCCAAGGCAAAGCTCACACCCTTGGTCCCCATAAGCAAACCGGCTCTCCCCATCCAAGTGGTTGGCTGGTAGCCTGCCTTGGCTGCAAAGGCTGCTAGCTGGCGCCTAGCACCAAGGCTGGGCAGCCTGGCCAGCCAAACAGCACGCACACACAGCCAGCCAGTGCATGCGTGCTGCTAGCGAGCCACGCATGCTAGGCGCTGCTGCTATACGAGGCACAGCGTGCTGCTGCTTGCTAGCACACACGCACAGCCCAGCATGCCTAGCACGCTGTTGTCTGGTGCGTGGTGCTTGCGATGTGCGAGGCGCAGGGCTGCTGCCATGCGAAGCCCAGCACGCATGGTGTGCAGTGATGCCTGGCCCAGCTTGGCTAGCAAGCATGCATAGCGTAGCACGCTTCTAGCGTATGCGATGCTTGCGGCTAGCGATGGCTGGGGTCTGGTGCGTGCCACTGCCTAGCACCACGCATAGCGCAGCACGCCTAGCATGCTACTATGCGATGGTGCGTGGTCGCGATGGCTAGGCTCCCAGCATGTTAGCAAGCACGCAAGGCTATGCTAGGCTATGCCTTGCGACGTGCGATGGCTATGCCTTGCGACGTGCGATGGCTTGCTAGCACGCATGGTCCTAGCACGCCTAGCATGCTAGGCTTGCGGCTAGCATTGCGAGGGGTCTTGCCTAGCCTAGCACTCACATGGCTAGGCCAATGCGAGGCTACGGCTTGGCTCGAACTTGTAACTTGATTGATTTCACGTCTTGTCGAATTCCAAATTCGACTCGACTTGCGACGCTCTAAGCTCGATATCCGACGTCTTTGTTCGTAAAACTCTAACGACTCATCAAATCCTTCGGATTGATTCGTTGTCTCGGATCGGTTGTTCGATTGGGTTCGACCCAAAGGGTTCAGTCAAGATTAAGCTGTAATATTAATTGTACATTAATATTACTGAACGGAAGCGACCTCCACCTAGGCATTCCGATCATTTGACCTTACTGAAGAATTAGCTTTCCAGTAATTCTAAACCCTCTATCAGAATAATACACTTGTTGGAAGGACGCCATTCCTTTCAGTTCACCCTCGTCAGCTCCCTCGGCGTCAGGGTTTTTAACTCCCTGCTTGCCTGGTTATGGTTCAGTAATCCTTGCCGAACCAAAGTCAGAGGACAACACTTTGTCTAATTCAGCTGCCTCGACTAAGCTGCCACCAGCCGAGCCTTGCCTCGGCTCCGTCATCACTAGACCTTCGGGCACCAGAGGGTTTTTGCCCTTATCTTTCTTCCCTCTAGCGTCCGCTTGACTACCAGAAGGAGGAGCGCTGCGAGGGGGCAGGGTGGCCAGCTCAGCTATATGAATGTCAGTTCTAGGCCTGGCCGACCTAGTAGTTTGGATTGAGGGTTGTTGAAGATTTTGGACGAACGCTCTAGCGTCCGCCTGAAATGAAGAAGGATGTCTCTCAAAAGAAGGCAGCTCGGACGGCATCAGGACCGAGCTGGTATATTAGGTTGGGGGTCGTTCCGGATTTTGCTCGGACGCTCCCCTGGAAGAAGTGTATGGCTGATTTTGTCTATCAGAAAACAAGGCGGTCACTTCTACTACGGAGCAGGCACTACCACTAGCAGTGGTGTTTGTAGTTTTCCCGTCCGTATTTCTTGGATCATAGGGGATCAGGGGTGCACCATACTCCCATCAAGGTTTCTGGGGACGTCTCGCTCATACGCTTTCCTCATACGCGCCATGTTTGACTGCAGGGACAGAGAAGAATAGGTGGGGGTGAGTTAGTGCACACTAGAAATGGACCCACTCCATAGAGAAGAAGGCTCGTCCTCGTCCACTCTAAACTCCTCAGTCCCAGGCGAACGATCGACCTCATGAGGAGAAATGGACGAAGCCGAGTGTTGTGCCAGTTTGTGTTTAAAAAATAAAACATGTATGGAAAAGAAAAGAGAAAATGTAAAAGAGAGGAAACGGGCAGTTACCTTTGTACGAGTAGAAGGTTCGAGAAGCTTTGAAGATCTTGAACAAAGTTGACCGGAGAACTTAAACCCTTGACCGGAAATCTCAAACACTCGGCGGAGCTCTTGAAGGTTAACGAAGAACAACACTTTCTCTCTCTAGAAGCTTTGACTTCTCTCTAGAAAACACAAAAATCCAAAGTGTTTTTATGAAGTCAAACCGGACTTATTTATAGGCAAAATTTATGAGGTTAAAATGGTAAAACCACCTTTCCCGCCCATAAGTTCAAACGGTAACTTTTGAAAAGTTCAACCTAGAAGCTAAAACGGTTAAAAAACCGCTCCGTCATTTAAGACGGGAAGGTGTACGACCACAATAATAGCGCGTCAAAATAGACGACCAAGTCAGCAGAATCCGAACGGTCATTTCGGAAATTACAGGAGACATGTGTCCTACCCAAAGCCAGTTGGCACAACTGTCCGCCTGATTTTAAGACTCAGGTCCAATAATAAAATCAGGCGGACCGATCAAGGCAGCCAGCCGAAAGGAAAAATCCCATGGGTATACGGACGGTGTTGTCCGTGTCTTATTAGTGATGATGCTCCATTAGCCCAACATTCGACCAATAATGGACGGATAAAGATCAGAGGAGGCGACCCGTATGGTACGAGTCATCCTCTTCGAGGGGCAAATGTTTAGGGTAAATAATACCCCAACACGTGGTCCAATCCCATAACGACGCGTGGCCCAATAAAAGGGCGACACGTGTCCCTATAGGAAGATGACACGTGTCAAACTTAAGAGCACCTTAAACTGAGAGAAAAGCCTCTTTACATCAGGAGACCCAAATCCCGAGTAAGCCGTAAAACATTAGTTTTTATTATGAAATATTAATAATAATTATTATTATTATAAAATATTAATTATTATTATCTATAAATATTAGTTATTATTATGAAATATTAATAAAAATTATTATTATGTTTATTAAGTATTAATTGTTTTTTTTTATAGATATTAAGTATTAATTGTTATTATTATTATTAATTATTATTTTTAAATAGAGCCGATCAAATTTTAATAAAGTAGAGCAAGATAGAGCAAAGCAGAATCGCTCAAAAGAATGGTCTAAGGTCACGAACGATACTTCATTATTAACTTTATTGCCATATATAATCCCAATTCCCAACCGCTAAATCCTCTTCTCCACTTCTGAAAAACCTAAGGTGAGGTTCAACCTTGAAAGAGACGGCCAACATTCACAAGAAACTGGAAAACCAAAATGCTAGTACTTAGCCAAGCACCGGCGGTCTCCCTTCCTAACAGTAGCAGCAGATGCTGCAGCTGCTGCACTTCTTCATCTTCAACCTCATCTTCTGTTACCTCTAAACAAGCTCTCAAATTTTCCCACATTAATCCAACCGCAACCCTTTTCTCTAAACGCAGTCTCAAATCAAATTCAATCAAACACACCCTTCGATTTCCTCTTATTGTTGCCAAATCATCCGATTCATCTTCTCCTGTTACCAAGCAATCCCCTCCTGATAACGACACCGTTTTTGTTGGCCCTGATTCTGTTCCTCTTGAAGGTGTTATTCAATTTGATAAGCCTTCTTCTTCCCGCTTTCAAAAATGGGGGTAATTCATTTCTTTATTTTTTTTTTTAATTTAAATTTTGGTGGGGTTTTTTTGTTAATGGCAGAATTCGTACTTGGGTTCCTCTCTATATTGAATTTTGTTGCAGCATTGTCTTATTAAAATTTGATTGTTTCTATTGATTTAATTGCGAAAATTTCATCAATTTTTTATTTTATCATGTTTTGATTATGGTTTTTAAACCTTATATGTGTATTGAATATGTTGCGAAATATTCAGCATTTTTTTTATTGTGTTGTATTATACTCCGTATTCAGGAAAGTTGCGCTATTAGCTGGTGGTGATGTATTGGCAATACTCCTGTTTTCTGCAATTGGAAGGTTTAGCCATGGATTCCCTGTTTTCGAGGCTGAAACATTGCGCACTGCTGACCCTTTTATTGCTGGTTTGTGAAATTTTGAATAACATTTGAGTCATTTGAATTGTTTATAATTTGGATTAACTAGAGTATGTGAGTGTGATGTAGGATGGTTTCTAAGCGCGTACTTCCTTGGAGGGTACAGTGAGGATGGTCGAGGGATGAATGGTTTGAATAAGGCAGTTGCTGCTGCTGCCAAGTCTTGGGCCGTAGGTATACTGGTAAGTCCCAATTTTTACCTTTATGCTTTCTTCTGCTTCTTACTGCTGATATGAAATATATTAGCTCTTTGGAAGGTGATATTAGTCATTTTAGGGGGCGCTTGGAATGGGGGTAATAAATTAAGGGGGTAATAAAAGTCAAACTAGGTAAATTATACTTGATTAGAGATATTTTTGTAGGGAGCCAAGGTGTTTATGAATGAATTAAGGTTGCAGTGACATGAGGAAAAGAGAGGGGTGGAGGAATCATTACCCTCAAAATGAGGGTTATAGGTTACCCACCCTCCCCCCTAGTGTAACCTATTACCTCCAAAATAAGTGTAATAGTTCCCTTTCTTTACCTATCACCACACCATCACTATATAAATCTTCTTACAATCACATCATCACTAGCTCCCCCTCTCCTATGTTTACTTTAATTTTGCTTGATTTGACTTTTATTACCCCTTAATTTAATACTCCCAATTCAAGCGCCCCCTTAGTGTTATATCAAATCTTGTTGCAGTGTAATGTTTGTTTAGTTGCGTGTTCATAATTTAGTTAAATGTATGCAAATTCACAGTAAAAATAGAACATCTTAAAAATATGAGGAAGTATAAGATCATTTTATCTTTCATTTAACTGTACAAATCAATTGTCCCAGCCCCTCTTTAATGATGAAATTTTATTATGTTTTAGAGCTCCATATTTTGATGATATCATATTTGGTGTTGAAATATTTGATATTTATTGAAAGTTAAATTTTATCCCACTATAAATTCACAAATTTGTGAACTCTCACAATAGAATTTAGCATATAATAACACTTAATGGATTAATGTTGGCCTTCATAAGTGACAATAGATTTCCAATTGAATAACATAGAAAATCATCTTCAGTCACAAATGCATGGATAGGATAGTTGTTAATTTGTCTCACATATTATGAAAATCATTACAATATCAGAGAAATTGTCACTTGCATATTTTATGTGAATACTACCTTGGTTAAAAATAATGTGCAACTTTGGGGTCTTCCACAGACTCCAAGTCAAAAAATCTTAAGGGTTGTTTAAGAAAGTGAAGGGTATGTCATTAATAAATAATCAAATCCAAATCCTCATGTAAAAAAAAAAAAAACAAAACAAAACCGTACCACCGCCTTCACCACCCACCTAGCCAAGCCACGTAATTTTTAATTAGTAATTTTAACTAAAAATTATTTTTTTAATTATTTTAAATATATTTTTAATTTTGAGAAATTATTTTTTTAATATTTCCGAACTTTTTAAATTTTTTTTCTAATTTAATTACTATTTATTAATAATTAAATAAACTTTTAATCAAAAATCAAAATTAAAAAGGGAAATTGTTCCATGTACCCTTGAGGTTATAAAATATGCACGTAATCACCCTGTAATTAAAAATAAAAATTTAAGCTAATTTAGTGACTCGATTAAGCTACCTAAATCACAAAAAAATTATTTTTAAATTATAAAATTATTTAATTCAACTATTTTTGAATTAATTTTATGATAAAAACAAAATTTAATAAATATTAATGATTTATAAAGATATAATACCTCCTTGTACAATAGGACCATATCTAAACTTATTAAACTATCTTGTTCGCGGAAATTTATAGGCGAGAAACTCATACTTTTCCAATCATTTTTGCTCGAATTTAATTCTCTGATCAAATTAGATTTGCATGTAAAAACAAAATTTATTAAACAAAACATAAACATATAATCGTTAAGTATCCTAAATAATCGCCATGTAAGCTAATTACAAATATAAATTTAAACATAGATTTTAAAAATTAATCGAAGAATTACCCATCCCAGCAATTGATGACCTAAAACAGACACAAAATTACTAACACAAAATCGCTTGATTTTGTTTTGTATTGATACGAAATTATGTTGGTAGATATCATAAATTTTTAATTTAGTTATAATTAAGGAATAATTTTTATTTCTTATCATAAACACTATCAAAATTTATCTTATAATGGAAGGTTTCAAACTTTATTGTAGTCGTCTATCATTTAAATATAATATTATCTATGATATGATTTTAATTAATTAATTAATTAATTAATATCTTTTTTGAGATTTATCTTTTCATATATTTTTTTGGATTGTTATACTCGTAGTAATGATTTAATAAATTCTCTTTTCCTAAATTTTCTTTCTTTATTTTTTTTACCATTAATTTATAAAATAATTTCATTCGTGGTTTTTAATATGTGTGGCATTAAAATTTTAGATATATGAAATCTAATTCGTTACTTTTACCTAGGTGGTGATATAATATTTTAATTCAAAATAAATTATAAATCTCTTTTATAATTGGTCAAAATAATTAGATTGCTTACGTGGCGCTTCAAATGCTCTTGAAAAATGTCTACTTTATTTATATATATTAGATTTGGCTTATCACCACTCCATGCTTCTTGTGGACTCATATTCTTCACACTTTTCGTAAGACAACGATTTGGAATATAAGTTGTCTTTCAAGATGCTTCGCGTCATGTCTAAAATTGTTCGATTCTCCTTTCTGCAATCCATTTTGCTAGGAGGCTGTAAATTGATGTCGTATTCCAGCTTCTTTGCAATAATTTATGAATACATTCGATGTATATTTACCCCCTCGATCAGATCTTATTGATTTCAATTTATATCCGCTCTAGCTCTACTCGAGCCATAAAATGCATACATGTATCAAATGCAGTTAATTTTTCCTTAAGCATATACACCAACAATTTCCTACTATAATCATCAATGAAGGTAATAAAATAGCAATTACCTCCCAAAGATACTAGCTGCAATGGTCCACATATATCTGTGTGTACCAATTCTAATGGTTCTTTCGCTCTCCATGATAACCCTTTCTAGAACGGAAGTCTTGCTTGTTTTCCCATTGTACATATCTGACAAACTTGTTTAGGATCTTCCAATGGTAGGCAACGCATGCACCATGTTCTTTGTAGTAGCAGTTTTAGGCCATTGAAATGCAATGCCCAAAACATTTATGCCATTACCATGACTCATTCTCTACAACACCATAGAAACAATTTTGTTCCTCGGTATAAAGTTGCAACGTAAACATGCGATTCTTCGCCATTCTTGATTGAGCAATAAGTCTTCAACTTTTATCTTTAAGAAGAAGAATATTGCCCTCCATATGAACATTATATCCTTTACCTTTTGAAATATTCCTATTTTTCCTTTACCTTCAACTTGTAGTTTAGATGAATCTCCCAAACTTACATTACTTTGGTATTTTCACATCAAGGTCAATAAAAAAAATCTTTTTTCCCACACATGTGGTTACTAGCACTAGAATTGTTGATTACTAGAATCTTCGTGCGCTATAGGACTTTCCTCATTGTTTTTTTATGATTCGGCATAATTCAAATGATTTCCCTAATCCTTTTGTTTGCTCCAACATTCAGATGCATAATGTCCATATTTTTGACAATTATAGCATTGAATGTCTTTTGTTTTACCACGACCTCTTCCTCGTACACGAAACCCGCCTCGTCGATTTCCACCTCTTTGTTCATTTGATTACAACTTTGATTCAAGAGCATGTTCTATCACGACTAGTCCATCATTATTCTTCGTTCTTGATTCATACACTTGAAGAGATCCAAGAAGCTCCTCCATTGATAATGTATGAATATCTTTAGATTCTTCCATTGCAGGTAATACATGATTGAATTTTTTATTGCAAGATCGTAGTACTTTCTCGACGATCTTAGCATCTTCAATCTTTTCTCTGTTCTGTTTCCGTTGGTTAACATTTGTCAAAAGACGAGAAAAATAATCAGAAATAGACTCAACATCTGTCTTTCTGATATCTTCGAATTCACCTCGTAATGCTTGTATATGCATTTTTCTAACTCGCTGAACTCCTTTAAATATTGTTGCAAGAGCATCCCAAGCTTCCTTGCTTGTGGTTGCTTCGAGATTTTCACAAATGTTTCGCGGTCTAATCCTACATAGATAAAAAATAATGCTCTTTGATCTTCCTTCCTTGAGTTAATACCGCTTTGTCTCACCTGGATGGTTTTTCAAACCCTTCATTAACAATTTCCCACAAATCTTGGGAACCAAATAGTGCTTTCATTTTAATTCACCAATCTTCATATTGGTCTTTGGATAATTGGGGTACTTGTGGCCTATGTTAATCGGACTCGGCAAGAATCGCGGAGTGTCCGTGTCAACACGATATGGACACTGACACGGATTCCGTGTCGGATCCTCCACTTTGCACCCGGACACTTCAACTCAGAGAAGAGAGTGGAAGAGAAGATGCAAATTGATATATTTTTTTTTTATTTATTTTTTTTAATAAAAAAAATACAAGAAAAAGACCATAAATCTACAAATTTAATCCTACCTTGCCATTCAGATACAAATTCGTGGAATTCCCTTATAATCAGACATGAAATTTGAAGTTCTATGCTATGATTTTAGAGAATTATGAGTAGAAACTAGAAATGACGTATAGAGCTGTATGGAGGAGGTGAAAGAAAAAGGAAGAAGAAAGGAGGAATAGTGGGTAGGTCACACAACTGTAAGTCAGTGGCTTTTTTTTATTTATTTTATATTATAATATCACATGAGGGATAGGAGAATTTTTCTCCTTTATTGATATCTACTTCTTTGGGCCCACCCACACCTTATTCTCCACTTTGCTATTGTTTTTCTGTAAGGACTTGTTATTATTTTTTAACATAATTTACTTGGATATTAATGAAATTCTGAAAATTCATAATTTTGTAATATCTTATTTATTTTTAAAATTAAAATGACATGTCCCCGCACCCGTGTTCGTGTCCAAATTTCGGCCAGAGTCCCCGTGCCCTAAAATTTTTAAAATTGACAGATCGGATACTTAGACACGTGTTCGTGTCCGACACCCATTCCCGAGTCCAAGTAACATAGCTTGTGGCCGAACAAAGTTGGTAGACATTTTGAGATATTGAGTAAATAATGTGGCTTTGATACCATATATAGGAGTTACATAATTTACGAATTGTTTAGTCAAATAATAATCTAATATATATAAATAAAGTAGGCATTTTTCAGGAGCATTCGGCGCGCCACATAAGCAAAGGTATTATTTCGACCAATTAAAATTAGATTTGTATTTTATTTTAGAATTAAAAAATTCACTCGCCACCTAAGAAAAAGTGATGAATGAATTTTAAGAATTTCTCCACGTAAATAAAAACAACGAATAATAATTTATTAGGATTTGAATTGTCTAAGAAAACTAAAAATTATCATTTTTTCAAAAACTAAAAGTTACCTCTATATACTAGGATTTAAATTTTAGAAGAACTAAAAATTATATTTTGATATTAGGATTTCAATTAATTAGAAAATAAAAATTATCTTTTGATATTAATGGTTTTATCTAAATATCCGGTGACTGAGATTATATTTTCATTAAAAAAATTTAAAACTTGTAATGCAAGAAAAAACTTTACTTTCTTTAAACATAAATGTGAAATTTATGTCAAATAATTTAAATAACAAAATAGAAATTGTTAGAGATTAAGAGATTACAAGAAATATACAAAATGATGTATAAAAAAGGCGTGCATTGCACGGGGTTAAATCTAGTAAGGATTATATGGAGGAATAAAACCGGGTTACAACCCTGTATAAATAATATACTTCTCTTAGATATATATTATTCACACATAAAACTTCAAATTCTTATATATCTCTTATTCTTTCTTCTTACTTCACATATTTCAATGATATTAAACACAACATATATAATTTCTATTTTACTAAAGATATAGAGGATGAGAATTGTTCTCATTATCAACCTCATACTAATTTAATCAAATTCTAACATTAGCAATCTAATAATAGTTTTCCCAAATTAAATTAAAGTTTATGGCTGTCAACAAAATAAGGGTATGTTAGTAATTTTGTTTAAAAAATTTTACTTAAAATGGAATGTTTTGGAAAGTTGCACATAATCTTTAGCGTTTGTTTTTGGTAAAAGTTGCCCATAATTTTTGACGGAGGTAGTATATACAAATATGGTAGTAGTAGTGCACTGGTTACAAGATATTAGCTAAAACATGTTACGGAATATAACTATTTATTGGGATGACAACAGAACATGGACTAAAAGAGGAGAGAAATAAGTAAATTACCGGGCAATCTACTTTTAGCAAACTTAAGAGAATAGGGCTATTACGTCTTCCTAAATCTAAATCATATCAAGTTTGGACACAGCTAAGGTAAGCATACAGAATATTTACACATCAAGACTTTGCAGAGATTTGCTATTCTAGCCAACTTATATAAAATTGTTAATTGATTGCTTTCTCAAAATCATTTTAAGTTTATTACGTCAGTTAAAGAAGTGAACAACGATGAACTCAACTGCATATTCTGACATACAAATGACATTTGCTCTACTAATTTGGCTTCCTCTGACATCAACAACTCAACATTAGTCTTCATAAACCCTTGGGGGTAGGGGGAATGATATTTCTTTTGATCACTGGAAGAATTTTTGGATATGGGTTAGAATTTTGTTTTCCTTTATTCCTGGTATATTATTCAAGAGTAGGAAACATCTGATGCTTGAATCTTTGACAAGTCATGGGGAAAATGAAATGAAAGTCCACAAATATCCCATTCAAAATTATTTCTTAGTTATATACATTGCAACCAATCTTTAGTGTGCATCTCCTTTGTGTTCATTTGAATAATTCATCCTTGAAGGTCAGGGGTAAGAGACTAAGAGCGCAGCTTACAATAGGCATGGCTATGGAATATGGGCCTTAATAAGATTGGATTAGAAGTTAATAAGTTTTTCTTTTGATCTTATGCATCTCTCATTGTCAGGAATTTAGCATTTAAGTCCATTAAAGAATGATGTTCCCTATGATTGCTCATATTATTATATTTGTGTGGTTGATCAATATATGTATAAGAACTTTTTGCTGATTTTTTAGATATAACTTTGTTAATTTTACATATAGGGTTGAAATTGGAGGATACCTTGCGCTTGTTAAGTGAAATTATGTGCTCTAATCAATTTTTAAAAATTTAAATTATGTTTGAATTGGTTAATAAAATATAATTAAAAACATCTTATCATCTAGCCTTTTTTAGGGCGGAACAAGACAAAATATGGGAAATCAGGGAAGTTGCAACAATTGAAGATTCTTCTTAGAATAGTGCAAAATTTCTCTTGGGTTTAACAATTTAACTTAAATATATAGGAGTGGCAGGATCTATTAAGGCGAGATGTAAACATGACAGATATTGAAGATATAAGCATGGTGTAGAAATGTAGAAAAGGGAGAGAGTAAATAATAGTTTTGCTATGCTTGTTAGCTTGACAATATAACAAGAGGTTTGGTCATGATTTGTCCTGCAAAATTTTAATGATATCTATTGCTGCCATTCTATCATGAAAAAGATTCTTCTGTTGCTTTACGCTTTATCATCTCTTTGCGTATTTGAGAGTTGAATTGTTCTGCAGATGAAATTTTTTCCTGAAAGCAGAAATTAATAAAGAATCTTTTCTTCCATCATCTAGTAGTTGTCACATTTTAAATTGAAATTACATCCTTTAATTGCAGTGTCTTATTATATATTATGCTAACATACACATCTAAAGCTGGAGATGGAGACATGGGGAATTCCCAGTTATTGTTTGCTTAATCAGTGAAGCTGAAGTATAGGCCAACTGCATGACATTTCAAAATTTGCACTGATACGCATTACTACGTTAATAGAAACATGTAATTACTTTTGTAAAATTAGGTATTGTAAAAATAATTACATGTATAAGGTCAAAAGAGGGTCACAGGGCTAACCTTTTGACCTTTTATTGACCTTGTCCAATAAAGACCATGTCCATTAAAGGCCCCATCTAATAAAAACCCTTAACCTTGACCCAAACCCTATATCATTTGGCGACCCTGTAGCCTAGTCTTTCCATCCAATACTTCTCTCCCTTATTTCTTCTAATATAGATGAGGATAAAAGGATCCCCTACCGATACAAAATATAAAAACATTCATATTCACATGTATTGTATAAATAATTACATGTATAGCTTCATATTCATCCAATATTTATCTCCCTTATTTCTTCTAATATATATGAGGATAAAACCTACCAATACAAAATATAAAAACATTCATATTCACATGTATTGTATATATAATTACATGTATAGTTTCACATTCACGTGTAATTACTTTTGTCTTTCTCTTCCATTCTTTTTCCTTGCTTATTTAATGCCCGTCCATTCACGACCCACTATTGAACTTAATGCATTGGCTCAACCTACTTTGGCCCAATATATAATGACTCTCTTTTGACCCAACCTGCCTAATAGTTAGGTCTAGATGGAAGAAGAGGCTTGGGGAATGTGTGGTTAGGAATAAGGAAAGGAGCATTATAAGTTGTCGTTTGGTTCACATGGAGTAAAGGGAATGGAATCAAGAAAGGGACAGGGAGGGAAAGGGAAGCAATTCCCTTTGATATTACATGTTTGGATGATATTTGTTTGGCTTAGTCCATGTCCTATGTAATACCCTGGAAATTTCCTTCCTTTAAAATACTCCTTTTACTCTAAATAAAACCCTTTTAAGGAAATAACTAAAATATTACCGCCACCGTGATAACGGCTATGGCTAGTTTTCAAAGTCTCACAACGGAAGTTTAAAACAAAAACCAACTTTTTAAAATAAAATTTGAGTTCACAATCTCAAAACAAAAGTAGAATAAAACAGTCGCAAGTTGGAACCAATTCAAAATATGGCCCTTCTCAAAAAAACCAATTAAAAACAAACATAATAATATTAGTCCATAACAAATCGATAATTCAAAAACATTAAAACTAAAAAACATAACAAGTAACACTCTGCACTCTATCCCATCATGCTATTCATGCTTCAAGTACCTGTTACTTCTTCTTTATTTCAACACTCTACTCACCATATAAATGGGCCATGGTAGGGGTCAATCCAAAGGAAAGCCAAACATAAACACAAAAGTATGAATTAGCAAAGCTGAGTACATATGCACCACACTAACATGAATATCCTAGCATCAAATTAAAAATAATAAAACATGATCGCCAATCAACTTACCTTTGACTCATAACTAGCAATATTAGTTATTAATAATAATTTTGGATTACGCATCGAACGGGTTTCCTTCCTTGAAAATAGCCCATTTAAATATTGAGCTTGCAATCAGAGAGCTACCCTAATTAGCACCTACTATGTCACCTTGTGACGGAATTTCGGCGCATTAATAATAAAAGAAAGTACAGCGTCCTGTACCCCTGTAGAAGCTATGGTCAAATATGAAACCCCATAACTCCCCCCCATATGTTCATACTCAAGGTATATATGTTCCAAGAATTTTGGTGCATATCCTCTTACACTTTACGTGATTTACAAATTTGTGATGACTCAAACCAATCAATCAAGAACAAGCATAATAACAATCAATACATACTTTTAATTCATTCTTGAATTAATTAGTGATCACATACTATTTATTTTAATTAAGGTTACTTGCCTAGTTTTGTGCACAGAATTGCACGATTACTACTTTAGTGCATAAGATGCACTACTAAATTTTCTTGACTCAACTTAACTTACTTGAGTGAGTAAATAAATAAACTAACTTCTTGACTCAACACCAATAATAAATGGGTGAGAAATAAATTCATAAATCATGATCAATATTTCTAACTTTAGCTCTTTAACTCATATATAAGCCTTGCTTACTAAATACATGCTTTCTTGATACTTGAAAATAAAACATACTTCCATGATTCACACATATTCAACTTGTATCACACCTCAAATAATGTAATCACATGCTTGTATAAAAATTCATGCTCAACCAACATCAATTCCAAGCATATAATTAACCAAACATGCTACTTATTCATCACTTAAATCATACTTTACAAATCCTAGCATGATACTACGCATACACAAATATTTTTGTGCACATACGTATCTTGAATAATGCCTAAACTCGGCCACACTTGCTAGAAATCACCTAGTTCGAAACTTCCTACAAATAAGAATGCATAACTATAATTAATCTACTATTCTCACAAATTTCCAGCAACTATAATACTCTTTAAACCTTACCAATTAACCCAAATTTAATGACATAAAAGCTGTAAAACCTTTTCTTTAAGTGGGTACTTCAAATCCTTTCAAAAAGACTTAATTTTTATGACTTAAATAAAATTCCAGTCTACTTATTTAATATAAAACATCACTAATAGACTAGGAAATCATATTTAAATCATTTAAACCTTTTTCCCTTTCATGGGTAATCAAACCCTAACTCAATAATTAAAAAGTAGTGTGCATAGATAAATTCAGCATTAATTTTACTCATTAAAACATGTTTAAACCATTAATTAAACAACAACATCAACTTAGGATCAAACCCTAACCATAAACATTAAATTCCCAAATTCTAGGGTTTGTAAATTGGGGTTTTTGATTGAATAAAAATCTGAAAATTATATAAATAATTTAACAACATCAAATACCCAAAAATCAATACCAAAACATAATCAAAATCATGTTTTAAATTAATAAAAACAATAGAATTAAATTAGGAAGAGAAAAGAGGTTTTTTATTTTTTTTTTTAATAAGAATACCAAAACCGAAAAATAAGAAAGAGAGAAGGAGAGGGTGGCTGGCGGGTTGCCGCCGGTGGTGGTGGTGGCGTCGGTGGCTGCCGGCGTGAGGGGAGAAGAAGAGGGAGAGGCGTGGGGAAGGAGAGGAAAAAGAAGAAAAAGAGAGGAAAAATAGGGAGAAAGAGGAGAGAGAAAATAAAGAGATAACCTTTGAAATTTTGTGAAATCTGACAATTATGATTTTAGAATGAAAAATCTTGATTTTGAAGTATTTATACTCTCCTTTTAAAACAAAAACTCATAATTACAAAATTGCTATTACTAAATCGTACTCCCCTTGCCTTCTTCCTTTGGGGCCAACTTGTTGGGCTTTTAAGTGTCCTCAATTCCCCAACAAGTTGATCCAACTATTTAAATAAAGATGACCTAATTCAAAACACTTTTATTGCCTCAATTAATGACTCATATTATTTTATGCACACTTACATAATATTTAAATAATTAATTTCTTTTTAAAACGAAATGAATAATTTTAATCTATATAATAAATAATTTATACATATAAAAATATTATAAAAATACGGAGTATTACATCCTAAGCGCAATGTGACTCAAATGACGAAATACCCCTCTATAATCTAGCTTGAAAGTACACCCTTAATCATCCATTAATCATTATCAAGTACAGATTTACCCCTACTAATAAAGTACATTTTTGCCACTTGAAAGTACATCTATAAATAGCATCCAATGATTAATGATGGAAAACTTTTTCTAATATCTCATTCTCTCTCCAGAAAGGGCATTCACAGCGTCGTAAGGACATTCCCGGGTCAACCCCCTGGCACCTTACTTTCTATTTCTTGCAGGCGTAGCTCAAGTACATTTGGACATCATTAGACAAACCCGAAATACCCTAGCATACCGAAATCTGTTTCGAAACAATATTATTACCTCCTCTTCTCACCCATGCTCCTTTACTTCCTCTACCATCACCCTTAAGGCTTCTTGCTAGTCCTCCACGGCTCCATGTCGGCACCACTGCCCCCTTCCCTCTCCTCCACACCACGACCGCCAACACCTTCTTCAACCTTGTCGTCCCTCCGTGTTTTTACTGCATTCTCTCTTATTATTTAATCTCCATTGTTGGTCATGTTTAAGGTTTAAAAAGTCAAATTTGAATATTAACTTCAAATATGAACCTTTCATGGTTGAATATGACTATTTAAGGCTACAATTGATGATAAAATTAGGTATTTTTTTTCTCTTGATTTTTTCCCTAAATTTTTAGGGTTGAGTTTTGGGTGGTTGTTGATGATTGTTAAGTAGGTAAAGTTTGGTTTTCAAGGTGGTAAGGGCTGTTTTCGGGGTGGTTGGGGGCTTTCAGTGTTGGTGTGGGAGTTTCAAGCTAGGTGATGGTGGTTTTTTGGGCAAGAGATGGTGGTTTTGGGGTGCAAAACAGTGGTTTTGGGGTGGGTGGCGACGATTTCAAGCGGATTAAGGTGGTTGGGGATGGGTGAGGGCAGTTTTGGGGTGGGTTGAGGTGCTACGGTGGCAGGGCAGTGGGGCGCTGTGGTGGAGAAGTGGTGGGTTGGTGGGCGGTGGGCCGTATTAGTGGGTTGGGGTTTAGCAGTGGTGGGGCGGTGGTGGTGAAGAAGGTGAGAGTGCTGGTGGGGCATTAGGTGTTGGTGGCATAGAGAAAGGGAATACAAATACCATGGGGGGTGGGGGGGAATGAGAGTAGAGGACTTTGGGGTAATTGAGTGGGGAAAGGGAATGGTTAAATTGACATAACAAACTACAACTAAGGTAATCAACCTTGTTGATTGCGTTTCCTTTTCCTGAATACCCCGAACCAAACGCCCCCTAAGTAGTAGTGGCACTAGGTAATTGGATTCCGCAACAAACCCTAAGGTTTTCATCAATACTAATTCATGAGGTGCCTGTATTCTGTTCTATTAGCAATGCATGTAAAAGTTCTATTTGCTTTAAAGTAAGATGATCAGCTTTATAGTGGTTCCTGTAATCTTTCGATGCATTCCTTGGAACATTTCATTGGTGTCACCAATTTTACTGAGATACTTCAGAAGTGTTGGGATTGTTTGGAAGTATCCAACATGGATCTGGAAAGCTTTCTTAATTTTCCAATTATTTTTCAAGGATAGCACCATATAATTATGTTGGATTTGTGTCAGGCATTGATATGGTAAGATTTTTATTGAGTCTGAGTAATAGGGGGTGTTAGTACCACCCATAGCTTATGGTTTTTGCTCAGTTAGTTCATAGCAGTATTGATGCTAATTTTTGCTCATTTGTTAACAGTTGCTTTAATGTTGAAGTCATATTGAAATCAATATGCAACATGTTACAGTAGTTATACCACCCCTCCTGCTGTTTCACCATGAATCCCTTACATCTTCAATTTATTTAGTCCTACTTAGAGTAGTCAGTAAAATTAATACAAAATACTAAAAAAGGGGAGAGTTGGCTGAAGATGGATTTTGGAGACTGCTAAAGTGCTATAATTGACCTAGAGAATCATAATTGGAAAGTGTAGCTAGAATTTAAAGATGCATATTCTTGTTTTCTCTCTAGTTCTAGTATTCTGAATGTATTAATTTGATACTTTTAAGTTTTTAATCATTGAGTGAGTATTATGGATATACTCTACACTCTGCTTCTCATTGCTTTTTTCTTTTTACCCCTGGCAGATGGGATTGGGTATACGTGCATTAACTTCATCACATTTTCCGCCCACCAATTTTATTTTGGTGACTCTAGGAAGCACTGCGGTTCTGCTAATTGGTTGGAGGACACTCTTGTTCCAGATTCTTCCTAGTGGCAAGAACAAGAAAGATGATATGTACAGACGTGGAAGTCCATTCGAACTGTTTGAGGTATGAAACAATTCCCCTACATAAACTTTTTTTTAGCTATTTTCAAATAGAAAAACATGTCACTATCATGTTAAGTTTCATATATCTTCTGAACAGACCTTAGATTTAATTAACACCTAGTCGAGCTCTTAAATATTTGATAAATATGATAAGTTACTCCAATGATTGAGTAGCCCGTATTGTAAAAGTCCTTGAGCATTAATTTCAACGAAAATTTCTGTACTAAAGCATGTTAAACTGCCAATGATTGCCTGATTGGGCACTTGGGCTATGTGGCTAATAGTCATAACTCATAAAGTTCAGGTAAGAAGATAACTGCTTTGGCTTGGCCATTTGTATTGTTTTTTGTTTTTCAAACTAGATTTTTTTTTCACTGGTTGTTGCACACAACCGGTCTCTTAATTAGTATAAATCAATCGATTTTAAACCTTGGTTTTTAGCCTACATGACCAATACCACTACTTCAGGTAGCAGCTTTAGCAAGGGTAAAATCGCTATTTTGGATTACAATTGAAATCTATGTCCTTATCTTACATGGATGGTAAATAGGAGAATAAGTTTAATACCAAAGCTTAAAGTAGAGCAAGCTTTTTACTTGCATTGCTTGAGTAAATCATTCTAGGCTTTTTTGTTATTGAGGAAACAGCAATTATTATGTCGTTTTTGTTACAAACTGTAGAATAATTTCTCCAATGTTTAGGGGTGGTATGTTGTATATACTCCATACTAGTTTGCTATTATTATACACTACCTCCGTTTCTTATTTTGTGCGACAAAATCCCTTGCACGTTCCCAAGATAAACTTAGAGTGTTAATTAAAATAAGAGCAAATAAGTAATTCCCATTTATTTTTCTATTTTTTATTCTGGGGCCTATATAATGCTGCTAATACGAAGTGATGTTTTGTGCTGCAGCTGCTTACTTCTCTGGTTAGGAGGTGGTGAAAAGTGGCTCAATGCCTGACATTTGAGTATATTTGTGTGTAAATTCAGTTTACTATATAGTTGTATCTTCATCTTTAAGATGCTAACTTATTTTTATATGATTTGACTTTATGGATGATGCATCTTCCATCTTTATTTGGTTAACACACTTTTCTTATAAAGCAAAATAAATTGCGTTCACTATGTTTGGATGACAATAGTGAAGGGAAAGGGAGGGGAAGGAAAAAGAGGGAAGAGTAAGGAAGGTGGGGAGAAGGAGAGAGTAATCTTCCATTTTTCCATCCAAATCTCTCCGAAAATGGAGGGAGTTGGTTTATTAAAATGGAAAGGAAAATGAATCCTTCCATTTCCTTTCTTTTCCCTTGCCCTATGTCTTATCTAAGAGAGTTTATATCCCTCACTTTCCCTTTCCCTCCCTAATTTCTCCAAAATTCCTATTTAAACATAGTGTAAATACAAAAGTATGTAACTCTTTAGACACAATTTATTTATGTACTTTTTTTTAAATGAGAAAAACAACATTAATAATCTTCAAGTAACAACATTAATAACTTGTGCTTTTCATGAATTAAAAGAAATTATTCATAAATTCGATTTGTTTATGTTAAATTCATCAACTTTGCATTTGAATTGTCTCTCTTCTATATAAATCTCTTCACATCTCCTTGTGAATATGCATTACACCTCAAGGTTGGGATATACGTCTTTGTTGCCAACAAGGCCTCTTGAAGAGAGAAACTATGAAAATACATGGTTATGCTTCGATAGATTATGGTTTAATCATTTGTACTTGACAATCCAACTCGAATTTTGAGACACTTTTGAACGTAATAAGGATGAAGAATCTTACCTTATGTTCGAGAAGAGATAAAGTGACATAGGAAGGGGTAATACACACTTTTCAAGATAGGAGAAGTGGGAGATTCAAGGAATAGTGTCATATAAGGATGAAGATTCTTACCTAATGTTTAAGAGGAGATATAAAGGGACATAGGAAGGGGTAATGCACACACTTTTCAAGATAGGACAAGTAGGAGATTAAAGAAATAGTGTCATTTGACCAAGTGTATCATTCGAATAGATGGTTTAGATGATTATGGAGTTAATCATTTAGTAATATGTACAAGAGGTTGCTTTCCATCGGTGTGAATAATTAATAATTACTCTCACCCTTACTACCTATCGGGTCACCTTCTAAGCACGAAATCATTTCAATAGATGGCTTGGGCTATGTCAAATATATATAGTTTATTGGATCAAAGTGTTGGACGTTAGGCTTTAGGCACTCCAAGTCCTTTTACATTGTCTAATGGATCAAAAGATTGTAAAATGACGACTCAAGTCAAATGATGGCCCAAGGCCCTGCTCAAGTCAAAAGGTTGCCACAACCAAAGCATGACCATAAGGCCACACTAAGGCTAGGCGCGCTAAGGCCAGGCACATGGCCCCAAAAGAGGGAACTAACTGAGGCTCTTGCCTCGTTGACGCATGCGAGCAGTTGGCCTAGCCAATAATTGAGCCTCGTTGCAAGGTCGAGGCAAGGGGCTAACTCGCTAGTGGTAGCAAGCTCAGCAACTGCATCTAATCACACAAGGCCTAAAAGTGCGTGTTGCTAGTTGCGAGGCCTAAGTTTGCGATTGCTTGATTGGCATGTAAGGTAACAACAGTAGCGCCCATAGCGTGGGCATGTTTGCTGGTCGGCCATGCACTAAACTTTGACGGTAACTCGTTTCCTAGTAAACGACTTTCCTTAATATCATTAGGTTTGTAATGGAGGTGTATTTATTATAGATACCTCCCTTGTTATTGGCACAAACATTTATAAGTCTCTAGTAGAGTAAGAACCTAAGATCTAATCGCACGAGGGATTTTATTCGGTATTCTAAGTTATACACATTGTGGATTTGATTGTGCGAATGGACTTTTAATAGAGAGATTGCACTTGCGATTCTTGGTTCCATTCGTGCTAACAATCATGCTTCAAAGGTATAATCTTTAGATTAAGTTTATGTTTTGAACTAATACTTTCAATTAAATAAATCCGAACATAGGTTTGTTTCCGCGCTCTTATTAAATTAATGTAAAACCCAAAAGTTTCGTCGTTGGGTGATAAATGGGGAGGCGCTTTTTGTTTTTCATTCTCTACATCAAGATGCAAACCATCCTCATTTGCCTAGTGTGGGTTAAAACCAAGATGCAACTATGGCAGCAGCAATGCCCAAGGTAATTTCTAATTTTGAAGGAACTTTTTGAATACTACTACGTAAATATGTTTGTATATAAATTATATTTAGTTACTTCTATTTTACATGCATTGACCATTTGTTTAACTAAAGAATAAAACGTGAAAACTAAGTGAAAAAAAAAAAGAAAGGAAGCTATAAAAGTAACCAAAAAACATTCTAAACTATCGTCATTTGAGTGCCATAAGTGACACTCATCAAATTCCACCAAGCTAAACTTTTGCTCGTCCTCAAGCAAAACAAAAGCAAGTAAAGAAAATGAATGGCTTATTCAAATAAAAAAAGAGAGAAAAGGGAATGGGAATATACACTAATTCACTAACGTAGGAATCACAGTTGTTTTTAGCTACAACAAGCCCTTAAAACCCCAAAGTCGCCAATGAGGACGAGTGAGGTCTCGTAAGGGTTTCCAAAAGAGCTTAACCCATAACTCTCAAAACAAAACAAGGCAAAGCATGAAAATAGAATGAAAGAGAAGAAAAAGGGAAAACACTGTTCCACATTGTCCTTCGAACAAGTGTATTATTCCGATAGAGGGTTCAGAATTAATTAGAAAAGCTAATTATTCAGTGAGGTCAAGTGATCGGAATGCCTAGCTGGAGGCTGCTTTCGATCAGTAATATTAATGTATAATTAATATTACAGCTTGCTCTTGATCGAACCCTTCGGATCACACCCAATCGCGTAACCGAAACAAAGTGACGAATTAATCCGAAGGATTAAATGAGTCGATAGAGATTTTACAAACTAAGACGTCGGATTCCAAGCTTATAGCGTCGAAAGTCGAGTCGAATTTAGACGAGACGGAAAAATCAGTCAAACAACAAGTTATCGCGCGTGAAAATCCTAGCCTCGTTATGGCCTAGCTAATTGAGAGCTAGGTGGTCTAGCATGGCTAGCCAGGCTTCTTGCCACAAGGCAAGGCTTGGCCGCAAGCCAAGCATGCTTCTTATGCACTGGCTGGGCGAGCTGGCCGAGCAGCCATGCGGGCAAGGCTCGGCAGCATAGCCAAGCATGCATGCGGGGAGGTGCGTCAGCAAGGCCAGCAGCGAGCAAGGCGTGCTGGGCCTCGCTAGCAACAACACACCGCAGCAGCCCGCATTGCGTGCGAGGCTTGCTGGCTGGGTCGCCCGCATTGCGTGCGAGGCTTGCTGGCTTGGCCGCCCGCGTGTGCGGGTTGGCTGGCAGACCCTGCCGAGCACCAGGCCGCGCAAGGTGTGCCTTGGTGCCCAAGGCTGGACGCCAGTTGTCATGGTTGGTGCCGACTACATGTTTGGGGAACAAGGGAAGGTGGTCCTTCCCTTTGTGGTCCTCACCTACTCCTTTGCTTTCCTTGTGCCACTTGTTTTTTGATGATTGTTTTGCCATTTTAATTTAATTTAGAATTAAATTAATTCTTTCTTTTGGCATTTTACGAACTATCCCACATTGAAAGATGATGGGAATTCTTGGGAACAATTCCTTATAAATACCAGTCATTGGGTATTGGGATTTTCACTTGAGTTGGTGAACTCTAAGGGATCTCCAAAAGCGAGAAAACCTTAGTTCTTAAACTTTAACTTATTTTTGGTCTAGCTCCGTCTAAGCTACGGGGTAGGGGCCGGTTCCGGTTCAGTGAGCGAGGGTGTGAGCCGTTAGAGGTTTCGCACTTGCGGAGCTTGAAGCTTTCAAGTCCGAGCTTATTGAGTGAGCGAAGCACGCGTCTAGGGTGAGTTTCTTTTTCTCTCTTCTCTTCATGTGTTCGTGTTTAGTTTATTTGCATGCTTTTGCTTATGTTGTAATTATTATGCATGCGATCCGCTTTCCGAGTTTTTTTTTTCCCTCGCGGTGTCGGACACCGCAAAACCCAACATCTTGCACATGCATTATGTTCGAAATATCCCAAATTGGCTAAGATTGAAGTTTGGAACTGGATGGAGGTAGAGCTAAAGAAGAAGGGGACATTAAACAATTTTACACCATGGCGTCTACCATGGTGAGGAAGTATTATAGTTTGATCCTTAAAAGTCACAAGCTTGAACAAGCAAGGGAAGTCTTAGAAGAAAACTTCGCAAAAGATTCAAGTGTAATAGATGAAATGTTTCTGCTCTATTCTAAGAACACTACAAGTGTAGAAGAGAATTCACAAGCGGCTTCATCTACTGTTGTTCTAGACCCAGCTCGTGCAAAAATTAAAGGAGGATAATCAAATAAAAAGATTCCAGGAAGCTATGACTACATCAAAAAGGGGAAGAGGAGGAAGCATAGAGAACTTGGTGCCAAAACACCAAATTTTACTAATAAGTGTTTTAGGTTTTTTTTTAGATCACCCAAGATACAGTTTTTCAATGCTACTTGGAGAGCCGAAGACACATGCAAAACAACGAATATTCCGTAACCGAAATATTCGCCTCTGACGATTAAGTTAGTAACCGAAAAACGGAGGGTTTAATGAGAAAAAAGTAGAGAGAAGTTAGAGCAATCAACAATTAATAATGTCTTGAATGCAATGTCTAAATCCACCCCCCTCATTATAAATGATTGGGGTATTTATAGGGGTGTGAATGTGTGCCCTCCTAGGGATTAGTGACCTAGTATAGTGGGCGCTGATTGGCTGCGCAATTAACCGAGGACACGTGTCCATTGAGGGCGCCGTTTTGGCGTCTCTCTCGGTAATTGGAATTTTCCGACGGATTTTACACCATTTCCGACTGAATAATGATAAAAAAAACCCAAAAAACCCTAATAACTTTCTCTCTCCTCTCCTCTTCTTCTGTCCGCCCCTATTCCCCTTTCTTTCCTCATTTCTCTTTCTCTCTCCTCTCCTCTTTCAATTCCTCTTCTCTTTCTCTCTCCTCTCTCTCCTCTCCTCTTTCAAAGTTTCAGTTCCTCTTCTCACGCCCCCCTCCATTCCTTTTCTTGCCTTTCTCTTTCCTGCTCTTCTTTCTTCTCATTCCCCATTCTCTTTCCCCTCTCAACACAACCACATCCGCAACCACCTCAACCACGCCTCACCTCAACAACAACAACCACGCCTCATCTCAACAACAGCAACCACAACCGCAACAACAACAACCACAACCGCAACAACCACAAGAACCGCCACGCGTCAAGCACCGTCAACCACCGTATTTGTGGAAATATAGGTTAAATATTGGTTAGTTTGTAGATCTAGGTTTATTTTTCACAAATTTTTTGATTATAATTATTTTTTTGATGAAATTGTAATATAAGTTTAAAAATTTTGTAATGTAAGTTTGTAGATCTTGTTTTTCGGATTTTTGGACTATATAATGTATAAATTATTTTTCCGATTTTTTGGTTTTTGTTTCTATTTTAGATTTTTATTTTAGATGTTGATTTTTTTGGTGTTTATGAATTTTTTTGTTTCGATTTGGTTTTTTTTTTTTTTTCGTTTTTCTAGGTGGTGTGGGGTGGGCGGTGGTCTGTGTGTGGGGTGGAGGGGGGGTCTGTGTGTGGGGTGAGTGGTGTGGGTGTTTACGAATTTTGTTGTTACGATTTGATTTTTATTTTTTTTCGGTTTTTCTGGGTGGGCGGTGGTCTGTGTGTGGGGTGGGGGGGGGGGGGTGGGTGGTGGTCTGGTCTGGGTGTGGGTGGTGTGGGGTGGGTGGGGGGGTCTGTGTGGGTGGTGGTTTGGGTGTGTGGGGGGTCTGTATGGGGGGGGGGGTGGGTGGTGGTCCGTGTAGGGTTTCGTAGTGACCCTACACTACGCGGAAGGAAACCCCCCAAGACCCGCCCCTTAATTAAAGCAATTAACAAGCATAATAAACTTAATCAAACAAGACTAAGAACAAGAATTATACCTTTGTAGCGTGCTTCGCTCCCGAAGAGCTCTTACTTCAAAATCCCGAAACTACGAGATCTCCGACAGATCATACCCTCAACCCGACCCGAGCGTCCTAAGTCTTGAAGGTTAGTCAAGACCCGGACAAAACAAAACTATGAGTTTTACGAATCAAAGGTTTACTCTAATTATAATAGTTGCCTTTTTAATTCCACTCAAGGTTGTTCATTTACTAACACCCTTGAAGGGTATTTGTAAGGAAATTATTCCTTGGTTTTCAATCTCCCATAAATGTGGGAGAGTTGGTGAAATGATAATTATTTAATTCCAAAATTAAATGATTAATCAATTCAATCACAAATCAACACATGGCACAATAATAGAGAAAGCCAAGTGAGGACCAAAGGCTTGGGGGGGACCATTGCCTTGATCCCCAAGCCATTGCTCCAAGCAATGGTCCCCACATGCAAAATCGGCTCAAACAAGGGCTGCTGGGCTGCTACCAGCTAATACACCAGCTAGCAGTGCCAGCCAGCCCAGCCAGCTAGCAGTGCCAGCCAGCCCAGCCAGCTAGCACCAGCCTGCCCAGCAACCTCGCATCCCAGCCAGGCAGTGCATGCTTGGTGTTGGGCGATGCTAGGCGCTGGTGCTGGCCTTCGCATCTCTTGCAGACCTCTCGCACACCATTGCTAGCATGACCAGCATGCGTGCTGCTAGCGAGCCACGCATGCTAGCCCCCTTTTGCCTCGCACCATGCGCATCAGCCTCGCAGCACATGCACTAGCCACGCACCATGCGCTCTAGTCACACACAGCACGCATTGCACCACGCACCACGCACCAGCCTCGCGCCATTGCCAGCCCAGCCAGTGAGCCTACGCACGCAAGGCCTAGCATGCGTGCTGGGCGATGCTGCCAGGCATCCTCGCACTAGCACGCATCAGCCAGTGCCTTGCACTGCTAGGCTTGGTGCGAGGAATGCACACACGCACATTCACATGCGCCAGTGCATAGCACTGCGATGGCTGTGCTCGGTGCGTGTGTGGCCCTACTGTGTTGCGATGGTGTGCGATGGTGCCTAGGCATCATGCTAGGGCTGCGTCAGCGCCTAGGCATGATGCTAGGGCTGCGATGGTTAGCGATAGGATGCCTAGGCTGCGATGGTACGCCTAGCACACCTAGTGTGCTTAGGCTTGCGCCTACCCATGCTAGGTGCATGTTAGCTCGAACTAGCCCAGCATCCACATGGCTAGGCCAGTGTGGTGCTAGAGCTATTTTTATACTTGTCACTTTGTGATTTTACGACGCTCGGTCTCGACGCCCTAGGCTCGATATCCGACGTCTGTATTCGTAAAACTCTGTCGACTCGTTAAATCCTTTCGGATTAATTCGTCGTCTCGGATCGGTGATTCAATTGGGTTCGATTCGAAGGGTTCAGTTAAGATTAAGCTGTAATATCAATTGTACCTCGATATTACTGATCGGAAGAGGCCTTCACCTAGGCATTCCGATTACTTGATCTTACTGAAGAATTAAATCTGTAATAATTTTGAACCCTCTATCGGAAGAATACACTTGTTGGAAGGACACCATTCCTTTCAGTCCGGGTCTGTGGAGTGGGGTGGGTGTGGGTGGGGTGGGAAAATGGGTTAGACGTGGCGGTGGTGGGTGGTGTGGGCTGGTGGCGGGGGTGGAGCTGGGTGGGGCAAGGGTTAGGAATGGGGCTGTTTTTTTTTATTGACTTTTCCGACGGAAATTTCCGTCAGAATATACCTCTTCCGACGGAAATTTCCGTTGGAAAACTGCGACGGAATTTCAATTAAAGTAAAAAAAGCGCCGACATAAATAGATCCGTCGGAAATTCTGTCGGAATGGACCTTTCCGACGAAAATTCCCCCGGAATATAGCCAAATTCCTACAAAATGTAATGTGAGGGTGCCTTCCGACGGAATTCCGTCGGAAATCGTCATTTTCGACGGAATTTCAGGATATTCCGAGGGATTATTTCCGTCGTTGATTAGCTATTTTCTAGTAGTGTGAAGTGTTTATGATTGTCACGTGTCATCTTTCTATTGAGACACGTGTTGCCCTAAGCCATGTGTCACCTTAGGATTGGACTAAGTGATGGATTATTTTTACCCTCAACAATAAGTATATGGTCTAAAAGTATAAGAACGTCAAAATTTTTCATAGTAACCTGTATTGTTACACGGTTACCTTTTATTTGTAATTTCATTTTTGGAAACTTTATATCTTTTAAATACTGATAATTATGATATAGTGTCTTTTATGGTTGACATAATAACCTTTAATTTTGAGGTATATAATTTTTAAAATAGTAACCTTTGTTATAATATAGTGATCTTTATTTCTAAATAATAATCTTTATTTAATAGCCCTCTCAGTTTTTCACCATTAATTTAACATGGAGTCTTTATTTGACTTATTTTCTCATCTTATCGATTCTTGGAATTGAGTTAACGTTTGAATCTCGGTTTCAATGCTCTAAGCTCGAAATCCTACGTTTGAGTGCGATCGACGTATTTACGCCTTTCGGCTTAATCTGTCGCTTCAGTTGGTAACCCGTTTGGGTGTGATCCGTTGGGTTTAGTCAAGAGCAAGCTGTGAGATTAATTACATTAATTTTACTGATCGGAAGCGGCCTCCAGCTAGACATTCTGATCACTTGACTTCATTGAATAATTAGCTCCATAATTAATTTTGAACCCTTTATCAAAATTATGCACTTGTTTCAATGACATCATTCCTTTAAAAACCAACATTGCATCAAAAATTATGATCATGACTAAGTTACATCCTATGTATTTGTAACATTTTAAGCCGTCCCTTTTCATTTCTTCTTCTTGTCTTGAGTAGACTTCATCTTATTTTTCCTCTCTTCAATCTCTGTCTTCCTCCTTTTTTCAACCTCTTTTAAAAGACGCTGCCTATCAGGTTTAAATTTAGTCACCTTATCAATTATAATTGATCTAGTTTCATTCAAATTTGATAACACCAAAGCTGTAGCAATTTGAGATCGTAGAAGCCTCGTAATTGGAGCTTAAAAAATGAGTAATCTATATAAGATATTGTGATATTAATTAAAAGAAATAAAATAAATAATAAAAATGGGAAAAACTGTTTTTAAAACTGCACATTTAAACTCATCCGCTCCATCGAATAAAAGCATGCTCATAATAACATAAACACCATAATCAGAATTATCTTTGCCAGATTTTCAATTCAAAGTAGCCAACTCCATAGCGTAGTCAACCATCTCTTTAGATTGAGTAAGCCTTTGATCAAAGAAGGTACTGATCATATCACAATAGCACAAAAATACATTGCATCAGATATGTGACTACTTCATTTAATTTTCCAAAACAATATGCCATGTAAAACTTCAACTAGCCTAACTTCAAGCAACAATTTAAAACCTAGCCGAAGTGCTGAACAAAATGCAGGTTATAGGGATGAAAATGCAGAAGTTTTACAAAATTCAAACTCGTTTTCTAATAAAATCAGTCTTTTGTACACTACATAAAGATGGAATCATCACAAAACTGCCGTATCCAAAGCCCTTCGAGGGATATGGTTAGCAAGAAATTGAAATGTTTTCAGAGTCAAATTCAAGCTCTACTAGTACCTTAGTGAAAATAGACATCATGGTAGGGCAACCATCGCAAAATACAAGTTGATCTTGTTGATCAACTTATTTTGTCAATCAAGAGGGTAAAACAGACTTTTCCATCATTAAACTGGGGGCAAAATAGTATTATCTCATGCCATGACTCATCCGTCTTGCCACTGATGCAATTGACGTGTGATTGATGGTGAAAGTGGACGTTACGGCACAATTTTGCCGTTATCTTACTTGCCTCTCCATGTGCCATTAATGCACCCACCCATTTTAATGACTATTTTTTTTTATAAAAAAAAAAATTCATGTATGTAATGGCTTGCAAGTTGCAACTACCCCTTGTAAATATTGAATATTTATAATTTTTAAATGTTAATGTATTGAATTTCCAAAGATGTAATGTAATGATATTAACTTTGTTTTAATTTGTTTTAACTTTGTTTTAATATGTTTTAATACCACTATGACCGCAAAATTCACTAATGGTCAGGACTAGAATGTCACTCCATATAATATTTGGGCCAGGTATAGTTGTGAGTAACCGAGTAAAAAATGTAGTTGAATTAGGGGAAGTCCAATATGGCAATTTGTATGTATGTGAAGCCCAATATGGCAACTTGGGTCAGAATGCACAAGGCCAATATATAATATTTGGGCCAGATATAGTTGTGAGTAATGGGAAAGTATGTAAACCATTGTGTTTTGACCCACGTCCCTACTCACTCAATGAATGTAAACTAGTTCATGTAAAATGTGATTATCAATTGTAATTTGTTTCAATAATATACGAAGTACTACCTTTACCAATAAAAAAGTTGTGCCAAATTGGCTGGTCACATCTTATTAGTCAATGTATGTAGTGTAACTTGTTTTAATTGTAAGTTGTTTAATTAATATACTATGTGTAGCAAAAAAATTGGGCCAAGTTGGGATTGTCATATCTTATTAGTGAATTTCGTGTAAGTTGTTTTAATTATAAGTGTTTCATAATAAACAATGTTTACCAGAAAAAGTTGTGCCAAATTGGGCCTGTAACAACTTATTAGTCAATCTACCATAACTTGTTGCAATAAAAACTTGTTTCAATAATATACTATGTTTACAAATTTGGGCCAAATTGGGCCCAGAAACAACTTATTAGTCAAATTCAAAAGTTCAAGTACCAAGGTCCTTAGCCCATTTGATTGAATGCATTAGGTAATTCGTACTGTAATGTATTAGATATTGAGATGCTCAAACCACAAAGACATATTTTAGGGACATCTTCAAATTATTCGTTTATAGTATAAGAATTTAGGGAAAGTATAATACACTATTGATTATTTAGTATAATACATTGTTGATTATTTAGTATGCAGAACTAAGTAGATAGTAGTTGGATTAATATAATTTTAATACTAAAGTTGAACTATAATGTTAAAGATCTATATCATAATGATGTACTTTCAATGCAAGAGTTGTGTTGAATATGAGTTTTGTCACATCCTTTTGCACCTGATACTCCCCGTAACATGTTTCAAGCGCATTGTACAAAAGGCTCTCTTGGAAAATTGTATGAAGGATAAATTCACTTCCAAGGTCCTATTAAAGTAATTCTAAGACGATGAAAAAGTGAGATAAATTGTATGAAGGATAAATTCACTTCCAAGGTCCTATTAAAGTAATTCTAACATTTATATGCATTCCAAAAGGATTAGAGTACTAAGTTGCATATTAGTATGTGACTACTACGTTACATATTAGTTTGATTTCAATCATAGACTTCTAAGTCCTACCTCTCTGAAAATGATTAGTACAAACTATAAAGACATTAATATTTAGGTTCATTTAACTACATAACTGGAGAGAGAGTAACCCGTCATGATGAATGAAAATTTGGCATGATGAATGAATATTACTAAATTAATCAAGTAAATAACCATTCCACAAACAACCATTCAAAACTGAGTAAAAGCAAAATTTTAATCAACATAAACCATTAAACATTACACATACCATAAGTCCATAAACCATTCGATAAAAGCAACTTTCTAATCAACCTATACATCAAAACATTACTTTAACCCCTTAATTGCCGAGTTGCCGTTTTCAGATTACAGACAACAAAAAGGCAATCAAACATAGCTAAAATCTTAAAAACCAAAATAAATCCATGAAAAAGGCAACCAAACTATGTTAAATCTTAAAAATCCAAATCCATCAAAATATTGTTTACATTTCCAAAAAACAACGGAGCAAAGAGATCGATGCCTACACATGTTGTAGAAGTTGCTGGGGGAGCGACCATAAGCGTCGGAATCACTTGAACTTGAATCAGAGTCATCATCATCATCAGTTCCCGAACCAGACAAGTAAGGGGGAAGAATGTGATCATCTGGCTCCTGGTCATCTTCTATGTCAATACCATGTGGCTCCTAGGCTTCATGGTCAGAGTCATCGGAGCAGCCATCCCCATCTTCAGAGCCCTTTTCTTCAGATGAAGGATCATCTTCCTGTGACTCTCCATCCCCGACTCGGTCATCTTCTTGTGGTGGTGGTACAACAACCCGGTGATGTTCCGCCTCCTCAACAACCTCGAATTCAGCCGTTCTTCGCCGTTTACGTTGCCCATCATCTGTGTTTCTCTTTTCCATGCCCTTGAGATTAGGAGTTGAATCGCACTTGTTTTCAATTTTTTGGCAAAGAAGAATTTACGTGTGTGGAAAAAGGAAATTAAGAGGAAACAAAGGATAGAGTGCAGTTGAGAAGGGGGAGAGTGTTTGATAATGGTGATGTCAGGGGCTATATGATGTGTGACGTTTGGGGGTTTGTGGTTGAAACAAAGCTCGCGCTAAACGATGCAATTATCTGTTTACATTCCCATCATGTTATGCCTTACTACATAAGCGTTGTTGTACTTCGGTTCAATTTTTTAATAAATTTTACAATTAATTTGAGGTTGTAATAAAAAAAAGGAATATTTACATTAAAATTATGACCAACTTTAGTGTTGTTTATCTCCATTCTATTACGACACAAGTCATTAGTACATTTATTTTTTTGAGTTTGTCAGACCCGATTCTCTGGAATTTAGCTCGTATTGTGTTTATCGAGTTAATCTAAACTCCCTGATACGTGACCAATGTGAGTCAAATTATTATAATAGAGTTTATAAGTAAATATAAAGTCAACGTTAAGATACATCTAATGTACTAGAGTTCATGAAAAAAAGAGCAAGTGACAATGCAGCAAGACATAGTAGACGTATTACAATTTCCAAACGAGACCGAAAAGGTACAATAATAGCCTATGCAAACGACACCTTGAAAGACGGTGGAGATTTGGAAATCATCTGCACCACCAGTCAATCCCCCTTCTTAATCTTTTCTCCTCGGATCATGTCAGATATGCCACTCCTGATGTTGCATAGCCTGATTTGGTCACTTGAGTCCCTTTTGACATACAGACAACACGAGTACTTCGTAGTCATCTATACATCAACAGCCGTTTCAGGCCCTAGGGAGTCCAAATGAGATCTCGCAAAGTCCAATGGCACATTCTACAAAATTGATTGTTAACATGGGAATGGCGACATCAAGGCAAACATAATAAAGGCAAAACATTAACTTGGTACAAAAATCTAATTTAGTTGTGCGCATGAAAGGGAAAACATTAACATAGTACAACACTTTATTTAGGTGTATACACGAGTAATCAAGGCAAGCCATAATTATAGTACCAGAATCTAATTTGGATGTATGCATGAGTAATCAAGGCAAAACATTAACATCGTCCAATAATCTAATGTAGTTGCTCACATGAGCAATCAAGTTAACATTATTATAGTGTGAGTCTAATAAAACACCACATGCACTAACGACCTTAAGCTAATCATTGTACTTTTTAAACTTTGAGTCGGGGGGAGGGTGGAGGGGAATTAGCCTCCAATTCAATATTATTATGTTACTTTTTTATCCAAGACATAGTGTGTATACCAAATTTTATAAGTGAATAGTAGCTTCAAAGCAAGTATAATAAGTGGGTATCCAAAAACCCCAAAAATTGCATTTTCCAAAAAATCTCTTACCAGTCTGCCTACATTAATGTAGGGTTGTGTGAAAGTTGCTCTGAATCAGGCTGTTCCTCGACCTCGTTAGGGCCATCATCATCACTTGTACTGGATTACACAATGATATCTGGGTCAATGGCATAGGGGATCTCTATCCCTCCCCTGGAAACAACAACATGAAAGTAGTTATCCCCCTCATACGTTATTTGAAGCATGTCTTGTAGATGAATGTCGTTCTCAACTATGAAATGTGGCCATCCGTCGCCAAAATGTGTCTCCACCCAATTTTCGTACGAGACATAAAGCAAATAGATGGAGTACACCTTAGGATCATCTCCTCGATGAACTTTGACAATGGGAAGACCTCTAACCTTCTTACTAATCCTGTTCGGAATAGGCTGTAAAGGTGTATAATATTTATGTTATAACCGTAATAAAATCAGGGCATGTTATGATATTCCATCGGACGCAAGAGTAGATAAAAAATACTCTCACCACGGTACGTAGCTTGGAATGGTCAACCTCCACATCAAAGCTCGGATCTTTAAATGTCCGACATGATTGCCTAAACAAAAAAATATTCATTATGTATTGACTACACAACATAAACTCAAACACTTGGGTTATACATAGAAACATTTGCAACCCATTACCAAAGTAGTGAGCATACTTCCTTTTATTCAGATGCAGCCACATACACATAGAGGTACAACTAACTTCATGAAGCTTAAAACATGGTACACTCTAAATTGCCACTATCTTGGTCAGTGCCTCTATTAAGTAAACCAAATCATCTCTTAACTAGGTATTCATACATAACTCCACTATACATAGTCGGGCGATGTCAAAGATAAAGACATGCAACTAAATTGAAGGAACTAATATTGTTCAATCACATGGTGTGTAAATACATTCTTGTTAAGGGCGAAAAAATAAACGGTTACTTATATAATCAAGTCGAACAAGAGTTTTTGGATTTGCTAACAGATAACGCTAAAACTCCAAGACATATATTATACTAATAATAGAAACTTCATCCCAAAAAAATAGTAATAATCTATGCAACAGTTTTTTACTTTTTTTTATCTCACAAGCAAAGGCCACCAACCCAAAAAAGAATCATTCTTCAAACTTAGCTCAGCCAGGCCAGTTTATAAATCCTTCACAACTATTATTTTTTTTCCATTTAAGTCAAACATCCGTAATTGAAATTCATATATTTGGGGATTCCCTTGTATATGCATGGCCAGGTATCTACTTGTCGATTCCTAATGGGGTACCGAATTAAGCACAAACAAGGTCCTTAACACTATATTCCTGGCTTGGTAATTAACCATAAACACCGAATAACCGAAGCATTTGTGTTTTGTTTAAATAAATTGCAATTGACATGCAACAATAAATCACGAGATGTATTTTCCTGCTTTTTAGATTGTTATCCACAACATACACAATTTAAATAAAATAGAATCAATAAAAACCAAATAAAAAAATATCACCAACCATTAATCAACCAATGAAGGATAAAATGAAAGGAATGGTGTCCTTCCAACAAGTGTATTCTTCCGATAGAGGGTTCAGAATTATTACAGAGCTAATTCTTCAGTAAGGTCAAGTGATCGGAATGCCTAGGTGGAGACCGCTTCCGATCAGTAATATCGAGGTACAATTGATATTACAGCTTAATCTTAACTGAACCCTTCGGGTCGAACCTAATCGAATCACCGATCCGAGACGACGAATTAATCCGAAAGGATTTAATGAGTCGACAGAGTTTTACGAATATAGACATCGGATATCGAGCCTAGGGCGTCGAAACCGAGCGTCGCAAAATCACAAAGCGACAAATATGAACATAGCCCTAGCAACACACTGGCCTAGCCATGTGGATGCTAGGCTAGTTCGAGCTAGCATGCACCTAGCATGGCTAGGCGCAGCCTAGGCGCACCATTACAGCCTAGGTGCACCATCGCAGCCTAGGCATGCCATGGAAGCCCATCGCAAGCTCTAGGCACAGCCAAGGCGCACCATTGCAGCCTAGGTGCACCATCGCAGCCTAGGCATGCCATGGCAGCCCATCGCAAGCTCTAGGCGCAGCCTAGGCGCACCATCGCAGCCTAGGCGCACCATCGCAGCCTAGGTGCACCATCGCAGCCTAGGCGTGCCATGGCAGCCTATCGCAAGCACCACAAGGCACCAGGCAGCCCTTCGCAGCATGCGTGCTAGCTTGCGTGCTAGCCTTCGCATGGCAGCACCAAGCAGCGCACCATGCGTGTGCAAGGGGCCTGGGCGCCAACACGTTGCTAGGCCACGCACAGCAGCCCAGCATTGCTACGCACCAAGGCTGCTAGGCGATGCGTGGTGCATGATGCAAGGCTGGTGCGTGGTGCGAGGTGCGAGACTAGTGCATGGTGCGAGGCTAATGCGCATGATGCAAGGGAAGGGGCCAGCATGCGTGGCTCGCTAGCAGCACGCATGCTGGCTATGCTAGCGATGGTGCGAGAAGGTGCAGCGAGGGATGCGAGAGGTGCGAAGGCCAACACCAGCGCCTAGCATCGCCCAGCACCAAGCATGCGAGGCTGCTGGGCAGGCTGGTGCTAGCTGGCTGGGCTGGCTGGCACTGCTAGCTGGCAGCAGCCCAACAACCCTTGTTTGAGCCGGTTTTGCATGTGGGGACAATTGCTTGGAGCGATGGCTTGGGGATCAAGGCAATGGCCCCCCCAAGCCTTTAGTCCTCACTTGGCTTTCTCTATTATTGTGCCATGTGTCGTTTTGTGATTGAATTGATTAATCATTTAATTTTGGAATTAAATAATTATCATTTCACCAACTCTCCCACATTGATGGGAGATTGGAAACCAAGGATTCATTTCCTTATAAATACCCTTCAAGGGTGTTGGGAAATGAATAACCTTGAGTGGAATTAAAAAGGCAACTCTAATTAAGAGTAAACCTTTGATTCGTAAAACTCATAGTTATTTTGTCCGGGTCTTGACTAACCTTCAAGACTTAGGACACTCGGGTCGGGTCGAGGGTACGATCCGTCGAAGATCTCGTGTTTTCGGGATTTTGAAGTAAGAGCTCTTTGGGAGCAAAGCACGAGACAAAGGTATAATTCTTGTTCTTAATCTTGTTTGATTAAGTTTAATATGCTTGTTAATTGTTTTAATTAAGGGGCGGGTCTTGGTGGGTTTTCTTCCGCGTAGTGTCGGGTCATTACGAAACCCTACAGCGGTATCGGAGCCACGCTCCTTTTAATTTTTGCAATTAATTTTAATTAAGGTGTTTTAAAAGAATTTATTTTTCTAGGTCATGTTCTTCTAATTAGATTCGATGCTCGTTTTAATTAATTTTAAAACTCGATTTTATTCTCGATTTGGCTGTCGAACCCAAATTTTGGCTCAAAAATAGTGATTTTTGGGTGGAATCAACATTCTGGAACAGATTCAACCCTTTTGGGCTGTCCAGAAGCCAAATTCGAACCAGAAACCCATTTCATATGGGGTTTTTCGTTTTTCAACGAAAAATTTTAATTCTTTTTAAGCCTTGATTAATGCAACTATTACAAGGTTAGATTAAATGCACTTTTGCATATCTAATCTACTGGTTTTAAAATATCCTTAAGCATAATAATGGAGTTTTTATTAGTGCTTAAGTTGATATGCCATTTTTCACATAATCTTGTTTTTCACAAATTTTGCAAATAAATTGCAATAAAATGTGAAAGCTTGTTGTGATCTTGTAATTTTTAAGTTCCTATTATGTTAAATTTCTAATCTTTAAAGGTTTAAATGATTGGAACCCTAACCCTAAATTCCATGTTGAACAAAGTTTGGATTTTTCATGTTTGGTTGATTAAAATCCATCAAGTTCAATTACTTGTGAGTAAAATTTGATTAATCTTCATATTGGAAGATGTAATCTTGGTATTTTACACAAGTATGAAAGTTGGAAAATTTTTATCATTGGAAGGTTAATTTATTTTTCCAACTCCCATTTATCAAACCCATTATTAATTTGCATATTGGCAAGATTAATTATGGACATAGCTCATTTTATTTTAAGCATAAAGTTAGACCTAATTTTGTTCAAAATTAATTTTTTTATTTTTTTTATTTTTTTTGGATAATTCAGGCTTGTGCACCAATAAAATAAAAATTATTTAAGTTAGACTTATATTATTATATTTTCCCTCAAATTGATTCTAAAATGTAATTTAGAATTAATTATTGTCACACACAAATCGGAACTAATATCCCGAGTAAAATGCACGCAAATCGATGCAAAACCGCAAGCGTCACCAAGGCTAGCCGGGCTGCCTAGCAGCCCACATGTAGGCTGCCTATGGTGCGCGCATGGCTAAGCATCAATGTTGCGTGGCTGTGTGGCGAGTGGTGCTAAGGCTGGGCTTGGGCAGTGGCCATGGCTTCTGGGTGCTTGGGTGCACTGCTGGGAAGCGTGGTAGCAAGCACCAGCCAACCCCCCACTTGCTGCCAGGCGCCAGCATGCGTGGTGCTGGCCAGCGTAGTGTGCTGTGCTGGGCGCAGCATGCTAGCACCAAGCGCCAGCCCAGCCCTTTAATGCTGCTAGTGTGTGTGAGGCGTAGGCTGCTGGCGAGCTTATGCTGCTGCTGGGCAGCGAGGCAGCAAGCCCCAGCCAGCCAGCCAGCCCACTACTGCCTAGCAGCCATGGTGCGCCATGCATCATGCTAGGATGGGGCCTCGTTTCTTAATTTTGAGCTATGTATATTTGCGAAAATTTTATCGTTTTAAATTATTTATGTAATTATTTAACGAGGCTAAAAACCTCGATTTTCGGTTTTGCAAAATTTGATAAATTTTGGGTTATGCCGACTTAATTAATCGGATTAATTAAGTACGGATGCGAAATTTAGTGGGAGCTTAATTAATTGCGTGACCTTTTAGAAATAATGGATTAAACAATTTTGAATAGTTTTAATTAGGCGCGTTAATTGGATTAACCACCTAAGTTAGTTACTAGTTTTGCGTGTTTAATTATGTATTTTGTAAAATTACATGGGCCATTCACAAATAGTGAATGTATGAATGGAAGATTGTTATTCAAAACAGGTCTTTGAAAATGGAAACTAGTGGGGCCCGACTAGGATAGAAAATACGGACTGCGTTCCGTTATGTATTTTTGTAAATCTAAATACGGTCTGCGAACCGTTAAGTATTTTTGTACTTTTAGATTAATCTTAGTCGTTCTAGCTAGCTTCTTTTATTTTATTTTGGCCAAGATGTCTCAAGACGGCGTTTCGATGAAAACGAGCCAAGATGAAGACCCATGGAAATTGAAGATTTCAAGGGGTCATGCTAGTTGCCAAATGCATCTATTTTTATGCCTTATATATATTGTTATTATATATGATTGCTAGATGCATGTCTAGGATTTCTATTATGTTGCGACAATTAGTTAAGTTCACTTAAATCAACCAACATAGAAACCCTAGGTCCCTTAATAATATTGAGCTAAAATTTGTCGTTCCAAGAACAACACTTACCGAACTAATGCGCGTAAGTGATGGATTATGCCAAAGCGAGGCATCACTACTTCTCTAGGAACGTAAGGTATACTAGGTATACAAGTTGTCTTGGTTAAGCTCAACGATATCAGTAAGGAGTCCTTAGATGTCGTGGCAAAAGAGATAAAATGTCAAGAATGCATTAGATGCGACATTTTATCAAACCGAGAGTAGCTTGGAGCTATTAGCAATTAGATTGCTTACCTTAAGATATTTAATGATTAAGACAAGCCAAAGCATGCTTATCCATTTCTTGATCTTTGGGATCTCGGAATCATTTTATTCTCGCCCATAAGGGACATTTTAAATGCGTGGATAAAATGCTCAATAAGATTGAATATATGCATAAACGTTTTAAATTTCAACTTATTGATTTATGAATGGTTTTTCACTTCAAATTCTTTCAATTGTAGAACATGTCTGCAAGTAACTCAAACAACGACCATATGTGCCCGGAACTCCCCGAGAAGTTGGCCTTTTCCTTAAACTTGGTAAACTTCAAGGAATGGGAGGAGGAACTCAGGAGAACTCTCCGAAATTGTTCCTTGGAGTATACTCTTGATACTCCCATTCTAAGCTTCTTTGCCAAAGGAATCATGACCAATGAGGCTCATGAAGAATGGTCTTCAAATTGCAAAAGGGTCTCACAACTTATGGAAAATTCCATCCCGGAAGATTGGAAGGAAAGTCTTACCTCCTATCTCCCGGACATTTTCCTCAAAGCACTTGAGGACTTTGTCAATGTAAGAGTCACCAAGAGGGACAATGGCAACTTTGATGGCCTCGTGTTTGACTTGACTAGGTCACTTTCAAACATGAGGATAAAGCCACCAAACGTGGGATGTCTTGCTAAGGAAAGGCGTCGGCTTTGGACAAAGGTCTACAATGCCAAATTGAGACCTGGCATGCCCCTCCGACCTCATGTGCTTGGAATGACTAGACTCTTCAAACACATGCAGCTTCTCGGAATCCCATTGGAAGATGAGATGGCGGGGCATATCTTGCTTGCTTCACTCCACTCGGGCTATGATGCACTTAGAGTGCATATCGCTGCGAGGAAGGAGACACACTCCCTCAAGGCCCTTGAGAGCTAAGAAGAAGGAGTTCAAGAAGGTCAAGGCAAAGATGAGATGCTTCCATTGTGGCATGCAAGGCCACTACAAGAGATAATTCATGCTCTTCAAGGAAGAGGGGAACATTCCGACTACCTCAGGTATCTTCCTAAACACTTGTGAATTAAGCTTATCATAAGGTATTGGATACCAAGTATGACTCACTTTATGTTGCCTTTTCAGAACCAAGTGAGAAGCTTATCAAGTGTTGGTGCAAGAGCAAGAAGACGACGAAGATGGTTTTTCGGTCGTGCTTGCATGCACCATTTTGTCTTTGAGATGTAATTAAAACTAATCCTAGTTTTTTCATGCTTTTGAACAATATTTTGATCAATGGTGTTGGACACCAAGATGTTTGAAATGAAAGACTTCTAACGTAGTTGTTTCAAAGATTATCTTTCAAACATATGTTCAAATTAAATTGCACACTTTACACAAAGAAAATAGGAATGATACCAAATGAACTAAGACCATCAAGTCGAATCAAACCTACTTGTGGCATTGTCGTCTTGGCCATATTAACATCAAGCGCATCAAGAAACTTCTTCAAGAAGGTGTTCTTGACTCATTCGACTTAGAGTCGTTTGAAAATTGCGAAGGATGCTTATTAGGCAAGATGATAAAACAGCCATTCTCCAAGTTGGAAGAAAGGGCAAGTGACTTATTAGGTCTAATACACACGGATGTATGTGGACCAATGAGTACACCCGCAAGACAAGGTTACCGATATTTCATCACTTTCACCGAGGATTATAGTAGATATGGCTATATCTACTTAATGTCGAATAAATCTGAATCTTTTGAGAAAATCAAAGAATTTCAGAAAGAAGTTGAAAATCAACTTAGCAAGAAAATTAAAGCACTTCGATTGGATCGAGGTGACAAATATTTGAGCCATGAATTCGACGATCACTTGAAAGAAAATGGCATTCTTTCAAAGTTGACACCTCTCGGAACTCCTCAATGGAACGGAGTGTCCGAACGGAGGAATCGAACCTTGTTAGACATGGTTCGATCAATGATGGGTCTTAGTGAACTCCCTATCTCTTTCTGGGGACATGCGCTACAAACTGTAGCACTAACACTGAATAGAGTTCCGTCAAAAGCTGTTGAAAAGACTCCATATGAATTATGGACTAAGAAACCTCCTGGGTTGTCTTTTCTCAAGATTTGGGGATGCGAAGCATATGTCAAGCGATTATTTTCGGACAAACTTCACCCCAAATCGGATAAGTGTTTCTTTGTGGGATATCCAAAAGAAACCAAAGGGTATTACTTCTACAATAAATTCGAGAACAAAGTATTTGTTGCTCATGATGGTGTCTTTTTGGAGAAGGATCACCTTTCCAAAATGACAAGTGGGAGGAAAATCGAACTCGACAAAGTTCGAGAGGACGAGCAACAATGTCAACCTGACAAAACTGACAATCTAGATGCTTTGGAAGCATCTAAGCAGATTGGTTAGAATCAATCTGGCAATGAAAAAGCTCAACCGATTACCCTTCTTAGGTCGCAACGGCAAAGATCTCAACCAAACAGATACCTCGGTATCGTCTTAACCGATGATAAGGACATCCTAGTCATGGATGGTGATTAGCCGGCGACATACAAGCAAGCTATGACGAGCTCCGACTCTGCAAAATGGCAAGAGGCCATGAAATCCGAGATGGACTTCATGTCTGAAAATCAAGTCTGGGACTTGGTGAATTTGCCCGAGGGTTATACACCCATTGGTTGCAAATGGATCTTCAAAGTGAAGACAGACAAGGATGGAAATGTATCAATATACAAAGCTAGACTGGTGGCAAAAGGTTATAGACAAATCCATGGGATTGACTATGATGAAACTTTTTCACCAGTTGCAATGCTAAAATCCGTCCGGATCATCCTAGCGATTGTTGCATATTACGATTATGAAATATGGCAAATGGATGTCAAAACCGCCTTCCTTAATGGAATTTTGGAAGAAACTGTGTATATGACACAGCCAGAAGTTTTTGTCGATCCAGGCAATGCTGGAAAGGTTTGCAAGCTGAAGAAGTCCATTTATGGACTAAAGCAAGCCAGCAGAAGTTGGAATCTGCGATTTGATGAAGCCATTAGCAAGTTTGGTTTTATCAAGAATCCAGATGAATCTTGTGTATACAAGAAGGTCAGTGGGAGTGATACTGCATTCCTAGTCCTGTATGTCGATGACATACTTCTCATTGGAAACAGCACAAAATTATTGGAGTCCGTAAAGGGCTGGTTGGGAAAGTTCTTTTCAATGAAGGACTTAGGAGAGGCACAGTACATATTGGGCATCAAGATCTACAGAGATAGATCTAAGAGGATGATTGGATTAAGCCATAGTACTTACATTGATAAGGTACTGGCTTGATTCCACACGGAGAATGCCAATAGAGGGCATTTACCCATGTCCCATGGCATAACTCTCAGCAAGAAATAGTGTCCACAAACACCTGTTGAGCGAGAAAGAATGAATCAGATCCCATATGCTTCGCTAATCGGATCGATCATGTATGCCATGATATGTACAAGGCCAGATGTATCGTATGCCCTGAGTGCAACGAGCCGATACCAATCGAACCCAGGAGAGGCGCATTGGACTGCGGCCAAGAACATCCTTAAGTACCTGAAAAGGAACAAGGATAAATTCTTGGTGTATGGAGGCCACAAAGAACTGGTTGCTGAAGATTACACCGACGCTAGCTTCCAGACTGACAGAGACGACTTCAAGTCACAGTCGGGGTACATATTCTATTTGAATGGAGGAGCGTTTAGCTGGAAGAGTGCCAAGCAGAGCACCACTGCAGACTCTACAACTGAAGCCGAGTACTTAGCCGCTTCAGAAGCTGCCAAGGAGGCTGTTTGGATTCACAAGTTCATCAGCGAACTTGGTGTTGTACCCTCAATCAAGGGGTCGATAAACCTCTATTGTGATAACAATGGAGCTATCGCTAGGCCAGGGAGCCCAGAGAACACCAGAAGGTCAAACACGTGCAAAGGCGATTTCACATGATAAGGGAATGGAAATCCGAAGGTGAAATCAGAATTTGTAAGATTGGCACAGATGATAATGTAGCCGATCCTTTGACTAAACCGCTGCCTCAAGTGAAACACAACAAGCACATTGAGGCGATGGGAATTAATCATGTTGGAGACTGGCTTTGAAATTTCCTGTACATGTGTTTTAATTAAATAGGATATTTAATGTAAGACACTGTATTAAAACCATTCATTAATGGAGTAATTAATTTTTGTGCAAAATTATCATTCACTCCATTACTATTTAATTGTGGTTTAGAATTAAATAATGAGTCCATTCGATTTACAGAAATATTCAAAACATGGTATCAAGACCATGTCTTGGATAAAGAAACACCTGTTAAGTGAACATTGAATATTTAAATCGAAAATTGTCCCTAATCAAGGTCATCTAACAGATGGACGATTGATGACCGCCATAGATTAGTGTGTAGTATGATTTACAGCACCGTTTCTTCTGCTGCGAGGACGTGACGGTCATAAATCATTTGCACAGGCATAGTTTGGAACTGTACTGGATAAAACCTATGAGAGTACTTTAAGAAATTTAAAAATTGTCATAAGTACATTTCTCATTATGACTATCGGAACTTGTTTCCTCCGACCATGAGTATTGTGAAGTTTTCTTGTTTGAGCACTAGACTCTTTGATGTTTCCTAACGTCTGCCGTAACTGGGGATCATAACGGGAACACTCAGGAGACTATGTCCTCTTAGTAAGAGGAACTTACAATACAAGACTGGGATTGTCCCCCTACTAACAATAGGGAAAATGTTTTGTTGTTTACAAGGCCGCTCGAAGAGCGAGACTGTGAAAATGCATGGCCGTGCTCAGATGGATTTTAGAAATCATTTGCTTATTGACAGTCAAACTCGGAGATTGAGAAACACTTCTGAACGTAATAAGGATGACAAAGAATCTTACCTTATAGTTCACGAAGAAACATTAAGTGACATAGGAAATGGGTTATACATTGTATGCACACTTGTCCGGAAGGACAAGTGGGAGATTGAAAGGAATGGTGTCCTTCCAACAAGTGTATTCTTCCGCTAGAGGGTTCAGAATTATTACATAGCTAATTCTTCAGTAAGGTCAAGTGATCGGAATGCCTAGGTGGAGGCCGCTTCTGATCAGTAATATCGAGGTACAATTGATATTACAGCTTAATCTTAACTGAACCCTTTGGGTCGAACCCAATCGAATCACCGATCCGAGACGACGAATTAATCCGAAAGGATTTAATGAGTCGACAGAGTTTTACGAATATAGACGTCGGATATCGAGCCTAGGGCGTCGATGAAAGGAATGATGTCATTCCAACAAGTGTATTATTCCGATAGAGGGTTCAGAATTATTACAGAGTTAATTCTTCAGTAAGGTCAAGTGATCGGAATGCCTAGGTGGAGGCCGCTTCCGATCAGTAATATCGAGATACAGTTGATATTACAGCTTAATCTTAACTGAACCCTTTGGGTCGAACCCAATCGAATCTCCGATCCGAGACGTCGAATTTATCCGAAAGGATTTAATGAGTCGACAGAGTTTTACGAAGACAGACGTCGGAAATCGAGCCTAGGGCGTCGATAGCGAACGTCGCAAAATCACAAGCAACAAGTATGAGCGTAGTCGTAGCTAGGCTAGGCTAGCTCATAGCATGCCTAAGCACACCATGGTGTGCTAGGCACCATCGTAGCCTAGGCGTGCCCTGGCAGCCCATCGCAAGCTAGCAGCATGCTAGCATGGGTGCCTAGGTGCGCATGGCAGCTGTCGCAAGCCACACAAGCACCAGGCAGCCCATCGCAGCTAGCAGCGTGCTAGCGAGGGCGCCTGGGTGCTCATGGGTGCTATCGCTAGCCCATCGCACCAAGCACAGCCATCGCAGTGCTAGGCACTGGCGCATGGGCTTGTGCATGCATGCCTCGCACCATCGCAGCCCTATCGCACCAAGCACAGCACCCTCGTGTGCGTATGTGTGCATAGGCGCTCTCGCAACACCCTAGCATCACGCACAGCACCATCGCAGTGCTAGGCACATGCGTGTGTGCGTGTGCGTGTGCACCGTCGCCCAGCAGCCTCGCAATGAGGCACCTAGCTGTGTGCTTGCGTGCGTGCCTTCGCATGGCAGCACCAAGCACAACATGCTAGCAAGGAGCACCAAGCCCAGCATGCGTGGCTCGCTAGCAGCACGCATGCTAGGCCTTGCGTGCGTAGTGCGCTGGCTGGGTGTGCGCATGCTGGCCTAGCTGGCTGGCAGTGCGAGAGGCCCTGTGCGAGAGTGTGTGCGAGGGAGTGCTAGGCAGCAACAACACTAGGCTAGCAGCACCAGCACCCAGCAGCTCGCAGCTTGCTAGGGGCTGATGCGTGCTAGGCCAGTGCATGCAAGCACTGCTTGCTAGCATACCAAGCTGGCTGGCTGCCCAGCCTTGGTGCTAGGCGCCAGCTGGCAGCCTTGGCAGCCAAGGCAGGCTGCCAGCCCAGCTGTCCATGAGGTGCTGGTTTAGGTGAGGGGTGGGGACCAAGCTTGGGCAAGGCCTTGAGGAGCAAGGCAATGGTCCCCCCACCCATTCATGGTCCTCACCTAACCTTCTCTCTCTATTTGACACTTGTTGCATTGTTATTAGTTTTGTTTATTAATTTATTTTAGAAATAAATTAATTAGCAAAATATTCATTCTCCCACATTGGTGGAGGATGAAAAATCAAGGGATCATTTCCCTATAAATACCAAGCTTGGTATTGGGAATTGATACAACCTTGAGTGGAACTAAAAAGGCAACTCTTGAAAAGAGTAAACCTTTGATTCGTAAAACTCATAGTTATTTTGTCCGGGTCTTGACTAACCTTCAAGACTTAGGACGCTCGGGTCGGGTCGAGGGTACGATCCGTCGGAGATCTCGTCTTTTCGGGATTTTGAAGTAAGAGCTCTTTAGGAGCGAAGCACGCGTCAAAGGTATAATTCTTGTCCTTAATCTTGTTTGATTAAGTTTATTATGCTTGTTTAATTGCTTTATTAAGGGGCGGGTCTTGGTGGGTTTCCTTCCGCGTAGTGATGGGTCACTACGAAACCCTACAGTCGAGACCGAGCGTCGCAAAATCACAAAGCGACAAATATGAACATAGCCCTAGCAACACACTGGCCTAGCCATGTGGATGCTAGGCTAGTTCGAGCTAGCATGCACCTAGCATGGCTAGGCGCAGCCTAGGCGCACCATTATAGCCTAGGTGCACCATCGCAGCCTAGGCATGCCATGGCAGCCCATCGCAAGCTCTAGGCACAGCCTAGGCGCACCATTGCAGCCTAGGTGCACCATCGCAGCCTAGGCATGCCATGGCAGCCCATCGCAAGCTCTAGGCGCAGCCTAGGCGCACCATCGCAGCCTAGGTGCACCATCGCAGCCTAGGCGTGCCATGGCAGCCTATCGCAAGCACCACAAGGCACCAGGCAGACCTTCGCAGCATGCGTGCTAGCCTTTGCATGGCAGCACCAAGCAGCGCACCATGCGTGTGCAAGGGGCTTGGTCGCCAACACGTTGCTAGGCCACGCACAGCAGCCCAGCATTGCTACGCACCAAGGCTGCTAGGCGATGCGTGGTGCATGATGCAAGGCTGGTGCGTGGTGCGAGGTGCGAGACTAGTGCATGGTGCGAGGCTAATGCGCATGATGCGAGGGAAGGGGCCAGCATGCGTGGCTCGCTAGCAGCACGCATGCTGGCTATGCTAGCGATGGTGCGAGAAGGTGCAGCGAGGGATGCGAGAGGCGCTGCGAGAGGTGCAAAGGCCAGCACCAGCGCCTAGCACTGGGCAGCACCAGCGCCTAGCATCGCCCAGCACCAAGCATGCGAGGCTGCTGGGCAGGCTGGTGCTAGCTGGCTGGGCTGGCTGGCAATGCTAGCTGGCGTGCTAGCTGGCAGCAGCCCAGCAGCCCTTGTTTGAGCCGGTTTTGCATGTGGGGACCATTGCTTGGAGCAATGGCTTGGGGATCAAGGCAATGGCCCCCCCAAGCCTTTGGTCCTCACTTGGCTTTCTCTATTATTGTGCCATGTGTCGTTTTGTGATTGAATTGATTAATCATTTAATTGTGGAATTAAATAATTATCATTTCACCAACTCTCCCACATTGATGGGAGATTGGAAACCAAGGATTCATTTCCTTATAAATACCCTTCAAGGGTGTTGGGAAATGAATAACCTTGAGTGGAATTAAAAAGGCAACTCTAATTAAGAGTAAACCTTTGATTCGTAAAACTCATAGTTATTTTGTCCGGGTCTTGACTAACCTTCAAGACTTAGGACGCTCGGGTCGGGTCGAGGGTACGATCCGTCGGAGATCTCGTGTTTTCGGGATTTTGAAGTAAGAGCTCTTTGGGAGCGAAGCACGCGACAAAGGTATAATTCTTGTTCTTAATCTTGTTTGATTAAGTTTAATATGCTTGTTAATTGTTTTAATTAAGGGGCGGGTCTTGGTGGGTTTCCTTCCGCGTAGTGTTAGGTCACTACGAAACCCTACATAAAAATCATCAGAATTAAATTAATAAAGTGAAGCGACAAAATGAAGGAAAAAACCACTTTCAACAGCAAATTGGTAACAACTTAAAGTAATATTTCATACAATTCACGTTTTAACCACAAAACAAGTCAACATATAGTAGATCTAGGTCTTAATTCGTAAAATCACGAGTTAGAATAGTATTTAGGGTGAAAACGTATACCTTAACCGGAGAATTCCCTATTTTCGCTGTTTGTGGAAGGCTTACTGTGTTGGGGAAGGGCGCAACGAAAGGTCGGCCAACAGCAGTCTACTCATTGCCAGGAAAAATGGATAAAGCAACTAGGGTCTTGAATGATTTTTTAGGCAGACACAAGGAGGAGCAAGAGAGAGGTGAAGGGGAAAGATGGAGAGAGAATGATACTGTAGTTGCGTGTGGGGCTTTGAGTTTTTGGGGATATTAACGGTTAGGGTTCAATTGGGAACTACTAAATCTCAATAAATGAGACAAGGACAGTTGCTGTTTTATATTGTATTTGTCGAAAATGATAGTTTTTTATATACTCCGTGTCTCCGTATCTTTGTAAAGTGGTATTTTTGGATTAGTGCTATAACAACCTTCTCCATAATTCGATAGCTCTAATTTGTACACACTTGCAAACTATGACATAATAGCATGACGTCATAAGAGTTACGTTAAAAACTATGGAAATCGTTTTGATTACTTACACTATACATATTATTACTAATTACTATATATATACATATATATATATATATATATATATATATATATATACCAAATCTATATTATTTTATAGATTTGGTTCACCAAAGTGGCCATAGCCTAATTCATCAATTCCATAAGATCTTAGACCCCTTGTTATTACTATATTGATCGTACCTGCTTAGACGTAGGCGACGCTTATTGGGTGTTAGTTACGTCCTTATGCGCTTATGTGTTATCTTCCCTATGACATGCAAGCTAAGTGACCATATCTTATGCATCCTTAACAAGGGAGGTGGCACATAACAACTTAATTAAGAATCAATTCAACAACTCCATAGGCCACATGTTAATTATAAATAGCTATGATTAGGATTATGATACCACATAGTGCATTAGATCGTACAAAGTTGACCTCTTCTGATTACTAAGATTTGGGTATGCCTAAGATGCACTCGTACAAATCAGTCAACTAAACTTAACCAACTCAACATTTGGTTAATTTAATATTACTATATTGATCGTACTTGCTTAGACGTAGGCGACTCTTATTGGGTATTAGTTACGTCCTTATGCGCTTATTTGTTATCTTCCCTATGACATGCAAGCTAAGTGATCACATCTTATGCATCCTTAATAAGGGAGGTGGCACATAACTTCATTAATAATCAATTCACCAACTCTATAGGCCATATGTTGTAATAGATAGCCATGATTTGGATTATTATACCACATGGTGCATTAGATCGGATATAGTTAACCTATTCTAACTAAATTATGGGTATACCTAATCAAGATGCACTACCTAGTAGAACATATGTAATCAATTAAACATTTGGTTAAACCGTTGTGGCCATCGCCTAACTTATAAGAACTATAAGAACTTACACCCCTTGTTATTACTATATTAAACGTACCTGACTAGACATAGCCGACGCTTATTAGGTGTTAGTTAAATCCTTGTTATATATCTTAATAATGTACCTTGTTATTTACCCCATCACAAGCTAAGTGACCACATCTTATGCATCCTTAATAAGGGAGGTGGCACATAACTTCATTAATAGCCAATTAGCCAACTCTATAGGCCATATGTTGTAATAGATAGCCATGATTTGGATTATTATACCACATAGTGCATTAGATCGGATATAGTTAACCTATTCTAACTAAATTATGGGTATACCTAATCAAGATGCACTACCTAGTAGAACATATGTAATCAACTAAACATTTGATTAAACCGTTGTGGCCATCGCTTAACTTATAAGAACTATAAGAACCTACACCCCTTGTTATTACTATATTAAACGTACCTGACTAGACATAGCCGACGCTTATTAGGTGTTAGTTACATCCTTGTTATATATCTTAATAATGTACCTTGTTATTTACCCCATCACATGCAAGTTATATACTTAATTGAGTGACCTCAGCTGCAGTTACATACATGGAATATTCTTATTCATGGTTAATAAAATGGTCGTTACATATTTTGTCCATTAATGAGTTCATAGTTACTTGTTGTGGAATCAAATGTGATTGCTTAAATTTGAAATGCTATTAAGAAAAAAAGGATAAAACTATGAGTCAACGTAACCTTGGATTGTATTTTAATTTTATCCATATTTTTAAGTGTTTTTTTTGTTAATTAAATTATTTATCCTTTTTTAATAAACATGCCCTGTACATGTTGAAATCAAATAAATGTCTTGCCATGATTTTAAAAAAATATTAAAAAAAAAATCCTAGGTTGTTGGAAACCTATCATCCATTCCTTTTGTGTCTGTAAAAGATGTATAGCTGTCTTAGGCTGTTTATTTTTAATATATAATTTTTAATTTAGGTTTTTTCTTTTTTTTTTTTTTTCTTTTTTTACATATGTACAACTCTAAGTCTGTAACTATAACTCTATTATATATATTTAGTGATAATATATATTTAATTTGTGAGCCTTATTTGGTTAAAAATCAAAGAGGACTTATGTACATAACTACAGAGACGAATAATAAAGTTTATTATACATATTATACAATGAATGAACTAAACCATGTAGATCCACACTGTAGTTAGATTGTGAACAAAATTTTGAAATTATGTATTCGGATTAGTAAGGTTTCCCAACACCAACCTATTTGGTTATTTAGGTAAATCAGACAAATTGTGTGTAAGGTTTATTGAAATGGGTATCCATAAGGGTTTGGATCACTGTACAACTATGGATTTTTATGCGGTTTGTTTTAGGGTTTTCCTTAAGATTTATGCAAATTCGCTTGAAGCTTCAGATTGAGGCAGTGACTTGCATGTAAAATGTGAGTTGTTGTGGCCAATGTAACGCCACCGCTCAATATTGAAACAATGACCTAGAATATGAGATGAATTATGTGGCCACATGTACACCACTTTGTGTGTATGTGGTTACTAAGCATCTTGTTCAAAATTTGCGATGAAGGATATTTGCGTGTGCTTTGTTAAACGAAATATCAACAAATCTAATACATTATCTAAATCTAGAAGTAAGATGTTAGATTTATATGTAATTGCAAGTTTTAGTGTTTAATTAATTGTTGAAGCTAAAGATCTTGATATGCAATAATACGGCTTTCCCTGTAGAAAGCTCTGGTACTAATATAATGCAATGTTTTTACAAAAATACCATTAGCAGCAACAACATCATCAAGATGAAATGAACAAAACCAAGACAAAATGTAGAAATGTAGTGTCACAACATACATGCCGAAACGAGCCCGAAAAAGCACAATAAAGGTTTAAAAAACCAACACTTTGAAAATCGGAGGAGATTCGGACATCATCTTCACCACCACTTCATCCCCCCTTTTAATCTTCTCTCCCCGAATCATGTCCGATATTCCATTCCTTATGTTGCACAACGTGATCTGGCCACGTGAGTTCCTTTTGACATACAGACATGACGGGTGTTTCGGGGTTTTCTGATGTCCTGCGGGAGAGTTACAATTTCGAGACTGGAACCAGACACCTGTACCTGCAAAACAAACGGATGCTCCGGATGATTGGAGATTCGCCTCCAACGATCAAGTTAGTACTTGATTAAAGAGTAATTAATGCGGAAATGTAATTTAGTCTCTCTAGGTGAGAGTGTTAAATGTGCGTCATCCCCCTTAATGAGGATTAATGGGCATATTTATATTCCTTGGGATGCGTGCCAATACTAGGTTTAGGTTAAACCTAAGGCTGACTGGGCTTCCCAAAGATTGGGCCTTGTTGGCTGATTTATCCTTTTGGCATGAATGGACACGTGTCGTGTCGCAATTGGTCCACAGAGGACGAATATATGGTTGACACGTGGCAGGCTCCTATTGGCCCATGTGGCGGACACATGGCGGTACCTGACTGGTCCACTTGTCAGATGGTGATTGGTGGATAAAAATCCCCTAATCATTTGCCCCTCACAGGTGGCACGTGACTGGTCAAGTGTGACCTGTGACAGGTGTCACACCGTAACAGGCGACGGCCTGCTACAGGTGTCACTCGGTGAAAGGCTGAGAGGTTCTCCCGCCCAAATTTTGAATTTGGGAGTGACCCTTCGCCTTCTCATTTTCGCCTATATAAGGGTGTGTTGACTTCAGTCATTTTCACACTTGAGAACTTTTGAAGAGAGCATTCAGACCCCTGAACTTGCTCTGACATTCCGGACTCTTTCTACCTACCGCCTGCCCTGACAAGCCGGCTGCTCAGAATTTTTCAGAACTTCGTCAATTTCACTCGTTCAGGTAACCGTCGGTTCTCTCACTCTTTTAACTTTTCTTTATTTTTTCTTCTTTTTGAAATGGCACCACGGAAGCACACGACACGACCTAGGTTAGTGATCAGCCGGTCACCGGGGACGGCTGAATCTAGGACTAGGAGTGCCGACTGCCCTTTTCCGAACCAATCTTTGCCCTTTATACAAAGTCCGACTGTCTGTGTGTCTATGCAGAACATAATGGCCAGAACAAAAAGAACTGCTAGGATCACAAACTCAGACGGCTCCTCCTACCAGGTGCCGATTAGTGAGACATCTGACCAGGCGCCAGATGCTGAAGTAAACCAAGGCGTCTTGACCGCCGACAGCTCTGAGGGAGGGGTCAAGGTGGTCCCTTCCCATTTTACAGTTGACATGTCTAACTTTTCTCCCGCTCCTATCGAAGGAGAGGAGGCGGGCCCCTCTGGGAGAGGAGAGGAGTCGTCCTCTTCGGATTCGTCAGAGGACGAGTCCGAGTCTAGTTCTTCTGGTCATACTTCTCTAGACACAGAAGAGAAAAACAACCGCCTACAAGAGGCGAGGCTTTCTCACGCAGTTGAGAAGGGGGACAATTAGGCGGAGTCGTCCGCCTCTTACAGAGAGCAAAATACCCCTTACTACTGCACTGTCCCCAAAGGCCGGATCAAGGCCATGCAAGAGAAAGTGGGGAGCTTTATTGCGAACCACACAATGGGCCCCGGCTTTTTAGTTTTTGCGCCTGCTTTGGCTGCTACGAGGCGGCCATCAGGGCTGGTCTGCGCTTCCCATTACATCCGGCTGTTCAGCGGATCTTGGATGGGTATGAGTTGGGGTTATGGCAGTTAGCCCCAAACTCCTGGTTCAACGTTCTCGGCTATGTGGCCGGGTGCGAACTGCACGGGGTGGAGCCAAACTTCGAGGCTTTCGCCCACATGAATTACCTCAGCCGGACCCCTAAGGCAGGCGGTACCGGCTGGTATCAATTGACGAGCCACAGAGGCTACCTCATGACAAGAGGTAAAGAAAATAAGTGGAAGGATTGGCGAAGCACTTTCCTTATCATTGAAAGTTCAGACACAGAGCTAAACAAGCGCTTCAACAGGTGGAACAGGGATCCGCCTCTTCTTGCAGGCGGCCGTAGCATGCCGCCCGTTCCTCTAAAGGCTAAGAGAGAGATTCTGGACAAAGGACTCTTCAAAGTAGAGTCGAGGGTCGACTCTACTACAGGGGTGCGAGAGCAAGTACCCCTGCACTGCGTCCTGAGCTTCAAATGGCTCTATGACGAGTACTTTTTGGCCACCTGTGGCCTCAGCAGTCGGTGTTCAAGAGGTAGCCGGCCTGTCGAATACTCTCTTTTGCCATGCATTACTTGTTATAACTTTTATTAATTTTGGTTTTTGTCCTTGTAGTGGATGCCATGAGCAAGATCACCGCTTCCAAGACTGCGGCGGCTATGTTGCAAGCCTCTATCTTGTAACAATCTTCAACCGACTCTCCCAACAAGGAGGCGCCTTTGGTAAGTTCCAAGCCTTTCACACACTCCTTTTTGAAGTTGGGTTTACGCAGAGACTGACCGCGTGTTTTGTTGTTTTTTTTTTTTTAGACGGGCACTCCTAGAACTTCTTCTTCCCAACAGCCGGACTCCAAGGCCCAGAGAACGACTGTTGCGAGCTCTCCTGGCACGGCCAGGAAAAATGCGGCGACTGAGAAACAGTCGGCCACCCCCTCTCAAACTCCAATCTGGCCGCCTAGGAGTATGGACCTATCCTTGTGAATTCAGACTTGCTTCCCTTTTACTAGGTCTAACATGCTTGTTTATGCTTGATGCAGCCGGCCCTCAGGAACCGGACCTGATCGAGGTGGCCAAGTCTATGATCAAAGTCGTTCCTCCGGTTGAGAGAGAGGCGGTTAGGGGTGTCGGCACCCTTGACCTAGACGGAATCGCAGGGGTCCTGGCTGAGGTATACTTAGCATACTCTTGTCGTTTAAACTCCAGGACGCCTGTTTTTTGTTTGAAAACTGACGCCTGTTTCCTTTTGATCAGGCTCTACTCCGAGTGAACGGCCTTCGCAAGCCGCTTGATAGGAAGACCAAAGAGGTAAAGGCTGCTAAAGCTATAGCCGCCTCTGACTGTGATAAGGCAATGTTTCAAATTGCCCAAAATGAGATTTTGACAACTGATATTCTTTATTATCAGGCGCAGGCTACCTCTGCTATCCGGACTCAGTTGGAGGCGGCCCAGAAGAGAAATAATGAGCTGGAGGCGACCATCAACAATCTCAAGGCCGAGTTGAGACCTCTTCGCCAAAAAATGACCACATACGACGCCATGGAGAAATCCTTGGAGCGCGTTAAAGAGCGCTTGGCGACTCAGCAGAAGAGTCTCACTGCGGAGCTCTCGGCAAAGGCCGAGCAGGAAAAGAAAGACTTGGTCCGAGAGATGATGGAAGACTCGGCTCAAATTCAGCGCCTGGCCTGGGGCCGCCTCTTCCCCAATGCCGACTTTGCCTCATGGGAAAAAACGTACCGCCAGTGTTCTGACAGATACAATCAAGAGATCCTGGCGGCTGCTGAGGACGAGGCAATAGAGGATGAGGATCCGATAGTGGCCATAGTGCCGATTGGGGTGGATGCGTCGAAAAAAGATGCAGCTGAGGCCGAGTCAAGCAAGAAGAATGCTGACCAGGCGGCAGCTGCTATTATTGAAGATCTGCCCCCATCTTAAGCTTTATGTCTTCTTCGGCCTGCGTGCCGTTTGCTTTCTTTTACCCGGCCACGGGGCCGGGGCTCTGAATATTTTGCCGGTCTTAATGGCCGGCTTCTTTTGTATCTTTTACCCGGCCAAGGGGCCGGGGTTTTGAATATTTATGCCGGTCTTTGTGGCCGGCTGTTAATATATCTTAGGCGACCATTATTTTATGTCGCCTTTTTTGCCAAAATGCTTCGAATTTGTGCTTTAATTTTGCTAAGTATCAAAACTCTGATATCCAGTTGCATACTATACCGACTGTTTTTTGCATGGCCGATAGTTGCAGACAGGTAAGAGGTAGTCACGCTGCATATGCCCCTTGACGACTGGTTGTCTGTTTCCAGGCTAGGCGATCAGTCGGCCATTTATCCAACTGGTATCTGACTCATTTTGAAGACCGGATCCCCTTCAGGCAGGCGGTCCTGTCATTTGTAAAATTTACCAAGTAGGGAGGTGTTTTTCTACCTGCCATGGTTTTAAGCGAGAGAAACTAGGCGGTCTAAGCCGGCTAGTCCTGCTGTGTTAACTTAGTAAGAACAGGCGATATATGGACACCTTTTTAGTTTCACACCAAGTTTTAAGGAGTGACTAAGTAAACATGATTGTTACTTAGTCGCCGAATGACTGAGTAGTAGAGGTTTCAAACGGAGAGTACCGATTGTTCCCCTTTATTCGCCAATGTTTGTTGGCTATTAACTCATAAGGTATCGACTGTTCTTATCCCAAGTAGTTCAGTCGATTGGTTGACACGGATGGTTACTGCAAATACTTGTTTGACCTGATTAGTCGGTTAAGTGAGAAGTATCCTTGTCTGAGAAACGGCTATGGGGTTGTCTTAGTTAGACAGTCATATAGGTGCCGTGTAATGATTTTATAGAACAATGTTCAATATAAAATGGAGAGTAGACGACTGTTTGCCAGTAGGCATGCCCCTCTTAGTACAAAATTGAATGAAACAGCAAACTTTTATTAAGTAGCTCTCGGCTATTTACATCATTCAAAAATAATATTTCTTAAGATTATCTACATTCCAGGTTCGAGGCAACAGTTGGCCGTATGGTGTTTCCAGACGGTAGGTACCGTCCCTGACCTCTTCATAGATTCGGTAGGTTCCTTCCCAGTTGGGAGTTAATTTTCCAGACTCATTAGCCCTACCGACTGCTTCCATTTTTCTTAGTACAAAGTCCCCCACTTTTAGTGGACGCCTGTGTACTTTTTTGTTGTATGATCTGGTCATTCTCAGGCGGTAAATTTCATGGTGCAAGACAGCATTGCCCCTCCTTTCTGGGAGTGAGTCCAATGCCAGGCGCATGGATTCCCAGTTCGCCTCTTCGTCGTATAACATTACTCGAAGAGTCGGCTCGTATTGTTCAATTGGAAGAACAGCTTCCGCACCATAGGTTAGGAGGAATGGAGTCTCTCCAGTCGCCCCTTTTTCAGTCGTCCTAATGGCCCAGAGAACATGTGGTAGTTCTTCTGCCCATAGGCCGCCTGCTCGCTCAATCTTTTTCTTGAGTCCGTATGAGATGATTTTATTAAAGGCTTCTACTTGGCCGTTTGCTTGTGGACGGCCGACTGATGCAAAGTAATGTGAGATACCTTGGTCACCCAACCAGCTTTTGAGAACAGGCGTCTCAAATTGGGGACCATTATCAAAAACCATAGACATGGGAACCCCGAACCGAGTGATGATATTTTTCCAGACAAATGAAATCACATCCTTCGAATTGATTCCCTTGACAGCCTCCGCCTCTACCCATTTAGTGAAGTAGTTGACTGCCACAAGTATGTACTTCCTACCGCCTGTACCAGGCGTATAAGGACCCAGAATATCCATGCCCCACTTAGCAAACGGTAGTGGGCTATGAATGGTAGTGAGGTCGGTAGCCGGACGGTGAATTAGCTTGCCAAACTTTTGGCACTTGTCACATTTTTTCACCATCTCCATTGCATCTGCTTCCAGAGTAGGCCAAAAGTAACCCTGCCGCCTTGCCCGTTAAGCAAGCGACCTGCCGCCTACATGGGAAGAGCAGTAGCCAGAGTGGAGATCTTCTAAGATCTCTCGTCCTTTTTCTGGAGTAACACACTTCAAGAAGGGTTGAAGATACCCTCTTTTGTGAAGTTCTCCATTTATCATTTCAAAACCGGCTGCTCGCTTTTTCAGTACTGCCGCCCGGTGATGATCATCCGGCAAGGTGTCGTCTGTCAGATACGCCCTGATTGGATCCATTCAGGTTGAACTTCTGTCTAAGATTCCAATAGGGTCTTCCTCAACGCTTCTTTTCTCCATCACCTCCCAGAAAACAGTTCGTGGAGTATCACAGGAGGCCGAGGATGCTAATTTTGAAAGAGCATCCGCCTGGTTGTTTTCTGATCTCGGCACTTGAGTCAAATGAAAATCTTCAAGAGATCCGACTGCTTGTCGTACCGCCTGTAAATACTTGATCATTGTCGGATGGGTCGCTTCGTATTCGCCATTGTACTGACTCACTATCAATTGTGAATCAGAACAGGCATTTATCTTTCTTGCCACTGCCACCTTGCACATGCGGATTCCGGCTAGTAAAGCTTCATATTTTGCCTCATTGTTTGAGGCCTGAAAACTGAAACGTAGAGCATACTCATACCTGTCGCCCTCCGGCGACTGACATATGATGCCTGCTCCACAACCATTTGAAGTAGAGCTTCCGTCCACATATACCTTCCAGACTTGGTCTGGAGCTTGAGAGTCAGGGGGACGAGTCATCTCAACAATAAAATCAGCAAAGGCTTGCCCCTTCACTGCTTTTCTAGGCTCGAATGTAACTTCGAGGCTCTGAATTTCTATGGCCCATTTGATCATCCGGCCTGACGACTCCATGGTGGTCAGTGGCCGCTTGATAGGTTGATCTGTATACACGACGACTGCATGTGCCAAAAGTAGGGCTTCAATTTTTTAACAGCCATGAAGAGTCCGAGACCAAATTTCTCCACTAAGGGATACCTCAACTCAGCATTTTTCAGTACATGACTGACAAAGTAAACCGGGAGCTGGCAGCCGTCTCTTTCAGCAAGAAGAACCGCGCTTACAGCATGATCAGAGACGGCAAGGTACATGTAAAGTACTTCTTTGGGCAAAGGACTGACCAGCCTCGGCAAAGAATGCAAATGAACCTTCAATTTTTGGAAGGTCGCCTCAGCATCCGGCCCCCATTCAAACCTTGCCTTTTTCTTAATGGCCTGGAAGAAGTATAAGCATTTGTCGCCTGATCGGCTTAAAAATCTTCCCAAGGCCGCCAGACAACCTGTTAATTTCTGAACCTCTCGGACGGTGCGAGGCGACTGCATGTCGATGACCGCTTGCACATTCTCAGGGTTCGCCTCTATTCCTCTCTGATTGATAAGGAATCCGAGAAATTTCCCAGACTCAACTCCAAATACACATTTCTTGGGATTGAGCATAACATGGTGCCGCCTGAGTGTGGCGAAAGTTTCTCGGAGGTCCGACAGATGATCTATCTGAATCTTAGACTTAACAATCATATCATCAATGTATGCCTCGACGTTCCTCCCAATTTGGTCAAAGAACACAGTGTTTATCATTCGCTGGAAGGTGGCCGGTGCATTCTTCAGACCAAACGGCATGACCGTGTAACAGTATAACCCTTGATCAGTGACGAAGGTCGTCTTCTCCTGATCTTTCTTCCATAAAGGAATTTGGTGGAACCAGAGTAGGCGTCCATAAAACTCATCAGAGCATGGCCGGCTGTTGAGTCGACCAGATTATCAATTTTAGGCAGAGGGTAACTGTCTTTGGGGCACGCCTTGTTTAGGTCCGTGTAGTCCACACACATTCGCCAAGTACCATTCGGCTTTTTAACAAGCACTACATTTGCAACCCAGTCTGGGAAGTAACATTGCCGAATGAACCCTGCATCCAGTAATTTCTTAACTTCGACGGCTGCCGCCTGACTTCTTTCTTCGCCATGGTTCCGCTTTTTCTGCCTTACCGGCTTCTTTTTTGGATCCACGGCCAGTTTATGTACCGCCAGGTCAGGACTGATGCTTGGCATTTCATGGACTTCGAATGCAAAGATGTCTTTGTATTATTTCAAAAGTTGGTGAAAGTCATCACCCAGAATTCTCAGAGTAGTCGTCCCAACCCTGAATGTTCGGTCAGGGCGCGAGTCGTCTAGGATTAGGTCCGTAAGCTCACCAGCCGGCTGAGGGCGGAATTCATCTGACCGCTCCTCTGCCAATGACTGCTATTTTTTCTCTTTTCTTGCGGCCCCCATCTGGGCAACCTTTCTCTTCTTGCCGCCTGCTTCTTGAACAGGCGCACTCTCCTTGACATTGTCAAGGTCTGTTTTTCCACCACCTGACCCAGCGGCCATGACAGTGGGCTTGATATCCGAGAGATAGCACTCTCGAGCCATCTTCTGATCTCCCCGTAGGGAGCCGACTGTTCCATCATCCCTCTCAAACTTGAGCAACATAAGAGACGGGATTATAACATCCTTGGAATTATTCAGGGTTGGTCGTCCCAGAATCATGTTGTAGGCCGAGAGTTCCTCAACTACCAAGAACCGGACCACCATGTGTCGACCTTCCCCTTTTTCACCCAGGCGGATGGGTAAATCCACTCGTCCCACTGGGTGGACGACTCCTCCTCCAAACCCTACTAGAGGGTGGGATACCGGATGTATGCAATCAGTCTGATATTTGAGCTTTGACAGACATTTGCTACTGATAAGATCTGAGGAGCTACCGGTATCTATGAGGATTCGGCCAACCCTCTGGTTGGCCACTTTACATTCAATAACAATAGGGTCGTCATGCGGCCCTCTTACCCCTCCTAAATCTTCTTCAGTGATTACAATTTCAGGAAATGAATATTTGGAGGACCGTTCTTGGTGAACGGTATTGACGTCTAGCCGCCTAATATTGTCTTTGTTGCCCCTAATAGTGGGGCCTCCTCCTGAGAAACCGCCTGCAATGGTGTAGACGACTGCATCATCTGTATCAGAGATGTCGGCCTGTTAATTCTTTTTGACCGACTGCTTTTTCGAGGAAGAGTTCCCCTTGGATTTCTTGACATAAGAGTCAAGATCGCCTTGCTCAGCCAGGCGGTCCAGATATCGCATGAGACTGATGCATTCGTTGGTTTCATGACCAACATCTTCATGATAATCACAGAATTTTCCTTGGTTCCGACTGCTCGCAGAACCCTTCATGGGGGCCGGCTTCTCAATTGAGATCCGTCCCTTGATTTCCTTTAGGATAGCTTGGCTATCCTTGTTAAACGCATACTTCGAGGAGTATGGTTTGAATTCTTTCCTCTTTTTCTGGGCCGGCTGTTTAGAGGAATCAGCCGCCCAGACCTCTTTTCTCTTTTTCTCATCTTTGTTGGACGACTGTTTCTGTCGTCCTTTTTTGTCGAAGCTCTTCCCGTCCGACTGTTTTCCCGTACATCAAAGATCAGTCGCCTGTATATAGGCTTCTTCTTCAATCAAAGCTTCTTGAAGAGTCGCCACCCTCTTTCGAACCAGATCAAACTTGAAGGTCGACCCGTCTTTGAGGCCTCTGAAAAAGTCAGTATAGGCCACCTCATCCGGTAGCCCTTGAATCTGTATTCTCATCAGGTTAAACCGCCTGATGTAAGAACGAAGCCCCTCCTTCTCACCCTGCTGAATTGTCCCTAAATCAAGGGTTGTTTTTTTCGCAGGTATGTTCATGGCAAAGTTGGAGGTGAATAAGTAAGTAAGCGTCCTGAAGTTATTCACACAACCAGTCGGCAGGTTGCCGAACCATTGTTGTGCGATTCCTTTAAGAGTCGCTGGAAAACACTTGCACCAAGTGGGATCATCCAAACCTTGAAGGTACATCAGGTTGGTGAATGCCATCAAATGGTCTTCTGGGTTAGTAGTGTCGTCATAGGCGCCTACCAACACATTTTTCACTTTGGCCGGCTGAGCGGCTTCAGTAATTTCCTTGGAGAAGGCCGACGGCTGTTCCCCAAGTCTAAGCAACCGTAGCTGCCAGTCCATAGGTTGGACATTTTTTGCCGCATGTCCTCCAAACAGAGGTGGCTGCAAGAAATATTGTTGTTGTGGTACAAATGGTAAGTTTGGTACCGCCTGGTCACTATGAAAACTAAACTGACGGGAGGTACCGCCTATCTGACTCTCATGATGTGACTGAGTATACCTCGTAGAATTATTGCGTAGACTGTCTTGAAAATCCGAAGTAGAGGCCGATTCTGACAGTCGGTCATTCTTCTTCTGCTCTAGCAATAGCCGAGCGTCTGCGTATGTTTTCTTCGACCCATCCGCCTGAATATGACGAACGGGTTTCCTCTTTCCTGGAGAAGGAAAGCGATACTTTGTGAAATCAAGGACAGGCGACTCCCACTTCCTAGAGTTAGGATGAGGGGTCGCCTCTCGCCCTTGAACAGGCTTCCTCTTCCCTAAAGAGGAAGGTTTCTTAGCCGACTGCTCCTTGACCAGAGCAGGCGTCTTTTTATTGATCAGCTCCTGAATCTCTCCCTTGAAGCCCCTCATGAAGGTTATGAGTTCGGTCCTTGTAATGGGAGCAGATTCGTCAGCCGGCTGCTGGTGAGCAGACGGTGCGCCGACTGGATCACTGAGTCCAGTTTGAGGATCTTCCCGTTCTCTCCTTTCGGTATGACGGGTGCGTCGGGCCCTTAGGGTCCCGTCTGAAGCTGTTTGAGCTTCAACTTCAAACTCTTCTTCAGTATCATGGTCCGACTGAACTTGAGGGTCGTCCAAGGGACGCCTCTCTTCAGGAGTCGGTACAGACGTGGATGCCATCTCAAAAGTACTCTCCCCACAGACGGCGCCAAGATGTTTCGGGGTTTTCTGATGTCCTGCGGGAGAGTTACAATTTCGAGACTGGAACCGGACGCCAGTACCTGCAAAACAAACGGATGCTCCGGATGATTGGAGATCCGTCTCCAACGGTCAAGTTAGTACTTCATTAAAGAGTAATTAATGCGGAAATGTAATTTAGTCTCTCTAGGTGAGAGTGTTAAATGTGCGTAATCCCCCTTAATGAGGATTAATGGGCATATTTATATTCCTTGGGATGCGTGCCAATACTAGGTTTAGGTTAAACCTAAGGCTGACTGGGCTTCCCAAAGATTGGGCCTTGTTGGCTGATTTATCCTTTTGGCATGAATGGACACGTGTCGTGTCGCAATTGGTCCACAGAGGACGAATATATGGTTGACACGTGGCAGGCTCCTATTGGCCCATGTGGCGGACACATGGCGGTACCTGAATGGTCCACTTGTCAGATGGTGATTGGTGGATAAAAATCCCCTAATCAACGGGTACTAGTTATTCAGCCAAACATCAACCGACATTTCAGGCCCCAAGGAGTCGAAATATTTTCTCGCAAAATCCAACGGTACATTCTACAAAATTGGTTGTCAACACAAGGATTGCAACATCACAACAAAGGTAATTTCATATATTCAAAATCAATCATATGAAGTTCATTTCTATTTTTTCATTCCATTGCATAATCACTGACCCACTGTTGTGAGTAATAATGTTTATGCAAGTACCAATGCATAATATACTTGTTGGTGTGATTAATTTTTATTCGTAAATTGTAACTAACAATTTAATAATGAATCATCAGTAAGTATATTCTGAAATCTATTTACGTGTAAGCATTAGTAATCAAGGGAAAACATAATCATAGTATAAGGTTGTTGTTCAACCAAGTCAAAATCTGCAACTAATGTCATAAATAACGGCCAAAAATGCACTAGTAGAAATTTTGAAATAGGCACCCCCCCTTTAGCACCGGTTCTTAAAAACCGGTGCCAAAAGAAATGGGCGGAATTGGAAAATTCAGAGTTGGCACCGGTTCCGACCAAAACCGGTGCCAACTAATCTAATTAGCACCGGTTCAAACCGGTGCCAACCAAAAAAAAAAAAAAAAAAAAAGGAAGAAAGCAATAGAGTTTGCACCGATTCGTCTTAAACCGGTGCCCACTATAGTAGTTAGCACCGGTTTGAACCGGTGCCATTAAAAAAAACAGGGCTTCTCGTGTTATTCTTCTTCTTTTCTTTCCGATCCCCTGATTTTTCTAACTTGTTTTTTCCCTCAGCTCGTTCTCACCTTCTCTTTCAGGCCACCACCTCCGAATTCCCACCTTCTCCATTGAAGCCGTTTTTGAGCTCTCTCACTCCATTGAGGCAGCTGCATGCACCTCCTTCTCTCTCCATATCTCTCCTCCATTGAACTCGTGCTCTCTAATCTCCATTGAAGCGCATTCTGAGTTTTCTCACCTCCATTGAAGCAGCTTCGAGGTAAGATTTGGGCCATTGTGGTCTTCTTAATCTACCGAATTTCTTCGCAACCTAGGGGTTGTCGTTGATTTGGTTTTCAATTTTGTAATTTTAGGGTTCTGGTTTGTGGGTCTTTTTGTTAGTTACATGATGTCATTGTTACTTAATTTACTGAGGTTTTGTGAAATTGGATCAAAATTTACTAATTTGTTAGTACTCTATATTTTGCGTATTTCGGTTTGAGATTTGAGGGATGGTTCATGGGGGCGAATTTGATAACAATAAGATATAGTAAAAAAACATGTTCTCTTTTTGATATGTTCTGGGTTTTCATGTAAGATTGTTAAAGGTGTTTTTTTTTTCAATTGTTTGAACTTTCTGGAACTTTGGAAATTTTTTTGACTCTGCATCTGAGTTGTGAATGCTGCTGTAGAAAGTTGCCTTTTTTTTTTTGCCTTTCTAAGCTACATATATGTTGTTGGAATTTGTAAATGCAACTCCTAGAAATTTCTAGGAACTTTCTAAATTTGTGAATTTGTGATATTATGCTTAATCTGATATTTGACTTTGCTACTGTGTTGTACATTCTTGTGGTTGACATTCTTTGACTTTTAAGCCTACGATTTTGGGAATGTTTATTCTTAATTTTTGGATGGAACATCAATTGTGATCTAATATGGTGGTTTGATGTGTAATATTCAGGGTGGATGTGGTTCCTGCTGGTCCTTTAGTACCACTGGAGCCATGGAAGGTGAACACTATATCGCGACTGGGAAACTTGAGAGCCTTAGTGAACAACAACTTCTGGATTGTGATCGTGAGGTTTACACCAATACTTCATGATTTTTACATTAATTGGTTGTATGATGAATTTAGCACTGATTAGGAAGGAGATAGTTTTGGGTTGTTAAATGTCTGAATTAATGCACATCTTTCCCCCTCTAGTAATTTATATATGGTTGAGTACTTGAGTGTTCAATTTATGCTGAAGTCCTTGTGACAGGATCTAGTTGAAGACCAGCAGCTAATCAGACATGTTTGGGGACAGATTACCTTAATCATTGGGTATAGAAGTTTCCACAAAGTTTGGTCCTTCATTTCTCATTTCTGCAATACATGACAATGTTTATAGTCCCTGCTCTCTTCAATTTGATTAATAGGATATAGGATTATTCTGTATTTCTGTTATCTGTCCATGAAGTGCATTATTAGCTGTTTATTTCCCTCGTGACAATGTTCATAGTCCCGATAGTCTCAATTTTATCCTACTCTGATTGCTCTATAATATGTTAAATCCATAAATTTCATTAATTGAGTCTCTGGAACGAGGGAGCAAGCGGCCTACTTGGAGCTAAATAATTTCCTTTCACTTTCGACAGAGATTGGGGTGGTCCACAAAAAAAATTGGGTTAATGTCTCTGTATAATTGAGTCTATGTTCTCTTAAATTTTTATTTTTATTGTCCACATAGATTTTTGTATTGTCTTCCGGGTACCGAGCCCCATAAGTTTTGTTAAAGTCTTCTACTTACACTCCTGCAATTGGTTTGTTCTCTTAAATTTTTGTTTTTATTTTTTTCATTGAGTGCCAGTCCTTTTTTCATCAATCAATAATGTCTTTCACTGCCTTGATAATGTCTTTCATTAAGTGCTATATTGTTTCCTTTATTTATTTATTTGTTATTATATCCCTGCTAGTAGTATGCGAATTCTAGCATTCTTCTTCTTCTCACTTGTGTATACTACCTGTTTACGTTCCTTTGTCCAAGATGTTCATTAGTCCATTTCTCCATTTCCTTGCAAGCTGCTGAATGTTTTTGTATTATTGCAGATATGTGGGCAATTGGTGCAGTAATGGCTGAACTTTTTACCTTGTGTCCTATTTTCCTTGGAGAAAGGTAATGTTTGATTTAGTCTTAGTGTTCTGTCTTGAAGTAATTATTTTAAATAGAGTAATTTGTAGAATTTTGGTTGACATGTTCTTTGGGGGCGTATGTTTTTGCCGATTTATTTGTACCGTTGAAAAAACTTAAATTTCGTTATGGTTTATGTTTTTTACCTTATCTTAGTGATGGTTGCTCCTGCCCCTTGCTTAGTATTCCTTATTTAATTAAATTACTGCACATTATTTATTTAATATTAAGAGTATTTATTTTATTCCATTTCTTTACTTTGATCTTGTAAAATAAACTACAATTAAATTGCCAAAATAGTTTCCCTCCTTCAAATTAGTATGTAACACTCTATGCATAAGATTTTGCATTATAATTGGCAAGGAATGTAGCACAAGCTCCAGATTTTGACTTAAATTTATGATCCTGCTCAACTCTATTACAAAGTATTACAACTAAAAAGGAATATTATTAAGGGTGAACTAAAAGTGAATAAAAAGTTAACCTCTTGGCTGCTCTCTAACTAGATCACTGTCGAATCACTGGAAACTAAAGTTGGCTTACTAAGTTTTATTACTTTGTGCAAATCCGTTAAATGACCCCATTTTGGCTGTTGTAATAATCCTTAAACTAGAAAGAAAAGTTACTGTTTAGCAATTACTCTGAACAGCAGGTTTAAAATATTAGAAAAGGCCCATAATTTCAAGCAAAGGCGCTTGTTTGTAATTGCACCTCATCTTACCCTTTATAGTATCAAGGATAAAATTGATCACTCATATCATTCTATAGGCAGTCAATAGAACAAGTAAAGTCATATCATTGTCCTATAGAGGTAAATGCTTATATGCATATTCCTATAGCTTTTTTACAAGCTTATGTATAATCTGGTAAATAATACACGTTTATTGGTCACACTTTTTATCACCAGTAATTCAAATTCATAATCAAGGGGGTTTGGCTGAACTGAGATCTTAGGTCTTGTTTGCTATGATGCTAAGGTTCCGGCATATTTTTTAACTGTGAAACTCATGCAAGTATTTCCAGTAGTTTGATTTAATACTTTTTTGAGGAGTTATGCATAAGAATGCTGATGTTTGTTTCTTAGAGACAGAAAACTAAAGTTCTGAAATGATAAATAATAGAGAAAATTCTTGGCACTCTAAGTCGAGGAAAATTGGGATTGAAAGCAGAACATTAAAATCATTGTGCCTTTGATGGATTTCACAGGATCATCTCATGCAAGTTGGTCTTGCTACTTTCTTCCAGAGACATCCCAAGAATGTCGGGATCGTGCTTTTGATCTCATGAATCATAAGGAAGCATGGGACAAGGGAATCATAAAAGCAAAAGAGAACTATACTTCTAAAGAGATATGGGCAAGACGGACTCCTAGGTAATTTCTTGCAACTTTTGCTGAGTACTCGTACATTATTTTATGAGGACGATGTGAAATATTCGTCTGTGTACTGAATTACTGCAGAAACTGGGGTGCTCCTTGGAGTTATTTGCAGCCAACAACATAAATTAACGGAAGTTTTGTGGCATTTCATCGGAAAATGGACAGAAGATGGTGGCGATCACAGGTAACTAGTTCATGAATTTGTTATGCTCCTGCTTCGTCTTAAATAGCCTAATTTTTGGATCTGACTTGAGGACAGCAACCTCCTGCTTTTAAAATTTGTACATGATAAATCATCACATGTTACTAACTGTGGTTTAAAATTTATCAAGCTGTACGATATCTAATGAGATTTCCGACTGACTACACAGTTAGCAAATATCTCCAACATCAGCAGAATGATGTCTTATTGGGACACAGGGAACAAAGAATTTATATGAGAATGTTAGCTCATATGGTCTGCCATCAACGAATTTATATGTTGTTTTTTTTTTTCAATTTTGTAAAGTGTAATATTACAAGTTAGTGAACAAAATATATGTGTTTTATGTATATTAGTATTATATATAAATATTTGGTACAATTTAAGTGAAAAAAATGTAAAAAAAAAAAAAGAAATTTATTTTTATTTTTTTGGGGTATTTTTGGCACCGGTTTTGGTCAAAACCGGTGCCAAAAGTTCTTAAAATTATTTTTTTGACACTTTTGGCACTGGTTTAAAGCAAGAACCGGTGCCTAAAGTAGGGTTTTTTGCAGCAAGAACCGGTGCCAATAGTATTGAATATAATAAAATAAATAAAAAAACGCGCCATAGTAGTTGACACCGGTTAACTGGTGCCCAATGCTTTAGTTGGCACCGGTTAACCGGTGCCAAATGCTTTAGTTGGAGCGGTGCCAAATTTTCATGGATTTGGCATCCCTCAAATACCCAACGGCTCAAAACCGGTGCCAAAGGGGGGGGTTTCAACCGGTGCCTTTTTATCTTTTTCGTCTAGTGATGCATTATCATATAAATCGCTTACCAATCTACCTACATTAATGTAGGCTTGCGTGAAAGTTGCTGAGAACTCAGGAAATTCCTCGTCCTCATCGCTGATATCACCATCAATTGAACTCCCATCAGATGATAGAACAATGACATTGGGGCCAATGGCATAAGGGATCTCAATCCCTCCCCTAAGAACACATACATGAAACCACTTATTTCCTTCGTACGTTATTTCCAGCATGTCTTCCAGCTCGATGTCGTTCTCCTCCAAAAATTTTGGCCATCCACTGCCGAAGTGTGTCTCCACCCGATGTCCATACGAAATATAAAGCAAATAGACGCGGTACACCTTAGTTTCCTCGCCTCTCCGAACTTTAACTATGGAAAAACCTCTAACCAACTTATTAACTCTGTTCGGAATTGGATGTAAAGGTGCACAATATTTAACATAATACCATGTGAAAAGCAAGGCATGTTATGAAATTAAATCACATGCAATAGTATAGGAATAAGACTCTCACCACGGTTAGTAACGTGGATTGGTTAACCTCAACCTCAAAGCTTGGCATTTTATTTTCCGCCATGATTACCTGGACAAAACTATAGCCAGTATGTATTGAATATAAAACATAAACTGAAACACACAAGTTATCGATAACTACCATTGGAAAGCAATACCAAAAAAGTCAGTACAAACAACCTGTTCAATCAGTTACAGGTACATACACGTAGGGTTCAACTAACTTCATAAAGCGTAAAACATGGTACACTCTAAATTGCCACTAACAACTTCGTCAATTGCCTCCATTAAGTAAACCAAATAATCTCCTAACTATGTAGTCTTGCACAACTCGGTGGTGTCAAAGACAAAGACATGGTCTAAACTGAAGGACTTAATAATGTTCAATCGCATGGTGTGAAAATAATGTACTTGTTAATGAGGAAAAGAAAAAATTATTATTGAAATTAGCAAGTTAGACCAGAGTTTTTGGAAATGGTTACAAGTCAAAGCTAATACTTCAAGACGTATATTATAATCAAAATATAAACTTGCTACAAAAAAAAAATTATAATGAAAATAATAGTTTTTTTTTTCTTAACACGACAAGCAAAAGTCACCACTCACCACGGCAAAAAGAACTATTTGTCAGAATTAGTTCCGACACATTAAAAAATGGAAAAAGGAACAAGGGAGTTGAAGGACTTTTAGGAGGTGAGAGAGAAGAAGAAGATTAAAGGACAAATGTGGGTAGGTGCGTTGTGTTTTTTTTTTTTTTTTTGGAGCTATACACGGTTAGGGTTTAATTGGGTGATACTACTTGGCAATAATTGAGACAAGGATAGTTGTATTTTTTATTTATTTTCTCGAAAAGGATAGTTGTCTTTTTAGCATAGCACTTTAAAAACCTTCTAGATTCATTCAATCTAATTGGTACACTACCAATGTATGTCATAGTAACATGACGTAAAAGAAGTATAATGGGTAAACACTATGAAATCAGTTTGACTAGTTACATTTTACCTAATATTACTATATAATGTTGTTGACATCGGTTTGTTCAATCGAAAAATTATTGTAATGGAAGACGTTCATTGAAATGCTGTGAAAAATTATTCTTGTTAATGCCGATTAACTAAAAAAAAGGCTATTTATAAAAGCAAGTCTGCCAAGAATTTTTGGGTTGGGTAAAAGATAACATTAAAACTCCAAGTCATATAATATAATAATAATAATAATAACTTCATCCCAAAAATACATTAATAATCTAAACTACAAATTTTAATTTTTTAATCTCACATGCAATAGTCACAATCCAAACAAGTATCATTCTTCAAACTTAGCTCAGATAGGCAGTTTATAAATTCTTCATAACTATTAAATTTTTTCCATTTAAATAAAACATTCGTAACTCAAACCCATATATATCTGGGGATTCCCTTGTATATGCATGGCTAGGTATCTACTTGTCGTTTGCTAATTGGGTACCGAAATACCCCCAAAAAGGTCCTTCCTTATTAGACTATGTCTAAGACAATATTCCTGGTTCCGTCATTAACCATAAGCACCGAATAACCAAAGCACTTGTCTGTTGTTTAAATAAATTGCAATTGACATGGAATACTAACACGAGATGAAGTTTCCTGCTTTGTACAAAATCTATCCAAAAAATCCACTATTTAAAAAAAATCAAAGAATAACACACCGTCAATCAGCCAATTAAGAGTAAACTTCACCATAGTTAAATTAATAAATTGAAGCGACAAAATGAAGGAAAAAACCATTACCAACAACAAATTACTGACAACTTAAAGTAATATCTCATACAATTCACGTTTTAACCACAAAAAAAGTCAACATCATGTAGATCTGGGTCTAATTTCATAAAAAAAAACTAGTTAGATTGGAATTGAGGTTGCAGACGAATACCTTAAACAAAGAATTTCCTAATTTCGCTGTCTGTGGAAGGCCTAGTGTCATGAGGAAGGGTGCAACGAACGAAAGACCACCGGTAGTTTGCTTGGCGCCGGGAAAAATAGATGAACCAACCAAGTATTGAATGAATTTCAGGCAGACAGTAGGAGAAGTAGGAGAGAGATGAATGGGTAGGAAGGAGAGAGAATGGTACTGTAGTTGCGTGTGGGCCTTTGAGTTTTTGGGGATATTAATGGTTAGGGTTCAATTGAGAACTAATACATCTCAATAAATGAGACAAGGATATTTTTTGTTTTATATTCCATTTGTCGAAAATCAAATTTTATAATGTACTCCGTGTTTCCGTATCCTTGTAATGGGGTATCTTTGGATTAGTGCTATAAAATATTTTCCTTAATTCGCTTGCTCTAATTTGTACACACTTGCTAAGTATGACATAGTATAATGACGTCATCCAAGTTAGGGAAAAACTATGGAGATTGTTTTGATTATTTACACAATACAAATTATAACCATTTACTAAATAATATTGTCGACATCCATTTAATTGGTTAAACCAAATGTGGCCATCACCTAACTTATGAATACTATAAGAACTTAGACCCCTTGTTATTAATATATTGAATGTACCTGAATAGACTTAGCCGACGCTTATTAGGTGTGTAGTTACATCATGATTCGCTAATTATTGTACCTTGTTATCTTCCCCATGACATGCAAGCTAAGTGACCACATGTTATGCATCCTAATGAGGGTGGTGGCACATAATAACATTATTAAGAATCAATTCACCAACTCTATTTGTAGGCCACCTGTTGTAGTAGCTAGGTAGCCATGATTAGGATTATTGTACCACATAGTGTCGGGAAGTTTTTCCCAAGTCCCACGGGGAAGAAATAGCAAGGGAAGAGTCTATTTCTAAAGTGATGTTCAATATACTAGAACAAGGCCTTTTGGGAAGGAGCCAAAAAAACAAAACCGGGCGGGCTGAGCACAAGTATCGGCGGCTCTACACATAGTGCATCAGATCGTACAGAGTTGACCTCTTTTGACTAAGATTTGGGTAAGCCTAAGATGCACTCGTAGAGTACAATCAACTGAGCTTAATGGCCAGATGAGATTAATATTTTTAAAGTCTAAAAACATTGTCACAACATACGTGTACATAAGTTATACGTATATTATAATGAGTAAATTAAAGTTATAGTTCGTATATAAATTATATACGTGGAATATTATAAATCATGCTTATTGGTCGTTACATATTTTGTCCATTAATTTCAACATATAGTTACCTGTGGGCGAATCAAATGTGATAACTTAAAATTGAACTGCTATTAAACAGAAAAGGATTAAAGTAGGAGTCAATGTAACCTGATTTGCATTTTAATTTGTCCTGTTTTTGTTTTTTTTTTTTTTTTGTGTTTATTTGTTTAATAAATTATTTCTCTTTGTTTATTGTTTTTTGGTTTACTCACTAAATTCATAGAAGTTGTTGATGACATCGCCAGTTTTTATGAACATGCCCCGTACTGGTACAAGTTGAATTCAAATTAATGTTTTGCCGCTATTAAAAAATAAAATTAAAATTCATAAATTATACGTTAGCTTGTTGGACACCTATCATCCATTCCATTTGGGTGTGTCAAATATGTACATGTCTAATTTGTGCTTTTTTCTATAAATGTTTTAATTTTTTTTTTAATGGTTATTTATTATTGTAATCAGAGTGTAGAATAAAAAATTAGAATGAATGAACTATACCACTTACATCCACACTGTAGTTATATCTAGAATAATAAAAAATCAAAATTACGCATTCGAACTAGTCGGGTTGCCCAACACCTAGTTAATTGGCTAATTAGTTATTTAATCCCATTTGTGTGTAAGGGTTAGTGAAAGGGGTATTACTAAGGGTTTTGATTACTGTACTGGTAAGGATTTATTATAGGGTATGTTTTAGGGTTTGCCTTAGGTTTTGAGCAAATTTTAAGAATATGGCCAATGTAACGCCACCGCTCAAGATTGAAACAATGACCTTGAATATGAGTTGAATTATGTGGCCACATGTACACCACTTTGTATGTATGTGGTTACTAAAGCATCTTTTTCAAAATTAGGTATATATATGTGCTCTTATTGTATACATTCAGCACCATAATAGCCTTTGTATAGCTTTCCACTAATCCTTAGAATAATTGTTTTACAAAAAAACTAATGGCCAGACGTGCAAGAATGCCTGATGGTACTCTAGCACTCTTGTATTTGAGTCCCCCTACTGGAATAATTCCAGAAATGGATTTCAGTACTTATGAAATTTTATTCAAAGATAACATGGGTGAGTTACATGTTTTATCTCCTGAGACTATAGGGGCACTAATACTATATCCATCTTCCCGAAACCACACCCAATTTAAGGGCCTATACATGCGTAAGTCGGGCACTAATGGAAGTCTTAAACCTGGGCATCTTCCTAACCTCTTTAATACTTATCCTATTAGGTGTGAATTCCACATTTTTCTCAGTTGGTATTTAGGATCCGTGCCATCTAGCTCATTCAATCCTCACCTTGTCCGACCTTGTTTGCACCTTCTTGATCCTAAACCTATTATAAATTTTGATGCACCAGTGTTTGATCTAGGTGAAGAGTCAGTCCGATTGTGTATTGGCCCATACACAGATGCTTGTCAAGTAGATAAATTGCCTCCATCTCCACACATATTTCACCTATGGGTAGGGTTCGATGAATTTGCCCAGTCTATTCCTGAATACTATAAAGTTGACTTAAAAACAATTGGTGGTGAAAAGGCCCTATATCTTGGAAAAGGAAGTAATGTATCTATTCCACCCGACACTATAGTTGTGTGCTGGAATATAAGAGGGTTAACAAGACCATCTGTTGTTTCGCATTTTCAAATACTACATGAGCTGCACAAGCCTAGTGTTGTTGTTTTGTTAGAAACAAGGCAAGGGCATGAAAACACAAAGTCCGTTATCGACGCACTTCCTGGTAACTATCGGTACTTCTACTCCCCATCAGAAGACGGGTTATGTGGTGGTGTGGTGGTAATGTGGCTAAACGATGTTCTTGCTGGTGATCAGAGGCCAATTTTTACTGACTTTGTGCAGGCAGATGTCTACTTTAAGGTAAAATCACACGAACTGTATAAAGTACATTTTCATTGTTTTAAACACTAATATTAAAACTTTACTAACTTAACATCTATTGAACCAATGGAAACCAAACTTTGCAGGGTCATCCAAGTTCTAGACGCGTGTTATTCTGACTGGTGGCGGTTTAATTTCAACGTCAAAGATCCTTAGTGCTTGGTCATTTGCCATGATTTGTAAGACCTTTTTACTCCGTCACACCTTTTGGTGGTAGTTTAATCGAAATGGTTTTCATGTTATGTGTTGAGTTGGTAATGTAATGATCAATTATTTAAATAATGTATTTGTGTTTTAAGTTATTGAAAGACATCTGAATTAGCCAAAAATTAGTTCATAATGAGTAAAATCAAACGACCTACTAGTTCATTTTACCAAATATCATTTATTTCAAACTAACCATGTTACATCGGGAGGAGAATTAACTTGTATCTCAAAGTACATAATCACCACACTAAATATCAATAATGCAAACTCTATTACTTAATTTCCTCACCATTTGAAATACATACTCACGACAATCAAAGCCCAAGATAGTACAAGGACTACAACAAGCAATTTGTTTTTCCTAGTTAGTCCAAGGTTTTCGTTGCATAACCTAACCACCAATGCAGCAGTGTTGATTATTTCGGCTTTCAGTTCATCTACTTCATTCACGAGGGACTCAATCTTATCAACTAATTCACCGTTCCCGGTGTTCCTCTCAGACACACATTCTTCTTCCCATTCGAAAAAACCGCATCTCTTTGGATTACCCTGAAACAATTATGATTATAATGTTAGGTTTCATTGTTGATGGAGTTATACATAAGATACGATTAATACGTTATTACCTGTTTGTAAGGACAATGTAGATAGCGTTTCCAGCATTATGCCCCCTCCGAACGACACTAAGTTTGGCAGGTATTCCGAGTTCACACAACACTTTCTTATCTGTGGAGCTTGATGAATAGGCATTGGAGCTCATTGTGGGTTTGAGTTTGCCTTAATTGCCAAAATCAGAAGCATCCCATTTATAAGCCTACATGTTACTATTTACCATACCTGAATATGATTGGTGGACCAACCACAAATTAAATAGTGATTTATAATTTATTGATTTTTAATTCAATGCTTAACTTACCCACAACTTGAGTTAGAGGTGTAAGCATAAACTTTAAAAGTGATTTTAATAATTTTTTTGGACAACCCTTTTAAAAGTACTTTTTTCGTTTGACTTGTTTACTAAAAAAACTAAAAGTTGTTTAATTGGAGTCATGCTTGGTTATATTAAAGTATACCAGTCGTGTATTAGTTGGTAGGAGTGCTTATCTAGCGAGTCACTCACGAGATTATGTGGTATCCACTTTGGAATCATATTATGTGGTATCCACTTTGGATTCATTTTTGTGTTTTACGTTTTTCAGTTGTTTACTCTATTCATTTGATAAAGTGTGAGGGTTTATTTACTCCGTCAGACTTTGCAGCGACTCTAAATTGAACCACGTCTATTTGCAAAAGTACAAAATGGAGTCGATTCACGTATGGTTGTTTAGGTTTTTTGTACAAAAAAATTCAAAGTGTGAAGTTTAGCTTTTTTAATTTACATTTAGTGTTAAGATATTTTAGATTTTTAGAATCATGTTGTGCAATCCTTCATCATTACCACTAGTAAGCAAAACTAAGGAACAAAATTCTAAAAGACATGAGACTTATAAAAAATGGATAGTTGTTCCTTAAAAATAATCCCATAAAACATGGGCACGTAGTTATTGTTGAGTGTGTTGAGTACGCAACCTGTCAGAAAATTTTGCGTCTTATAATACTACACTTATAAACTATTCACATTCTCTTTTATAATTTTGTTCCTTAGTTTTGCTTGAATCTTTGTCCTTAATTATGTTTCGTAAATTTTATTAGCAGATTAGTGCATTGTAGGGTATGAGGTTAACACAATGTCATGGAAATATATGCATTGGTTAATGATAAAAACACTAACGTAAAAATTTTAATTGATTATGTTAGAGGAAATATGTCAACCTTACTTTTAGGGATTCATGATTACGGAGTACATGTTATTGAGAAACTCTTTAGCATTCAATGTTGAACTTAGTTTCCTCCAACTTGCGGGTTTTGTGGCAAACCAACCTTCACACAATCACTCCACTTGTTTCATTCAATGATCATCATCATCAAACTCATCATCAAACTCAAATGTTAGAACCTCAAGTTAACTCAAAGTGATAGTGATGTGACATACTTCATTCAATGTTAAAGGTGAAAGTAGTTGGTAGTTTTTTGTTACCTATTAAGCATTTTTTTTGTTACATCCATTTTGGTAAGCTCGTTAACTTAAGCAATGTAAAGTTCAGTAATGGTTGCAATATTCATGTAATAATAAATTCTCGTATACGTAATTCATTTCATACACCTCCACTGTACGTAGTTAAAAATATAATATGCATAAAAACCAATGTTGTCTTAACATAAACATGTCGTGTCGTTAATGTAATCCGCATGTCGTACTTATAAATTGATTAATATTGCATTGTTTTTTTATCAGACATTGCACAGCTGATTACGATTTTTAATATTTCATGCTAGAGTTATATATTTATTCACAAATACCGTAAGATTAGTACTCCCGTAGCTCATGGTTTTTACATCATATTCTTTACATCATTTTATGTACATCATATTGTATATTAATAACTACTTTATGGATTTATGGTAATGTCGCTTATTATTTGCAAGTCTAGTAATGAAAGCTTAAATGCTCGATTAGGGTTACTTGAATACAATAGTTATCTTACTAATCAAACTTATATCTTTATATAGGAGTATACGTATGTTGACTATCTTGTTAGTCCTCATCCACAATTTTGTGATGTGATAGAGTGTTGGCTAAATGAATGCGCACAATAAATTGTCTCTTCTCCATTATTGGACACACGCATTATTACACAAAGCCGAATGTCAGGTATTTTGTAAGTGCATTCATTGGGTGGGTGGTTGGGGAAATCTAAGGGTTATATACCTTGTTTGTGTACGCCTATGTTGGCGATGTTGTTTTTGTAATTTTTTATGCTCTTGATATCGAAACTTGAAAGTGTGTTTTAATCGACGGAGTATTTTATAGTGGACTTTGGTTAATTATGGTTGCACTAATCTAAGAGTACCAATGAAGGTGTACATTATCGCACACATTATTTGTTCAAACGTGTAGCTTGATATATAGTCCGTATATGGTTGGTCTTTATCATAGTCTATCTAAAAATACATGTTAGGGCTCAACTACCTCTTTGTTATATGATGGAGTTTTGGCAAAATGAATGTGCACATTAAAATATGACTTTTCCAATAACTCTTAGAAGAAGTATGACACAAAGCCTGCACAAGCCGAATGTCAGATGCTTTGCAAGTGCATTGATTGGATGGTTGGGGAAATTTAAGGGTTATATACCCTATTTGTGTTATTTAGGCCATCGCCTAACTTATAAGAACTATAAGAACTTACACCCCTTGTTACTACTATATTTAACGTATCTGGCTAGACTTAGCCGACGCTTATTAGGTGTTAGTTACATCCTTATTATATACTTCGTATATTATTATTGTACCTTGTTATTTACCTAATCACATGCAAGTGACCACATCTTATGCATCCTAATAAGGGAAGTGGCACATAACTTCATTAATAATCATTGTTACCGACTCTATAGGCCATATGTTGTAATAGATAGACATGATTTGGGTTATTATACCACAGAGTGCAATAGATCAGATATAGTTAACCTATTCTAACTAAATTATGGGTATACCTAATTTTAATTAGTTTGATACATAGTATTTTGTAAAAGGGATAGGTGTTCCTTAAACACAATATTATTAGCAACGTAGTTTTGATTTATAAGTTAGAGCTCAATTTAAAGGTTTGAAACTATTTGAGTTGTTGGCGGTATTGATTTTAATTTATACACTACTAATTAATTCATTGACAAAAGTCCAATCTAGAAGTAATTATTGGTGAGTTACTTGAGTAAGCAACGACTTGTATCAATTTTTGTCTCATAATACTACAAACTTAAACTATTAACATAAGTATTTATAATTTTGTTGAATATATTTGCATGATTATTCTTCAATTCAATCATGTTTCGTAAATTTGAATGTTTAGTAGTGCATTGTAAAGTATGTGGTAAACACAATTCTATGGAAATATGTGCATTGGTTAATGATAAAAACACTAATTATTGGATTTTTTTTCCCAACTGTTCAACATGACAAATTATTGAGGACACAATTCAACTTAGTTATTAGGGATGCATGATGACTTTTTACTGCGTGTAACTCTTTGCCGAAATAAATTGAAGCAACTAATTCACTCTTTAGCATTCAATGTCAAAACACATAATTCCTCCAACTTGCGGTTTTTTGGGCAATTCAACCTTCACACAATCACTCCACTTATTTCATTCAATGAGCATCATCATCAAGCTTTATAGTTAAAACCTCAAGTTAACTCTTAGTAATAGTGATGTCACATATCTCATTTAATGTTAAAGGTAAAAGCAGTTGGTTGTTTTAGTGAACATCCATTTTTAATTTGCCCGTGTTAGTTGAAGCAACTAATTCAATCTTTAGCATTCAATGTCAAAACACATAATTCCTCCAACTTGCGGTTTTTTGGGCAATTCAACCTTCACACAATCACTCCACTTATTTCATTCAATGAGCATCATCATCAAGCTTTATAGTTAAAACCTCAATTTAACTCTTAGTAATAGTGATGTCACATATCTCATTTAATGTTAAAGGTAAAAGCAGTTGGTTGTTTTATTGAACATCCATTTTTAATTTGCCCGTGTTAGTAACAAGCTAAAGAGTTGGAAGTCAATAAGGGAAGTTAGGAAATATAACAGTAATTAGTGGTTAGATTATGCATTTAATATTAGCCGCTTGTACACTGAATTGATTTCTTACACAGATACTATGGGTTGTTTACATAAATATAAACCAATTTTATGTCGTAAATTGAACAACTCGTGTCGTTTAACTTACTACGCATGTCGGTTTTGTGTTGTTAATAACAACCTAACAAAGGGCATTTGTATTGTCTTACTTATTATTTTAAAATAATTAATAAATGATTAATATTATACTGTCCTTGTGAAATAGTGCATAAATGAGTTTGATTTTTAATATGCATTACTACAGTTTTATCAATATTCACATAAATGTTAGATTAATACTCCCGCAAGTCGAACTTGCGTCTTTATATATGAGTACATGCTAATTTTGTTTGGTTTTCCACATATTCTATCAAAACATACTCGTTAGTGCTCACCTACATTTTTGATGTGTGATGGAGTTTTTGCAGAAAGAATGTGCACAAGGGCAATTACGTATTTTTTTAAATAACGTACACAACCATTATGACACAAACCCTGCTATAGCCGAATGTCAGTTTTTTGCTAGTGCATTCATTGGGTGGGTGGTTGGGGAAATCTAGGGGTTTTTGACACTGCATTTATTTGACTATTTTGCCCGTTTCGTACTCTTACGTCACAATATAAGGTTGTTTGCTCTACAATCATTGTTATAATATATTTTATAAAGCACCCGGATTAATGGTTGGTATAATAATGTAGATTAACAATACTATTAAACAAATTATCGCACCATTTAATCGTTCAACGCTGCCTTAATGTTTTATCACATTTTGCTTCATTAAGTAAAGGGTGATTTTTAATTCGGAAAGGATCACTCATCCAAACATCCATGAGTTATGTTTGGATGAGTGATCCTTTCCGAATTAATGTCCACATTATTGTAATATTGCTTATAAGGTCACAATATAAGGTTGTTTGCTCTACAAGCATTGTTATAATATATTTTACATCACTCATGTTATTTACAACATATTCGTTATTAATGTCCACATTATTGTAATGTCGCCTTTTTTTTTGCGATTGAGTTATAAAAGCTTAAATACTTGATTACGGTAACTTGAAAATACAATAGTTATCTTCCTACTCAAACTTACATCTTTATATAGGATTATATGTTTGGCCTTTTACCATACTCTATCGATAAATTTTAGTTAGTGCTCAAATAAATTTTTTGTTAGGTGGATGAGTTTAAGCAAAATGAATGTCCACAATAAATTGTGTTTTGTCAAATAACTCTTAAAAGAAGTCTGCCTCAAACTCTACTTGTTGTCGAATGTCAGGTATTCATTGAGTGGTTGGGGGAAAATCTAAGGGTTATGTACGCTATATTGTCTATGCCTATTTTGCCCATACTTTTTTTTAGGTCACAACATAAAGTTGTATGCTATTGGATATTTGGATTATTGTTATTATCTATTTTTTAGACCACATTGGTTAATAATGGGTATACTAATGTAGAGTAACAACATTGCCTTATTGTTTTTGCTGGATTGCATTTTTTTATTGAAGGGTGATATTTAATTCGGGAAGGATCACTACACCAAACGAGTAAAGACCTTTCGATTTTTTCAAAATTCCATTTTTAACTACGATAAAAAGTCGCATATTTTTATTGCCTTACGTATTATTTTTAAATAATTATAAATTGAATAAATGATTAATATAATATTGTATATTTGAAAAACTTACTAGAGTTTAATCCTTATTCACACAAACCGTTATATTAGTACTCACGCAACTCATGTTATTTACAACGTACGAAGTATTATTTATTAATATCTACATTATGGTATGTCGATTATTATTTGCGAATAATTAATATTTGATTGATACTATAGCCGAGTCATGAAAGCTTAAATACTTGTTTAAGGTTAATTGAAAACAATTAACCTTTTATTAGTCAAAAATGAATCTTAATATATACTCCGTATATGTTTGGTCTTTCACATAATCTATCCCCAAAAATATGGTAGTGCTCGACAACATTTTCATTTAACTGAAGGAGTGTGGCAAAATGAGTGTGCATAATAAAGAGTGGCTTTTCCAATAACTCGTAGAAGAAGTATGACACAAATCCTGTGATATTCGAATGTCAGGTATTTTGCATTTATTGGGTGGTTGGGGAAAATATAAGGGTTATATACATATATACGCAATTTCTGTATGCCTATTTTGCCCATATTGTTTAATTTGCCCTTATTGTTTTTTAGGTCACAATATAAAGTTGTATGCTTTTGGATCAGTGTTAGTTTATATTTTTAATACATCACTGGTTAATTTTGGGTTGACTTAATTTAGAGTAACAATGATGGTATTGATAATCGCACACATATTTTGGTCACCTCTGCCTTTTGGTTTATATTGGATTGCAATATTAGTCGAAGGGTGGTATTTATTTCGGGAAAAGATCACTCATCCAAACAACGAAACACCATTCGATTTTATCAAAATTCCATTTTGAACCTGCCTTATTAATAATTGACAATATAATTTTAAGTATTTATTATCAGAATAAACCCTTTGACTCGGCTTAATATATGACGTACATACAGTCTAATGTTTTTTTTTTTTTTTTTTTTTTTTTTTTTTTTTTTTTTGTCGATTTTAATTATATGTATAGTGACTTCATTTGTAATATTCTTATTTAATTTCGTTACACTTAAAATGAATATAGAGCATCTTAAGTGTTGTACACATTTTAATTTTTGACTTTGCTATCTACTTATGACGTGTCAATGATGCATAATAATTTAAGATAATTATGTTACATTTACCAAAAAAAAAAAATTATCAAACATTTTTTTGAGGACATTGAAGATTATCCAGTGGGTATAATATAAATTAGGAATACATTAGATGGATAGTTATTACCGTTGTATATATGTAATGACTTTGATAAAATCTAGTGTTGCGTTACAGTACTGTTATGTTATGTTGAATGCTAATTTTGTTATGTTTTTTGCTAAAAGTATATACATCAAGCATATGCATAATAAATAGATAAGTTTAACTTAAAGACAAAAAGTAAATGGTTGATGTACAAAGTCAGAACTACTTACCACCGCATTCAATTGTTTAATTCAAGGGTTTGCAAATTTAGTAGTTTGATTTGAAAGACTATATTGCCCTTGTATAAATGAAAGAGTAGATAAGTTGTCACGAGTCTCGAATTTTTTTAAAAGCAGAATAACACACTTGATCATGTGCTAGTTATATGTTATCTGTATTAGGCCTCGGTTCTAAGTCTAGATCAAAATTGATACTAAGGGACAATCAAACTACTAGGGCTATTCTACAATCTAATTTAAGTGTGCTTAACAACATTAACGATTTCATTTTTTATTTTAAATGTAAGTAATAAGCAACATTTACGATTATTAATATGACTAATTTTGTTTCGATACATTGTAACCGTATTTCGTGTCATCTTTTGTACATAAATGTCAAAACAACTACAGATAATTAGCGATCAATCACAACATACTTTATCATGTGATTTACTCCTAAGTATATGCTATTAACAATTTGACCATTCATTGTTAAAAAAAAAAACATCAATTTCACCATGTATAAGATTTATATATTTTTGGACCTAAACCCATCATATAGTCTTCTATATAGTTGAATTAGAGATCCCCTACTCCTCTGTCTTACCATTCATAACTATTGAAAAATTTTACACAAAAAAAGCAAAAACATCAAATACCTAAACTACCCAAAAAGAACTAAATATTTTAGGGCATCAATATTCAAGAGATATGTCTTTGGAAGTCTATTTTGCTATAAACAGGGGCAACAAGTGTAGATTCCATGCCTCCATCCTACACACCTTACTCCCTAAAAAGCAAAACACATTGAATAGTGTCTCTCCTCCCCCAAACCCAAATAACCGAAATACCGGTGGGTTTTGGTGGAACAAAATGCGACCCAGATTAGTTCATCATATGCGTGATCTTGGTGAAATGGTTAGTTACCGCTATGTTGGTAGGACTTATAGTCCTACCGGATCAGACCAAGTTGTTCCAATGACTAGGGATGACATGGTGATCAATGAACCTGTTTCCACAGTGCAAAGGCCAAACAATTCATCCAAGGGTGAAAATGCACCTAATCTTGAACCAAATGTTTCGTCCAATCCTCCCACCTTCGTTGGACATCCTACTTTTCCTATTAATGATAACCCACAACAAACATTCTCTGTGAATGTGAATCCACAACCTGTGTTCTACAACTTCCTCCCTATCCACGGCCAAACGAACCAATCACAAGTTCACACAACCCCCATGCAATATTATCCGATATACATTTTCATCGTTAGAATCCGATCTCTTAATATAAATGATTACGGTGTGGTGTACCGTATAAGGGGTGACGAAACTTTCGAACGTATTTACTCTCATTATGCAGCGAAGGTGGACTTGGAATGGAATGAGATAGTCTTGAGCAAGAGCAATCAAGTGGTTGAACTTTTTCATACGCCGTTTAGTGCTATGATCCAAAATGGCTATGTTCTAATCGTGAGTCCAAGGGTACGTTTTTGTTTAAAATTTGTTTATTTGTCTCCCAATATTATAGGATTATTTTTAACACATGTTGTGTATTTTATTAAGTGTTGGCAGAATTACATACCAACGTTTTTCAATTCTACTAATCCACATTATTTGGTCATGGAACTACTTGTATTGTTGAATTTTAATGGCCTTGTAATACCAAAAATCTAACAACTGTATGACTAAATTTCGTCAAGTAGAAGATAATTGAATGAAAAATGTAACTTAAATGCAAGTGGAATTTATGTGCATGCTAAAGTATGTTTTGATCGGCATAAATAGAATTACTATACTTTATGCAATTGCTGATTGAATCTCACTTGCTAATTAATTTTGTTGTGTAGAGATATGAATAAGTAGTATAATGTATCACTATTTTTTGGTTCAAATTATGTGGCTAATACTTGTGAATTAGTTTGTAAATAAAAAAAAATATAGGAGATGTGCAAGACCTTAATTTTGGGTGTCTTCGTGGATGTAAAAGTCAATAATACCCCTCTTATTATTAGTCAAATCATACCCTTAAAATTTGCACAAAATAATTATTTTTTGATTTTTATATAGTTCGAAACATTTAATTTAAATCTCAAGTTAAATTTATGTGCATGAAAAAGTATGTATTCATTGCAAAAAAATTTATGACTATACTTTTTGTAATTGTTGATTCCATCTCACTTGCTATTAATTTTGTTGTGTAGAGGTATGATTCAGTAGTACAATTTATGACAAATATTTGGTTCAACTACAGTAGCTAACACTTGTGAATTAGTATCTAAATAATAAAATATAGGAGATGTGCAATACTCTAAGTTTGGGTGTGTTCGTGGGTGTGCAAGTCATTATTACCCCTCGTATTATTAGTCAATTCATGCCCTTTAAATTTGCAAAAATTAATATTTTTTTACTTGTATATATTCCGATAAATTTAATGTAAATCTCAAGTCGGAATTATGTGCTTGAAAAAGTATGTATTCATCACAAAACAAACTAATTTTTATACTGTATGCGATTATTGATTGAAGTTCACTTGCTAATTAATATGTTGAAAAGGTTTTATTAAGTAGTACAATTATGTATATTATAGGAGCCAGATAAAAACGTGGACACCCGGTTCAAGCAGTTCACTGTGGAGGAGCTGTGCAATATTCCGAGGAAGCTGGTAATATTGTGGCCCCTACACGAGCCCTAATACGGTGTATACACCTATTGGGGTACCTAAACGAACGTCCTTCCCCATCAGCTGTTATTATTTCGTGAACGGACGCACCTTACCACTTTCTAGACAACTGAACAGGCGAATATCAAGAATGGGGATAGAGTATTTGCCTTCGCATGTATGTAGTGTATGGTGTTTGAAAAGTTAGAGAGGGTGTTTGGAAACACTATTAGTAGTATGATGTATTTTATGATGGAAGTTGGACTGCTTTTTTTTGTCGTACTTGTTGATGGAGTACTGTTTTATTTGGTTGTTGTTCAAGGAGTATGTTAGTAGAGCAATTAGGTTTTGGTGGGTGTGTTGTATGTGAACCCTTGTTGGTGTGCTATACATTATCTATCTATCATCGTGTTCTTCAATAATCAGATTTATGGCTTTGAGTCATTTTCCCCTTATATTAATGAATAGTGTTTCATATGTATTTTAAAAAATAATATGACACGAGTGTGAATTTCAATTCAAACTTATATTTAAAATAATATCAAACATATAACACAAATGAAACTCCATATTGATGATTAGCCGATTTGTTCATGGTCACCCTTATTGTTGTTAGTAATAATTAATAAATTAATGTGTTGAACAAATTGACTGATTTATAAAAAACAGGTTCAATAATATCCGACATGTACTACTTTCAATTCAATACTTGAATTTTATGTTATTATGGAGACAAATTTTATTACAGTCCGTGTTATATTCTCCACCTTTAAAAACTTTTATACGAAGTTTTTGTATGTTTATCGCATAGTGTGCACATAAGTACGACACTCTATCTTTAGGTATTAGATCAATTCAAGTGTCATTGGCTTCTTCACCCTTTTAATCCATGCTAATACTTAATCCCATAACACAATTAGTCGGCATTAGAATTTTTGTTCTGATTGTTTTAAAATGGGATCATAAAACGTAATTCCGTTGTCAAAAGTCTCATAGTTGACGTTCCCTAATGAGGTAAGTAGGTGAACTATATTCTTTCAAATTGATAAACATTAAGTTTACATTTAATGCGTATATTCAAGTAAATAGACTTAAACATGGAGTACATGCTATGCATAACTCGTTCTTACATTGTACAATATCAGTTTGGTCTAGTACAATTGTGTTTGTTTCGAAAAATTTCAATTGTGAAAAAAATCCTTCATTTGCTTTAAAAAACTAGTTATTTTCTTAGTATTGAGCAGTGACAGTTGTATCCAATACATGATACAGACATATGTTCACTAGTAATTTTAAAGTTTTATTATTGTTTACAGTACTAGAAGTTGCATTACACTTTACACCTTATTCACCCTAAAGACATAGAACAATACTACCCCTATTAGACTTATTCAGTTCATACCCTTTAAGTAGGCTGAAAAATATATATATATATATATATATATATATATATATATATATATATATTTTAAAAAAAACAACAATACATCCAAATTTATCCCTAGCCCATTATTATATCTCATCTACCCAACTCTTCTTATAAATAGAACCATCAAATGTGGACTCCACCCCCTACAACGTCTTTTTTAAATTGTGATACTAAACCCTATTCCAGATTTCCAGCAGCTTCCAAATTTTGATCAATAACAACAACAAACGCAAAAAAAAAAAAATCGTAGTTCAACTATCAAACAATGTCCTTAAACTCAAGCCCTTCAACCTCAACCCACCCTACTACTCTTTTATCACTAATGTACGATAGCGATGAAAATCGCAGAAAATCCTATCACAAGGATCCAAAAGATCGTTTATACGTGCCAGCAGATTTAAAGAAGATCGACCAACTCCCACGATGCCGATTTGGGCCAATGTCTGGTTCAAATCCTTCTTCAATGGATTTGGACTAACTCCTCAAAGAACAACTAGAGGAGATGCGAGTTGATGCTTTGAAGTTTGATTTATTTTCGTATTTGGACGATGTAAGAGTTGAAACTCCATATGCAACCCCAAAAGAATCATTTTCACCCTTCCCCCACGAAGTACTCGGTCATTCATCCTCTAAATTAACACATGCGTCTCCCGAAATCAAATTAGCTTCACCCGAAAAGCTTTTTACTATTAGAGACTTGAATTTTTCACCGGGTTCTCCCGAGACAACAATGGAGAAGTGGCCGTTTTTTTGCAAATTATAAATCCATTAACAAGGGAAAGGGCAAATCCAAGAAGAAGCGAAATGTGTTGGGTAATGGTCGATGGAGGCGAAACATTTGGGTAATGGAAAAATTTCGTCAAACCTGGTCGAGCTGTTATAAAGGAGCAGGTGGTAAAGACATCAACTTAAACGAAGTGCCGATGGAGGAGGTACAGCTGCTTGAGAAGAAGAATCAAAACAAAGAGAAAAGTATGAGCTGGCAATGTGTTGATAAATGAAAGTGCTTGTGGCCGTGTGTAAGAAACAGGTGTTTGAGTTGTAGGTTGGATTTATTTATTGTAATGTTTAATTTCATAGTCTCGTAGAGTTCGATTAGTAGTACGATTAACTAGTACTATTATTACTATGCATGGTGGTAGTTAGTGTTACGTGATTATTGGTTTATGAAAACTATTGACACTAATGTTGTCAATTTAAATGGTTTGCAGTAAATTATGAAAAAATATTTTTTCCAAGATATTTAACAATTCCGTCTCAGATATATGATAATAAATCTAGCCTAGTTTTTCTTTCTGACAAGTACATCTTATCATCTACATTATTATTGTAGTTCATAGATTACAATTTAATTTGTGTAAGTACATTTATAACTCAAAAAAAATATTAATTTGTTTAATTTTTAAAAATAGGCTTCGTCCGGTACTTTACTACTGTCTCGTCGTTAATGCTCCCTCGCACTAATGTCGTTGGGCAATCTAAGGATATGGATGTGAGACTCTAGAGATGAGATCTCCTATCTCATCAATTTTTAATATATCATTGGTTATTTTGCGGATGAAATAATATTTTCGGTACTACGTTAGTAATTAGTATCTATGTTCCCAAATAAGTATCTATGTCTTACCTATAAAGTAAAAATGCAAATTCAAATGCGGTGACTTATTTGTTAAACTAACTGTAAAATATCTGTTTTTTTTTATAATATTAAAAGATCTAGCCATGACCATCTCATTTTACAAGAACGACTATCAATCTGGCTAAACACAACACAAAAAAAAACCAAACATGTTGGAAGTCTAATGTTCCCAAATGAAATCTTAAAAATTAATTGTATGGGCTACTATATTTTTGGCAAATTATAACTACAATATTGATATTGTGCAAATTTGAACGAAAATATTGTTATAGGTAATTTTAAATATAGCAATTGTGATTTTCGTGTATCTTTTTGGCTAATTTATACATACCTAGTATTTCATGATCTCAATAATTGTTTTTTTAAGTACTATGATTTATTATAACCCGTGCATTAGCACATCAGATATGTTATATATTATTTAACGATGAAACGTAAGTCACCCTATGAAAAGCCAAATGCCATAATGAACCTGTATTTACCTATTCGGCTTAACAACACGTCAAATAAGTTGTTACAAAGTACGTACTTGAGATTATTACCCAGTAAGGCGTCTTGCTACTTGGATACAAGTTTGAAATTTTATGTAATTGGTCGCATTTATTTAATTTAGAAACCTATTCTGTAATAAATTCAAAGCAGATTAGGGCAGAGCAAAAAGATCAAGGTGAGACCAGGTTAAAACTTCAGATTATAATTTACGTACTGTCAGATATCGTAAAATTGTTATTGGTATATGTCATAAAAGAACATATTTAAAATTTTCATAATGAGACAATTTTTATGCTGTTGAATTATTTTTGATTTTTTTTAATAAGCGTCTGCTATTAGTTTTCCAAAAAAATTTTATTTTTACTAGTTAACGAAGATGTTACTAGTAAATATGACCTATTAAAGTATACAATTGGCCACTTTGGTGCAATTCGAAATTATAAACCCTAGGCTGAATCGATTAGGGTCGAGATTTAACTGAGGTTGGTTAACAAAAGGTAACAAATTGAGTTGCAACCACTTCAATTTATTACTAGTGGGTCCAATACCATACACCTATATTGCCTATATAAGTGTACGACGTTGGTATCCCTTCACCACACAACAATCTTCCATCTTCTGATTTTGCTTTTTATTTTGAAAAATAATATTTTCCCTTTCCTCTCCGTTGAAATGGCTAGTTCACCACCATTTCCGGTAGGCTACCACCTACAACTTATTAAAGGCACTGCATATTTTTGGGCAAGAGACCAAAAATCTGGCCCAGAAATGAATTTTAACAAATATGTGTATTTTTATAGTGAAAATGGTAGCATTTCACTCGACGAGGCGGATTTAATGGATTTGCGAAATGCAATTGCAAATCCTGATAAAATCATACCGGCCAAGATGGACAAGCTTATGATGATGTATGAGTTTGGGAAGGTCGTTCCCGCTCATTTGCCACACACCGGGGATGCAGTTGTCCTTCCAGAGGTACAAGCAGTAATCCCTCGGTTAGAAAATGAACCTATTGAGTATGAAGGGGTGACAAAGCTCATCCCTAAGCTTTTGGTTGACAAAATCGACCCGAAGCCAGTCATACCTCGTAAGGGTCCTATTTACCCCCTTACTTCGCCACCATACACCACGGAAGTTGGATGCTTAACTGATGCATTCCAAATTCTGCATGTTCGGTCTGAGGTGTCGAATGTTGCGTTCATGGTATTCTGCGCCGAAGTTTTAGATAGCAACCCATTAAGCCGCTATCATGTCATCCGAGTTACTCCAGAAAATGAACCTAGTAAGCCTCTTATTGAGAGGGGAACAAGCATAATTTTGTGGAACACTAGACGCATTACAAGACCATCATTTGGGGATGATTTCAAGTGGGATGTTAAAACGCATAACCCAATGCTTGTTATTATCACTGAAGCTCGGGTGGGGAAGATTACATGTGAGCGGATGATGAAGATTCTCAAAACTACTATGATGTGGAAGTTGGAGGAGACAAAATCTCTTGGTGGTGGGACTATCATAATGTGGGATGCTACTAGGGTTCAAGCAGAAGTGCTAGTTTCGGACAACCCAAGTCATGAGCTTCGTGTTTAGGTCGTGTTGGGAGGAAGCAAGGTATTTATGTATTTTTTTTTATTCTTATATTTTTTAAATAATTTTTCTAATATCGTATCAACATATTTTAAGTTACCATTAATATGGTATGTTTATTGTGTAGGATGAGGCTGATGAACCAAGTTCTGTGAAGGGGGAAGAAGAACAAGATGCTTGGTACCAACTAAGACGTATGTCGGTCAAGTCATAAAGTGTGCGTGAAGCTGTTGAAGTTATTATGTCGTTCTAAAATAAATACTAGTAGTTGTTTAAATTTTCTTAGTGTTAAAATGTTTATGTTTTAAGTTATGTATGCCCTATATAACGTGTTAGTTGTATTCTGATTTTATGTTGTATATGACTGGATGTTCCTGTATGGTACCGTATTAATGGACTATCTACTTTGTGTGTGTTTAATGGTATCTATCTTTTCTAATTTGTCTATACTCACAATATAAGTGCAATTGTATTTTGAAATAAATCTAAAATTGAAATTAGATAGATTACCATAAACAACATTCCTAAATAGTCTAATTTATTTACACGAATATAGTTTATCAAAAAAATATAATCTATCATGTTCTCTATTTTATGACAAGTACAATAGTACATAATAACGTGACGTAACAGCCGTAAAAAGAACAATTACCACATACCATTAAGCAAATTCATTTGTTGTTAATGTTTATGACGTGAATAAAATTGCAAAAAATGTAGTATCTATTATTCCGATAATACACCGTCACATCTAATTTCCTAATTACTGTGAAAAATTACAAACAAAACATAACCAAGTAATATTGTAATAATATTGACAGTGGATAGTGATATCCATTGTGATTTAAACCAATTAACACAAATTTTGGGGTCCTTTTGTTAGATGGGCCTACAGATCCATGGAGGGACTCTAAAAGTCGGAATACGTCAAAGAGCAAAAGGGGCCCATAATTTTATGTCAAAAGGTTGATGGAGTCGATAGTTTGGGCACCACAACCGAAATAAATAAATTGTTTTCGTCACGTGATTCGGCCTCAACGGGATATAAAATTTTAGTTAAGTTACAGTAATTATTGTGTGTTAAAATTTTAGTTAAGTTACAGTAATGTAATGTATTATTGAGGACTCTGAAAGTGTGGATAGTCATTTGTTCGCATTTACCTTATTGCTTAAAATAATTTTTAATATGTTTAGTGTTTGTATATTTAGCTTGAGAAGTATTTTATTTTTCCTTGTTTTTAGGAGTATGTGTATTCATAGAATTGTCAATAATTATACTTGCACATTAGTTTCTAACGTATAAAAATATGTATCATACAAAATCAAAATTATTTTTTGGAATATTAACACAAATTTGAGTTAGTACTTTTTTTCTTAGGGAATCCAAGATTAGTTTTTGCAAGATTAACACTTTAATATATATTGGTATTGAGAGTATAAAAATATTTAGCACGATCTAATTAAGATGAGTGTTTCCAATTAAGGTCCATAAAATGGATGTTGTGCATGGCCCTATCTAGAGTTGTTGTTGCAAGTTTAACACAACTGTATCATAAAATCAAAATTAGTTTTGATCAAATTGTATAATATAAGACCCGAAGATATTGGGCCCTATCTAGAGTAGTTATTGCAATTTTAACACAAATGTATCATGACCAACAAAATCAGTTTTGATCCAATTGTATAGTATAAGACCCGAAGGTATTGGGCCCTATCTAGAGTAGTTGTTGCAATTTTAACACAAATGTATCATGAATCCAACAAAATCAGTTTTGATCCAATTGTATATTATAAGACCCGAAGGTATTGGGCCCTATCTAGAGTAGTTGTTGCAATTTTAACACAAATGTATCATGAATCCAACAAAATCAGTTTTGATCTAATTGTATAGTATAAGACCCGAAGGTATTGGGCCCTATCTAGATTAGTTGTTGCAATTTTAACACAGGTGTATAAAGATTGTACAAGGTGATGGTATAAAGCATGTTTCCAGAAAATTACCTCGAAAGCTAGTTCAACAACAGTTGTTACAAATTCGGTATTAGCGCAGGCTATAACAGTCTAGAAGGTTGCCGACACACTGGAAGATCCATCGGAATAATAATTATGTGGGAAACTATCATCATCTTCGAGAATGAAATCCAAGTGACTAGGTCGTACATCGTCTGCCAGAAGTCCACAAACCTGTTAACACATCAATGACCTTATTCATATTGTACACAAAAAACAATCAAACCTTAATCAAATTATAAACAACTAAATTACATACGTGAATTTTTCCTATGGCGTTTGTTGGACTGTCATCTGCTTGGACTTTCAAATTTGTTGGGACTATCTTAGCCTTTCAGGAAAATGGAAGCATAATTAAACGATAGTTATACAAAAATAGATTTTTTGATAGACTTACCTTTCAGGAAAATGGAAGCATAACTAAACGATATTGGTACAATAGTAGATTTTTTGATAGATTTACCTTCTTTTTTGGAGGTTTTTTGTAACCAATTTCAGCTAGAGTTTTATATCGTCCAGCTTTTGGCCTCCCTCGACCTCTCTTCTTGGGAATGGGGTCTTTCAATACTATGCCAATATTGTCACAAAGTGCACCGGAAGGTGGTCCAACAATTGCTTGATCAGCAAGTGCTTGATAAGCTGGTGGCTTATGAACTGATGATGTAGTCGCTCTATCTTCTGAACTTGGTATAACCGTAGCAGCACCTTCTCCGGGGTAGCTCATAGCTACGGTTTGCTCTAGCTTCCTCTTCATACACTTATTAACTTCAGACTTTAATCTAGTAAGCGATGTTAACACCGTATCCACCGTCTCATCATTAACCATAGCCGCCTCATCACATATCCCTTCAAACGCATTCATAAGCCTATTGTAGCGGATAACTTCAATTGACTTACTTGGATCATGGTAGGACACCTTGACCCTTGTGTGCTTACGTTGTATATCTTTACGCCATCTGTTAACAACATACTTGTTTGGAATTTCTTTCACAAAATTAAGATCAAGGATCCTTATTATGTGCTTACACATGATACCATGCGTTTCAAATTTACGACAATCACATAATATCTTCTTAGTGTCCGTGTTGAATGTTGCACAATAGAATCGACGACGTTCAGTTATTACTTCCTCGCTGGATCCTTCGGGGACTATCCACACACGGTCCTCAAGAACGTATTGAATTTAATTCTCAGATACTCTAATTTCATCCCGAGGATAGCAATACATCATCCTACAATATTCTGTTTGTACCTCTTGAAACTTTGTGTCAGTTTACAACTTTTGAAATACCTTCTCCACATCAAACCCAGTGACTAGTCTTCTGAGTTACTTTGAGCATTTTGCATCTGCGTTGATCTCATCCTGAACCTGCTTTGTCATTGCTCTGGAGTACTTCTTGGGGAATTCGAACAATTTTGTGTGACGGTTAACAAACCCATCGAAAAAGCTGTTGATACTCTCCACTCTTTGTGTTATCTTCATTCCTGCCCAAAAATATTCCTTCATAAAAGCAGGCACCCACATATGTCGTTCCTTGTAAAGCCCGTTCAACCAATCATTATCCTGCAGCGCGTACTCCTTGACAAACGCTAACCACCGGCTTTCAAACTCTTCAACAGTAAAGCTTTCATATACGGTTCCCTTCAGCTCATTCTTCAATTCTTTATACCTAAAAATCATATACTAACTTTAGTGACTGAATCAACATTGTTAGTCTTACTAGGTATATCTTATATAATAATAACAATTGGTTTCACCGGTAATGATACACATAGATAATGCCACGCGAGTTATAAACGATTATTATCGTAATGATACAACGGTAATGATACACATACAGTTATGAGAAATTGTATTATGGTTTTATTAATCATTTTGTAAACGATTAATATACGAGTATAAATAACGAATGTACTATCTACTCAAAACGCATTTTGGTACACACATACCTTTTACATTTACCAAGCTTCTCTGGAATTGTTTTCATTATGTGCCAAATGCACCAACGATGCCTTGTTGATGGCATTATTTCCTCCAGTGGTTTCCGCATTGCAGCCCTTGATCAGTTAGTATTGCTACTGGTGCACATTTATTCATGCATTCTAACCATTGTTTAAATATCCAACGATATGTATCGCAATCCTCGCGGGAAACCAAAGCACAACCCAACAAAATTGATTGTCCATGGTGGTTAACACCTACAAAATTGACAAATGGTAAATCATACTCATTTGTCAAATACGTAGCATCAAAACACACAACATCTCCAAACTCTTCAACGCATCACGACTCCTTGCATCAACCCACAATACATCTTTCAGTCGTCCTTCATTATCTAATCTCTGTGAATGGTAAAAATTCTGATTTCCGGCTTGCATTTTTGCAAAATAAGCCATCATCGCGGTCGAATCACCCCCCACCATTTGTAACCTCCGTTCCTTGTAGACCTCGTGTTGAAGGTCTTTTACGGTAAATGAAATGTTCTCTGGTCCACCACTTTCATTAACCATACAACCGTGAATCTGAGATACAGGAACACCCTCTTCAAAATAATTCAACAGCTTCCTCCTAACGTTGGATGTGAAGTTCTTCATCCGGTACTCTTTAACTAGCTTTGCCTTACCTAGTGACGTTAAGTGGGTATGGTTCAACTGGACTTTCTTTATTGTCCACTCACCATTCCTATCAACACTACCATAAATCATTGCTTGGCAACCACACTTTTTCGACCTCCGTTTTCGACGACCAAGTTCATCCTCACATACTACTCCATCAACAGCTCCACCAGACCCTGACACATCCATTGATTTTGCCCTCTTCTTTGCCTCCCTCTGAGCCCTCATGTCTGGTCCCCCCCCCCAACACTCACACCTCCAAGTTGTTGTTGTACGATCCCTATTCGGACCCTTAGAATAAATGCCTTGCGCTCTACATACCCCAAATCCTATTTGTTCTGCATATTCTTTGTAATAAGCTTCTATATCTTGCCATTTTATAAACACCATTCCAATTGCAGGAGCCTCGACATATGTGACTATACTAATATGATTACTGGCCACAATGGTTTCAACCGTTTCCACTGTTTTGATGGGGGACTTATTTAGCCTTGGTGATCGAAGGTAAATAGATGGAGTGATTCCCCCCTCTACGTAAGGTACAATTTCATCTCCGATTTCACAAATACGATTTCCAGAATGTTCAAAACAAGGCTCCTCTCTACATCTGCACCTAACCCGACTCCCCTTATCTTGCAAACCACTATCTATGCACCCACCAACTACAGGCGAAACATTACACTCTTCCATGGCTACTAGTTCAGAGTCTTCAAACTTCTAACACAAACACAAACAAAAACAAATACTATCCACGTCCAAATAATCGAATGCGTATTATCACATAACACTTACTTCAGGAATCCAAACATTTCAATAATCCAAACATTTACTTCACCAACAAAATTTACTTCAGGAATACAAACATTTCAATAATCCGTGATAACCATAAAATAAAATACTCATTATATATGATGAAAATAAAAAAATAAAAAAATAAAAAAAACCAGTTTTCAAAGATGCTAAAAAAATGAACTTACTTATGGTGATCGATTAATGGTAATCGACTTAACCAACAATCCGTTAGAATAGATACCAAAATCACTCACACCAATCTAGCATCGTTGCAACTTCACTTGCCAGAACAATGGATTTTTGATTGTAGAACACCAACAAAGAAGAACCAAGTATGTGGATGTAAAAAGGACAAATCTTGCCATTGGAAAGTAGTTAACAGTGATGGCATCCGTTACTTTTGAGGCCATGAGAGATAGCCTAGTCATTAGCTGAGTAATTCCCATCCACCACATATATGGCTAGGTGGATGGTTACTGTTCACGTTTATTACATTTTTGCCACCTTGATTTGTTTTGTAAATTGATCATGAAGATCAACAGGGGCGCGCTCGGCAACCATTAAGAGCACTTGTAATTAAGAACAGTTGAAAAGGCCTAGAATACAGGGGACGGGGAAATTCACCGAAGAATCATTGCAAGATGGGACTATAAATAAAGTTTCAAAGAAATAAGAAGGCAACTTTCACTTGCCAATCAAATGATTAACTAAGTACATAGAATCATTCACAAAACGCTCGTATCCAAAAAACAGCCGGATAAACTCAATTATTCTAAAACAAACCTCCACTTATAATTTTTGAACAAGATTTGAGGGGTAACATAAATTATAAATTTTTTCAAGATAAAAAAACTATTTAACAACACCATACACACATACAAAAAACTATTTAACAACTCCATACAGACATACAAAATATGAAAGAGTGAGGAAGTAATACCAGGACACTAAGCTAGATTACTTTTTCTAGAAGATAAGCTTCTCCTCATCATAATTCAGACTATCAATAAATTGAATTTTTCCTTTACTCAAATTCACCACAAATAAGCAATAGTGATTGCACCAAACACAAAAGTCAAAATATCTGCAACAATAATATCACCATTAGTCAGAATAAAAAAAAACATATAGATTGCATGTTTGATATTATAGTGACCTCTTTTAAAAAACTACTTATACTTTCTCAATTTTCAATAGTCACTGTCATTGAACAAAGGTATATATAACCTAAAAAAAAGGAACTATATTTATAAAAGCAACAAAAAACAGAAAATTATTACCTGCTCCACTTCTGACAAATAAAAAATCATTGCAAGCTATTTTCATCCACTCATCCAAACCTCAATAAACACTATCCATTAGTGTGAATTGTCATCACTACCTGCATCTTTTACTAATTAATGTAACCTTCAAAATAGTCAAAAATAAATGTTTCTTACTAACCCTAAACAAGTAAGAAGTATAAAATTGTATAATAACAAAAAAAAAAAAAAAACAAGAGATAATTAGAAAATTCACACTAACGAAGAACCAAAGTACAATTTTCGAGGTCCATCCTTCATATATTTCTGATTTTCATTGAAAGCAAAGCAAAGCCTAGCAATCCAAAATATACCACTAAACATGATTTACGAAGGCTCTCCTAATGTGTAGAATTCTTGCCTTTGAATCAAATACTTTTAACGAAAGAATACCAATAGTTCACTAAGTTAAAGAGTATAAAATAAGAATTAAAAAGGTGTTTTATTTCATAAATAAATAAATAGATAACATAAAATAAATGTAATTAAACACAACATTATTTACTTAGAAGCCAAAAAAAAATCATTGATAATACAGTAGTCAACAATCTCTAGGACTAATGGATCCAATAGCTTCATTTCCTTATTATTAGACTCAAAACAAAAAAAAGCGAAATGAGTATAAGCTTTTCATCCCATTTCCAATCCAAAGCCACATAACACTTGGACCTTCCATTCACAAGAACATTCTCAAAACCAATCATAGGTACTTTCCCAGTAATGGCTTCACTCCTAGAATCATTGTAAGTCGCTTTATTATTCTCAAATGTAGAAATCTGATCCAATGTCTCGGGTATCTTGGTTACCCTAATTGCAAGTCTAGAAATCCCATCAATAACAACTTGCACTCGAGGATCCATGAAAAAAGATCATTTTGGGACATTATAGGTACAGAAGAGTTGTTGGCCTCATCAATTACACGGCGAGAAAGAAGCAACATTTTGATATTGTCATTGTTGAAGGAAGAGATTACATGCATATCTCTTTTCATGAACAAAAATAGCTCATGAATGGGCCGTAAAACATTTTTTTTTAAAAAGATCTATTAAAATTTAAATCATATGCAATAATAATAATAATGATATATAATATAAGCCAGCTGCTACTTACATCAATGGCAGCGAAATGGATCTCTTGATCTGACATTGCACCTAGTGGAAGAATGAATTGTATTGTGCCCTGTGTATGTCTCTAAACATGGAAATCAACCACACCAAAAGTCTCAACATTCCCCACAACGGTCTTAACACTCCCCCCAACATTCCTCAAACCTCCCCCCTGCAGTACCCCCAACAACATGTTCATCTAGAAACTCCAATTTAACTCTATTAGGATACACATCTGTAACTAAAATCCCACACCCAAAACTTTTGGACAATTTTTCCTTCTTAATTCTATCCCTAATTAATCATTCCAATGTTGGATTAAGGGTAAAGAAGTACTCAATTCAACATTCCTAAATTTAAACCTATGAAAGTAGATAATCTCTAACATCATAACACAAGCACAACACCACTTAATTTATCCCGTTTTGTAACTTTTCACACCATCACACAATTTTTCAAGAACATATTTAAACCAATTCTGTTGGGTTTTGCAGTGTCCGACATCGCGCAAAAACAAAACCCAATAACCGGATCGCATGCATAATAATTACAACATAAACAAAAGCATGCAAATAAACAAAACACGAACACATAAAGAGAAGAGAGAGAAAGAAACTCACCCTCGACATATGTGATTCGCTCACTTAATGAGCTCAGACTTGAAAGCTTCAAGCTCCGCAAGTGTGAAACCTCCAACGGTTCACACCCTCGCTCATCGAACCGGAACCGGTCCCTACCCCAAAGCTTAGACGGGGCTAGACCAAAAATAACTTAGAGTTTATGAACAAAGGTTTTCTCGCTTTTGGAGATCCCTTTGAGTTCACCAACTCAAGTGAAAATCCCAATAGCCAATAATTGGTATCTATAGGGAAATGTCCCCAAGATTTCCCATCATCTTTCAATGTGGGATAGTTGGTAAAAATGCCAAAAGAAAGAATTAATTTTAATTCCAAATTAAATTAAAATGGCAAGGTAATCATCAAACGACAAGTGGCATAAGGTGAGCAAGGGGTTAGGTAAGGACCACAAGGGGAGGACCACCTTCCCCTTGCTCCCCAAGAAAACTGCACCTCACAAAAACGGTGCAATAGGAGGCGGCCAACTGGCAACCCGCCTTGGGCACCAAGGTAGCCATGCTGGCACCTGGTCCCTTGGCTGGGCCTACCCAGCTGTTCCTTGCCGAATCAGCCCACAACAGCAAGCCAAGCATATGCGGTCTGCTTGTTGCTGGGCGCTGCTGCTGCACCAGCCTCCCTCGCTAACCCGCAGAAGCTGTTGTGCGATGCGGGGTGCTGCTGCTCTTGCTAGGCAAGCAGTCTGAGCTAGCTAGCACTAGTAGTAGCCAGTGAGGCCCAACGCGCTACCGTGCGGCTGGCCTTGCTAGCATTGCTACACACGAGGTCGGCCAACAAGCTCCAGCCAGCACGCGCATAGGCTGCTGGGCTTGCGGCCTTGCTAACGTTTAGGCTAGGAGCCCTACATAGCCTAGCCCTCACTTCGCTAGGCCAATGCAAGGTTACGGCTATGTATTGACTTGTTGTTTGACTGATTTTTCCGTCTCGCCGATTCCTAAATTCGACTCAAGTTTCAACGCTCGACTTCGACGCCGTAAGGTCGGAATCCGACGTGTTAGTTCGTAAAATCTTTATCGACTTTTTTAATCCTTTAAATTAATTCGTCGCTTTGGTTCGGTTACACGATTGGGTGTATCCCGAAGGGTTTAGTGAAGAGCAAGTTTTAATATTAATTATACATTAATATTACTAATCGGAAGCGACCTCTAGCTAGGCATTCCGATCACTTGACCTCATTGAATAATTAGCTTTCCTAATTAATTTCGAACCCTCTATCGGAATAATACACTTGTTCGAAGGACACCATTCCTTTCAATCTCCCACTTGTCCTTCCGGATAAGTGTGCTGATTGTGTATAGCCTGTTTCCTATGTTACTTAATGTCTTTTCATGAACTATAAGGAAAGATTCTTCGTCATCCTTATTACGTCCAGAAGTGTTTTTCGATTTCCGAGTTCGACTGTCAATAAGCAGATGATTTCTAAAATCCATCTGAGCACGGCCATGCATTTTCACAGTCTCGCTGTTCGAGAGGCCTTCTAATCAACAAAGACATGTTCCCTACTGTTAATAGGGGGACATTCCCAATCTTGCATTGTTAGCTTCCCTTACTAAGAGGGCCTAGCCGCCCAATTGTTGCCTTTATAATCCCCTTTTACGACAGAAGTTTGACAACATCAAAGTGGACTAGTACTCAAACAAGAGAGCTAACAACACTCATGGTCGAGGAAAGAGGTTCTGATAGCTATAATGAGCGATATACTTATTGATTAGGGGATTTTTCCCCGCCACGTGGACCACTCAAATCCTGCCATGTGTCATCCACGTGGACCAATTAGAGTCTGCCACGTGTCACCTCGTGAAAGGTCCAATGTGGATCAATCAGGCCTCAACACGTGGCAGACATATAGCCAACCAAGAAAGCTGGCCTCTTATGGCCTAAAGTTCCAAGCAAAGCCCAATCAGCCCTAGGTTTACTGAAACCTAGTATTGGGCACATTTTCCAACACCCTATAAAAGGGAGATGTTTCCCTCTAAGAAACATCTATTCAGAAATATTCAATTCACATTAACTCTCCATCAGAGAAAGTCAGACATCTGACACCTCGAACTAAGCAATTACATATTGCAAATTCTCTCTTGGAATCCGAGAGAGACCCTTTACTTTCTGCACTTTACTCCTCATACACGTTCTAACTTGATTGTCGAAGGCGGAGCTCCCACCCACCGGAGTCTCCGTTGTTTTGCAGGTACAGGCATCCAGAAGTCAGTCTTGGAATTGTTACTGTCCCGAAGGATATAAAAAAACCCCGAAACATTTGTCGCCGTCTGTGGGGAGAGTACTTCAAAGATGACTTCACAAGAACCTGTACCACCTCTTAATGAGAAACGGCCTACGACCAACGTCTAGGTCTTCTCAGACCAAGATACGGATGACGACTATGAAGTCGCCACCCATACGGCCCCTGACAGATCCCTCAGGACACGCCGCATCCGTCCCACCGAAAGGAGGGAACGGAACACTGACCAGGCAGCCCCAATGAAACAGTCGGCCAACCGACAAGTCAGCCTCAGGCGGCCGAAGGATCCACCCCCATCACTACAAACGAGCTCATGACCCTCATGACAAGTTTTAAAGGGGAGATAAAGGATCTTATTGATAAACGGACGACTGCCCCTACCAAGAAGCCCTCTTATTCTGGGAGGAAAAAGCCGGTCAAAGACCGAGAGGCCACTCCTTACCCTAAACCGAGGGAGGGACAGAAACCCTTGATAAACTTGGTTGGACTTCGGTTCCCTAAGCCAGGAAAGAGGAAGGCCATCCGGCATATACAACCGGATGGTTCCAAGAAAACATATTCCGATGCTCGAATGATAATCCAGCAAAAGAAGAATATGCAACTGTCAGAGTCGGTCTCCACGTCGAATTTCAATGACAGCTTTCAGAATGCCTCAATAAGGTATTCCCAGTCAAACCAAGAAGACCAGACAGGCGGCCCCATATGCGCCTCAACAGCCATACATGCCGTATGTACAACCTTATATGCGGCCCACTCTCTTCGGAGGGCAAGCGGCACCTAATGTCCAGCCCTTGGACTGGCTATACTTCGAATGCTAAGACTTGGTGAACAACCCTCGCTTTCTCCAAGGTAATAACTGAGACCGCACAGCCGGCCAAGGTGAAGAATGTGTTGGTAGGTACTTATGATGGTACCACCAATCCTGAAGACCACCTGATGGCATACACCTACGTTATGTATCTACAAGGGTTGGATGATGCTACTTGGTGTAGATGCTTCCCGGCCACATTAAAGGGCGTTGCCCAGCAATGGTTCGGCAACCTGCCAGCCGGATGCATCAATAACTTTAAGACGCTTGCATACTTGTTCGCGTCAAATTTCTCAATGAATATTGCAAAGAAGACAAGTCTCGACTTGGGAGCCATACAGAAGGGAGAGAAGGAGGGGCTGCGTTCATATATAAGGCACTTCAATCTGATGAAAATAATTCAGATTCAAGGGCTGTCTGATGAGGTAGCCTACACAGACTTTTTCAATGGTCTGAAGGACGGGTCGGCCTTCAAGTTCAACCTCGTCAGAAAGAGAGTGGTTACCCTCCAAGAGGCACTGATGGAGGCGGATGCCTATATACAGGTGACCGAGCTCTGCAACATCAGTAAGCAGTCGGACTCAAAGAGGTCTGACAAAAAAGAGAGTCGGCCATCAAGGCCGGCTAACAAAGAAGAAAAGAAAAGAAAACAAGTCTGGGTGGTTGAATCCTCTGAACAGCCGTCCTAGAAGAAAAAAAGAGAAGCGAAGACGTACTCCGTAAAGTACGAATTCAATAAAGACTGTTACTCCATCCTCATGGAGATTAAGGACCGGGTCTCTATTGAAAAGCCGACTCCTATGAAGGGTTCCGCCAAAAATCGGAACAAAAACAAATACTGTCACTACCATGAGGATATTGGCCACGACACCAACGAATGCTATAGCCTCAAGCGGCTGTTGGATCGTCTTGCTAATAAAGGAGTCCTCAAGTCTTATATCTTGAGGTCCAAGGTTACCTTGCAGACTAACCCTGGACAGTCGTCCAAGAAGAACCTCCACTCTACTAATAGCTCGGATACGGATGAAACTCCGATCTATACAATAGCAGGTGGCTTCGCTGGAGGCGGCCCTACCATCTGGGGCAGTAAAGACTATGTCAGGCGGTTTGATGTTAACTCAGTCGACGAGGGACAGGCGTCCAAGGACTACTTCCCCGAAGTTGTTATTACTGAGGAAGACAAGGGCAAAGTCAGGAGGCCGCATGATTACCCTATTGTCATCGAATGCAAAGTGGCCAACCAAAGAATTGGCCGGATCCTCATTGACACTGGGAGCTCGTCTGATCTCATCAGACACAAGTGCCTGGCCAAGCTCAGGTACAAGCCCGAGAGTATGCACCAGGTCTCTCATCCTTTAGTGGGATTTGGGGGTGGTGTGGTACATCCAGTAGGACGAATAGACTTACCCATTCATCTAGGCGAGAAAGAGGATGGACGCCACATGGTGGTCTGGTTCTTAGTTGTTGAAGAACTAACGGCCTATAACATGATTTTGGGGCGCCCTACCCTGAATGAATCCAAAGCTGTTATCATCCCTTTTCTTATGCTTCTCAAGTTTGAGAGGGATGATGGACCAGTTGGCTCCCTACGGAGAGACTAGAAGATGGCCAGGGAGTGCTACCTCTCTAATGTCAAGCCCATTGTAGTCGCAGCCGGCCCTAGTGGAGAAACTACTGATCTTGACCAAGTCAAGGAAGCCGCGCCTACTGCAACAGCAGCCGACAAATAGAGAAAGGCCAACCAAATGATGGCCGAGAAAAAAGACAGGCAATAGCAATCACTGATCGGTCAAAGGCTGGATGAGCTCCGTCCCCAGCCGGCTGGAGAACACATGGACATCGTCCTAGATGACTCTTGTCCCGACTGGACTGTTAAGGTCAGGACGACTGCTTTTGTTAAACTCGATGCAGACTTGCACCACTTGTTAAAGGAATTCAAAGACATCTTTGCCTTTGAAGTGGACGAGATGCCAGGCATCAGCCCGGATCTAGCCGTCCACAAACTTGCTGTGGATCCTAAAAAGAAGTCGGTAAGGCAAAAGAAGAGGAACCATGGTGAAGAAAAAAGCCAGGCGGCACCCGCCAAGGTGAAGAAATTGTTAGATGCTGGTTTCATTCGGCAATGCTACTTCCCTGATTGGGTTGCCAATGTTGTGCTTGTAAAAAAGCCAAATGGAACCTGACGCATGTGTGTAGACTACACAGACTTGAACAAGGCATGTCCGAAGGATAGCTATCCTCTCCCAAAGATCGACAGTCTGGTCAACTCTACAGCCGGCCATGCCTTGACGAGCTTCATGGACGCCTATTCAGGCTTTCACCAGATACCCCTGTGGAAGAAAGATCAAGAAAAGACAGCATTCGTCACTGATCAAGGGTTATTCTGCTATACTGTGATGCCATTTGGTTTGAAGAATGCGTCGTCTACCTTCCAAAGAATAATTAATACAGTCTTCATTAATCAAATAGGTAGGAATGTGGAGGCATATATTGATGATATGATTGTTAAATCCAAACTCCAGACGGACCATCTTACAGATCTCCGAGAAACATTCGCCACACTCAGGCGGCACCAGGTCATGATGAATCCCAAGAAATGTGTTTTAGGTGTTGAGTCTATGAAGTTCCTCGGATTTCTGATTGATCAAAGAGGGATAGAGGACAATCTAGAGAAAATATAGGCGGTCATAGGCATGCAGTCTCCCCGCACTGTAAAGGAAGTTAAAAAATTAACAGGTTGTCTGGCGACATTGGGGATTCCTCAGTCGGTCAGGCGACAAATGCCTCTATTTCTTCCAAGCAATAAAAAAGAAGACTATGTTTAAATGGGGGACGGATGCAGAGGTGGCCTGCCAAAAGTTGAAGGAACACTTGCACTCTTTACCGAGGCTCGTCAGCCCTCTGTCAAAGGAAGTGTTATACATGTACTTGGCCATCTCTGATCATGTTCTCAGTGTTGTTCTCCTTGCTGAAAGAGACGGCTTCCAGCTCCCCGTCTATTTCATCAGCCATGTCTTGAAGAATGCTGAGTTACGGTACCCATGGTTGAAAATTTTGGCTTGGCCCTCTTCATGGCAGTCAAGAAGCTGAAACCTTACTTATTGGCACATCCGGTCATGGTCTACACTGACCAGCCAATCAAGCGGCCACTGACAACCATGGAATCATCCGGCCGAATTATTAAATGGGCAATTGAAATGCAAAGTTTAGAAATTACTTTTGAGCCAAGGAAAGCAGTGAAGGGGCAGGCACTTGCAGACTTCATTGTTGAAATGACTAGGCCGACTAATCTAGAAAATCCTGACCAAGTCTGGAAGGTATATGTGGACGGGAGCTCCACAATGAACGGCTGTGGTGCAGGCGTCATATGTCAGTCTCCTGAAGGGGACAAATATGAATATGCACTGCGTTTCAAGTTCCAAGCCTCAAACAATGAGGCAGAATATGAAGCCCTACTAGCCGGCATCCGCATGTGCAAGGCGGCTGGGGCAAAGAAGGTGGATGCCTGTTCAGATTCACAACTGATTGTTAGCAAATACCATGGTGACTATGAAGCTACACATCTGGCTATGATCAAGTATTTATAGGCGGTAAAAGAAGAGGTCGGGACACTTGAAGAATTCCACTTAAGTCAAGTGCCCAGGTCCGAGAATAAACAGGCGGATGCCCTCTCCAAATTGGCATCATTCGCCTCCTGTGACACACCAAGGTCTGTTTTCTGGGAGGTGATGGAAAAAAGGAGCATTGAAGAGGAATCTATTGGAGTCCTTGATCGAAGCTCAACCTGGATGGATGGCATCCGGGCATACTTAACAGACGGCACCCTGCCGGATACTTACCAAGTGATGATTGTAATGAAAAAGCGTGCGTCTAACTTTGAGATTCACAAAGGGGAACTTTTCAAGAAGGGTTATCCACAACCTCTTTTGAAGTGTGTTACCTAAGAGAAGGGCCGAGAGGTCCTCGAAGATTTGCATTCAGGGTTCTGTGCCTCCCATATAGGTGGCAGGACACTAGCAAAGAGAGCCAGGCGGCAAGGCTACTTCTGGCCTACCCTTGAAGCAGACTCCATGGAGATGGTTAAAAAATGTGACAAGTGTCAAAGGTTTGGCAGGCTCATCCATCGTCCGGCCACTGACCTAACGGCTATCCATAGCCTAGTACCATTCGCCAAATGGGGCATGGACATTTTGGGTCCCTATACGCCTGCTACAGGCGGACGGAGATATATTTTGGTAGCAGTCGACTACTTCACCAAGTTGGTAGAAGCGGAGGCAGTCAAAGGCATCAAAACCAAAGATGTCATCTCCTTCATTTGGAGAAATGTCATCACTCGGTATGGGGTACCCATGTCTATGGTTTTTGACAATGGACCTCAATTCGAGACGCCTGCTCTCAAGGACTGGTTGGGAGACCAAGGGATCTCTCATTGTTTTGCATCAGTCGGCCGCCCCCAAGCAAACGGCCAGGTTGAAGCATTCAACAAGTTAATCTCTGATGGCATCAAAAAGAAAATTGAAAGAGCTGGCGGCCTATGGGCTGACAAGCTACTGCATGTTCTGTGGGCCATCCAGACGACTGAAAAAGGGGCGACTGGTGAAACTCCATTTCTCATGGTTTATGGGGCAGAGGCTATTTTGCCTATTGAGCACTATGAGCCGACTCTTCGAGTCATGCTTTATGACGAAGAGGCTAATTGGGAACCCATGCGACTAGCATTAGATTCACTTCCAGAGCAATGCATCCTTGCACCATGAGATCTATCGTCTAAGAATGACGAGAGCTTTTAATAAAAGAGTGCACAAGCGGCCCCCAAAGGCAGGGGACTTTGTGTTACGAAATATGGAAGCAGTCGGTAGGGCCAACGAGCAGGGAAAGCTGACTCCTAAATGGGACGACCCCTACCAAATCTATGAAGAAGTTTGAGGCGGCACCTACCGCCTGGAAACACCAAACGGCAGACAGCTAGCCATAACTTGGAATGTAGACAACTTAAAAAAGTACTACTTCTGAGATTTGTAAACTATTTGTAAACATATCAATAAAGTTTGCAATTTATTCAATTATTGTGCAAGTCTCCTCAGTGGGGCAAGCCGCCTGTGCAGAACACAGTCGACCTTATTTCTTTAAAGTACTTGAGTAAAAACGATAAGTCTAGACGACTTAGCAATCTGTTCTTTTCTGAACAATCTAATGAGGCCACAGGCCGGATGATTAACCTAAGGCCCATAGCCGAATGATCTTTTTAAAATTAAACTAATACGTCTGTCCCAAAACTTGAGCAGACGTCCGGCGACATCCATCCGGGTGAATTCGTCGCAGAGAGCATCTCCCATTTGGGTGGCACATTGCTCTATAAACCTATAACAAACGGCCCTACCGAGTGTCTACTTGACAACCTCGTAGTCGTTTGACTTGAGACAAAGATAAACGTACCGCTATACTGTAAACACGCGGTAGACAGTTAAAATCTAAGTCAGAAACCGCCTGTTATTGCTTGGGACAATACAGTCGGCCTAATTTGAGTAAATAGCCAAGCAAAACTTGGCGAATAAAGAGGAACCATGCGGCCAAAGCCGCCTGTTTCTTCTACTCACTCAAATCAAAGTGACAGATTGATTAACCGCAATGGTTAACTCATGGTCACTCCGGCAAACGTAAGATGGATCCTAAACGGTGCGAACCAAGCTGCCTGTGTTTTGGCAAACAGACGGTATTCAGCCACTATTCCTCTAAGTTGCAAACACAACAGACGGCCACTGCCGACTATTTCTTTTGATTACTCAAGTACAAGTGACGGAGATTGATCAACCTAAAAAGTTCACAGTCACTCAACAATTTACATTTGGAATCAAAGAGGTACGAATGAAACCTCCTTGTTTTTGGCAAACAGACGGCCTTCGGCCACTATTCCTATTATTGTTAGCGCACCGAGGAAACTACCTTGATTAAAAATGTCCAGATTGGCGCATGTTCTATACAAGCACCAACAAGACGGACTATTTACAATCAATACAATAAACTAAGTACGAAACTTAGTTACAAAACCAAGGTTCGTCAAGAATTATATTGAGGCCGAGAGCCGAGTTATGCTAGGTGTTCTCCTGGGCAATGACCAACTGACCGCCTGGTTTGGGACAATCACCATAGTGATTGATTAATCTAGAATTAGTAATACTCAAAAGTATCAAAAATTCCAAGTCAATCAACTCACCTTTGAAAACCAAGCGCCAGTCACCCAGGGGCAAGAATAGTATTAAAAGCATTCATGAAAACAATTAGCAAGCTACATACACTTAGTAAAATTCATGAAAAGCGGAAAAAAAAAAATTCAAAATTTGAAGAAAACTGGCAAAAACAGCCGGATGATTTATATAAATTGTCGGCCAGATGACCGATTGGAAATGTTGAAATTTAAAAATTTTATATAAACCCCGACCCCTTGGTCGGGGAATGATAGAGAAATTGGCACGCAGACCAAAGAATAGACTAAGCTTCTGGAGCAGGCTTCTCAGATTCAGGAGCCGTATCCTTCTGATCCGCGGCCGGATCCTCCTTTTTCTCGCCATCCGCCTCCTCCTCCTCCTCCTGGTCCGACTCCCCAGAGGTGGAATCAGACAACTCGCCACCCTCCTTTTCTTCATCATGGTCTTGCCCCATGATGTTGTCATTGTACTCTTGGGCACTAGTGGAGATTAATTCCTCCAGCTGTCATAGCTGGTCCCTGGGAAGAGAGCCACCCAGGTCATCTCCATGATGAAGTTGTTGTCCTCCATCATGCCCTTGACCAGCGCCTGTTTCTCCTCGTCGGCCTTGGAAGTGTACTTTTGGGCAAGCTGGGTCTCCTGGTTGGCCAGCTTCTACTTCAGCTTGTCTACCCGACTGCGAAGGCCGGCTGCTTCATTGTTCGCCTCCCTTAGAGGCGCGAGCTCAGCCTTGAGGTCCGATACGGACTTCTCCAGCTCAAAGATCCTCTTTTGGGCCGCCTCAAAGTCCCTCTTGACCAACAAATTGGCATACGCCTGATAATACAGTATGCCAATGGTCAGAATTTCATTTTGAGCAATCTGGAATATAGCTTTGTCATAATCAGAGGCGGCCCGGGCCTTCGCAGCCTTTACCTCTTTGAGGGACATCAGCATAATCAATACCCTGTACGTACTTGGTGTAAATGCGGTCAATAGACCGACTGCTCTCAGAGGTGCTAGGCGACTGCCGATTGACCCTCAAAGGGTAAGGAAAAGGACACAAGTCCTTGATACCCTCAAAGGGACGGCTGGAGATTTTGGGGTACATGGCCTCCTGGCCTTGAGGCCACGTGCTTCCTGGTTCTCCCAGGAGTCGTCACGTCACCAGCCGTCTGTTTCCTAACCTTAGGATCCGGCTGGGTGGAGGAGGAAGGCTTTGCTAGAGTGGCCTGCAAAATAACAACAATAAGTAAAAAAAACAGGCGGCAGAAAAACTAAATGAAGCTGTTAAGTTCAAAGTTCACCTTTGATACCTGTACAACAGGCGACTCTTCAGCGGGCCGCATACCAAGGATGACCGAGCGGTACTGAGCAGCGGCTTTTTTGGAGGCCGAGAGTTTCTCCATGGCTTTGTCTGCAAAAGATGAATCAAGGAGTTAGTTTGATACAAAACAAAACAAGTTTCACAAGACATTTAAACAAGCGGTCAGCTACCTCTCGGCATCTCATCGCTTAGGCCACAGGCGGCCAGGTATGTCCCATCGTATAACCACTTATACTTGGGAACATAGTTTTGAGGAATGAATTCCCTCACCCCGGTCTCGGGGTTCGCCTGTATGACTACTTTGAAGAGTCCTCTGTTAAGGATCTCTTCTTTGGCTTTACGGGGAACAGGCGGCAGCTCAAAGCATATGGAATCTAATTCATCTTCTCTTGCTCATCAGGTGTCTTCGGACACTGTTTCTTGCTGAGAGTTATGCCATGTGACATGGGTAGGTGGCCTCTCTTGGCTTCCTCCATATTGAATCGTGCCAGTACCTTATTAATATAAGTACTTTGGCTCAATCCAATCATCCTTTAAGATCTATCCCGATAGATTTTGATGCCTAATATGTATTGTGCCTCTCCCAAGTCCTTCATTGAAAAACACTTTCCAAGCCAAGCCTTTACAGACTCCAACATTGGAATGTTGTTCCCAATGAGCAATATGTCATCGACATATTAGACGAGGAATGTGATGTCGCTCCCACTGACCTTCTTGTAAACACAACACTCATCCGGATTCTTGATAAAACCAAACTCACTTATGTCTTCATCGAATCGCAGATTCCAACTTCTGCTTGCCTGCTTTAATCCATAAATGGATTTTTTAAGCTTGCATAACTTCCCGGCATTGTTTGGATCTAAAAAACCTTTCGGCTGTGTCATGTACACAATTTCTTCCAAAATCCCATTAAGGAAGCTGGGTCTCCTGGTTGGCCAGCTTCTACTTCAGCTTGTCTACCCGACTGCGAAGGCCGGCTGCTTCATTGTTCGCCTCCCTTAGAGGCGCGAGCTCAGCCTTGAGGTCCGATACGGACTTCTCCAGCTCAAAGATCCTCTTTTGGGCCGCCTCAAAGTCCCTCTTGACCAACAAATTGGCATACGCCTGATAATACAGTATGCCAATTGTCATAATTTCATTTTGAGCAATCTGGAACATAGCTTTGTCATAATCAGAGGCGGCCCGGGCCTTCGCAGCCTTTAGCTCTTTGTTATTTTTGCTCAAGGGCTTGCGGAGACCATACACTCGCAGCATTGACTACACTCGGAAGAAAAAAAACAGTCGTTAATAACAGGCGGCACCTTCAAATAAAAGAAAAAATTACTTAGTATACCTCGGCCAGGAGAGCCAGGATGGCCTCAAGGTTAAGGGAGAGAACTCCCGTTACGGACTCCCTATCCTCGACAGGGATGGCCTTCAGCATGGAACTAGCCATCTGAACCAGATCCGGCCTTTGAGGGACATCAGCATAATCAATACCCTGTACGTACTTGGTGTAAATGCGGTCAATAGACCGACTGCTCTCAGAGGTGCTAGGCGACTGCCGATTGACCCTCAAAGGGTAAGGAAAAGGACACAAGTCCTTGATACCCTCAAAGGGACGGCTGGAGATTTTGGGGTACATGGCCTCCTGGCCTTGAGGCCACGTGCTTCCTGGTTCTCCCAGGAGTCGTCACGTCACCAGCCGTCTGTTTCCTAACCTTAGGATCCGGCTGGGTGGAGGAGGAAGGCTTTGCTAGAGTGGCCTGCAAAATAACAACAATAAGTAAAAAAAACAGGCGGCAGAAAAACTAAATGAAGCTGTTAAGTTCAAAGTTCACCTTTGATACCTGTACAACAGGCGACTCTTCAGCGGGCCGCTTACCAAGGATGACCGAGCGGTACTGAGCAGCGGCTTTTTTGGAGGCCGAGAGTTTCTCCATGGCTTTGTCTGCAAAAGATGAATCAAGGAGTTAGTTTTATACAAAACAAAACAAGTTTCACAAGACATTTAAACAAGCGGTCAGCTACCTCTCGGCATCTCATCGCTTAGGCCACAGGCGGCCAGGTATGTCCCATCGTATAACCACTTATACTTGGGAACATAGTTTTGAGGAATGAATTCCCTCACCCCGGTCTCGGGGTTCGCCTGTATGACTACTTTGAAGAGTCCTCTGTTAAGGATCTCTTCTTTGGCTTTACGGGGAACAGGCGGCAGCTCAAAGCATATGGAATCTAATTCATCTTCTCTTGCTCATCAGGTGTCTTCGGACACTGTTTCTTGCTGAGAGTTATGCCATGTGACATGGGTAGGTGGCCTCTCTTGGCTTCCTCCATATTGAATCGTGCCAGTACCTTATTAATATAAGTACTTTGGCTCAATCCAATCATCCTTTAAGATCTATCCCGATAGATTTTGATGCCTAATATGTATTGTGCCTCTCCCAAGTCCTTCATTGAAAAACACTTTCCAAGCCAAGCCTTTACAGACTCCAACATTGGAATGTTGTTCCCAATGAGCAATATGTCATCGACATATTAGACGAGGAATGTGATGTCGCTCCCACTGACCTTCTTGTAAACACAACACTCATCTGGATTCTTGATAAAACCAAACTCACTTATGCCTTCATCGAATCGCAGATTCCAACTTCTGCTTGCCTGCTTTAATCCATAAATGGATTTTTTAAGCTTGCATAACTTCCCGGCATTGTTTGGATCTAAAAAACCTTTCGGCTGTGTCATGTACACAATTTCTTCCAAAATCCCATTAAGGAAGCTGGGTCTCCTGGTTGGCCAGCTTCTACTTCAGCTTGTTTACCCGAATGCGAAGGCCGGCTGCTTCATTGTTCGCCTCCCTTAGAGGCGCGAGCTCAGCCTTAAGGTCCGATACGGACTTCTCCAGCTCAAAGATCCTCTTTTGGGCCGCCTCAAAGTCCCTCTTGACCAACAAATTGGCATACGCCTGATAATACAGTATGCCAATTGTCATAATTTCATTTTGAGCAATCTGGAACATAGCTTTGTCATAATCAGAGGCAGCCCGGGCCTTTGCAGCCTTTACCTCTTTGTTATTTTTGCTCAAGGGCTTGCGGAGACCATACACTCGCAGCATTGACTACACTCGGAAGAAAAAAAACAGTCGTTAATAACAGGCGGCACCTTCAAATAAAAGAAAAATTACTTAGTATACCTCGGCCAGGAGAGCCAGGATGGCCTCAAGGTTAAGGGAGAGAACTCCCTTTACGGACTCCCTATCCTCGACAGGGATGGCCTTCAGCATGGAACTAGCCATCTGAACCAGATCCGGCCTTTGAGGGACATCAGCATAATCAATACCCTGTAAGTACTTGGTGTAAATGCGGTCAATAGACCGACTGCTCTCAGAGGTGCTAGGCGACTGCCGATTGACCCTCAAAGGGTAAGGAAAAGGACACAAGTCCTTGATACCCTCAAAGGGACGGCTGGAGATTTTGGGGTACATGGCCTCCTGGCCTTGAGGCCACGTGCTTCCTGGTTCTCCCAGGAGTCGTCACGTCACCAGCCGTCTGTTTCCTAACCTTAGGATCCGGCTGGGTGGAGGAGGAAGGCTTTGCTAAAGTGGCCTGCAAAATAACAACAATAAGTAAAAAAAACAGGCGGCAGAAAAACTAAATGAAGCTGTTAAGTTCAAAGTTCACCTTTGATACCTGTACAACAGGCGACTCTTCAGCGGGCCGTTTACCAAGGATGACCGAGCGGTACTGAGCAGCGGCTTTTTTGGAGGCTGAGAGTTTCTCCATGGCTTTGTCTGCAAAAGATGAATCAAGGAGTTAGTTTTATACAAAACAAAACAAGTTTCACAAGACATTTAAACAAGCGGTCAGCTACCTCTCGGCATCTCATCGCTTAGGCCACAGGCGGCCAGGTATGTCCCATCGTATAACCACTTATACTTGGGAACATAGTTTTGAGGAATGAATTCCCTCACCCCGGTCTCGGGGTTCACCTGTATGACTACTTTGAAGAGTCCTCTGTTAAGGATCTCTTCTTTGGCTTTACGGGGAACAGGCGGCAGCTCAAAGCATATGGAATCTAATTCATCTTCTCTTGCTCATCAGGTGTCTTCGGACACTGTTTCTTGCTGAGAGTTATGCCATGTGACATGGGTAGGTGGCCTCTCTTGGCTTCCTCCATATTGAATCGTGCCAGTACCTTATTAATATAAGTACTTTGGCTCAATCCAATCATCCTTTAAGATCTATCCCGATAGATTTTGATGCCTAATATGTATTGTGCCTCTCCCAAGTCCTTCATTGAAAAACACTTTCCAAGCCAAGACTTTACAGACTCCAACATTGGAATGTTGTTCCCAATGAGCAATATGTCATCGACATATTAGACGAGGAATGTGATGTCGCTCCCACTGACCTTCTTGTAAACACAACACTCATCTGGATTCTTGATAAAACCAAACTCACTTATGCCTTCATCGAATCGCAGATTCCAACTTCTGCTTGCCTGCTTTAATCCATAAATGGATTTTTTAAGCTTGCATAACTTCCCGGCATTGTTTGGATCTAAAAAACCTTTCGGCTGTGTCATGTACACAATTTCTTCCAAAATCCCATTAAGGAAGCTGGGTCTCCTGGTTGGCCAGCTTCTACTTCAGCTTGTTTACCCGACTGCGAAGGCCGGCTGCTTCATTGTTCACCTCCCTTAGAGGCGCGAGCTCAGCCTTAAGGTCCGATACGGACTTCTCTAGCTCAAAGATCCTCTTTTGGGCCGCCTCAAAGTCCCTCTTGACTAACAAATTGGCATACGCCTGATAATACAGTATGCCAATTGTCATAATTTCATTTTGAGCAATCTGGAACATAGCTTTGTCATAATCAGAGGCGGCCCGGGCCTTCGCAGCCTTTAGCTCTTTGTTATTTTTGCTCAAGGGCTTGCGGAGACCATACACTCGCAGCATTGACTACACTCGGAAGAAAAAAAACAGTCGTTAATAACAGGCGGCACCTTCAAATAAAAGAAAAAATTACTTAGTATACCTCGGCCAGGAGAGCCAGGATGGCCTCAAGGTTAAGGGAGAGAACTCCCTTTACGGACTCCCTATCCTCGACAGGGATGGCCTTCAGCATGGAACTAGCCATCTGAACCAGATCCGGCCTTTGAGGGACATCAGCATAATCAATACCCTGTAAGTACTTGGTGTAAATGCGGTCAATAGACCGACTGCTCTCAGAGGTGCTAGGCGACTGCCGATTGACCCTCAAAGGGTAAGGAAAAGGACACAAGTCCTTGATACCCTCAAAGGGACGGCTGGAGATTTTGGGGTACATGGCCTCCTGGCCTTGAGGCCACGTGCTTCCTGGTTCTCCTAGGAGTCGTCACGTCACCAGCCGTCTGTTTCCTAACCTTAGGATCCGGCTGGGTGGAGGAGGAAGGCTTTGCTAGAGTGGCCTGCAAAATAACAACAATAAGTAAAAAAAACAGGCGGCAGAAAAACTAAATGAAGCTGTTAAGTTCAAAGTTCACCTTTGATACCTGTACAACAGGCGACTCTTCAGCGGGCCGCTTACCAAGGATGACCGAGCGGTACTGAGCAGCGGCTTTTTTGGAGGCCGAGAGTTTCTCCATGGCTTTGTCTGTAAAAGATGAATCAAGGAGTTAGTTTTATACAAAACAAAACAAGTTTCACAAGACATTTAAACAAGCGGTCAGCTACCTCTCGGCATCTCATCGCTTATGCCACAGGCGGCCAGGTATGTCCCATCGTATAACCACTTATACTTGGGAACATAGTTTTAAGGAATGAATTCCCTCACCCCGGTCTCGGGGTTCGCCTGTATGACTACTTTGAAGAGTCCTCTGTTAAGGATCTCTTCTTTGGCTTTACGGGGAACATGCGGTAGCTCAAAGCATATGGAATCTAATTCATCTTCTCTTGCTCATCAGGTGTCTTCGGACACTGTTTCTTGCTGAGAGTTATGCCATGTGACATGGGTAGGTGGCCTCTCTTGGCTTCCTCCATATTGAATCGTGCCAGTACCTTATTAATATAAGTACTTTGGCTCAATCCAATCATCCTTTAAGATCTATCCCGATAGATTTTGATGCCTAATATGTATTGTGCCTCTCCCAAGTCCTTCATTGAAAAACACTTTCCAAGCCAAGCCTTTACAGACTCCAACATTGGAATGTTGTTCCCAATGAGCAATATGTCATCGACATATTAGACGAGGAATGTGATGTCGCTCCCACTGACCTTCTTGTAAACACAACACTCATTTGGATTCTAGATAAAACCAAACCCACTTATGCCTTCATCGAATCGCAGATTCCAACTTCTGCTTGCCTGCTTTAATCCATAAATGGATTTTTTAAGCTTGCATAACTTCCCGGCATTGTTTGGATCTAAAAAACCTTTCGGCTGTGTCATGTACACAATTTCTTCCAAAATCCCATTAAGGAAGCTGGGTCTCCTGGTTGGCCAGCTTCTACTTCAGCTTGTCTACCCGACTGCGAAGGCCGGCTGCTTCATTGTTCGCCTCCCTTAGAGGCGCGAGCTCAGCCTTGAGGTCCGATACGGACTTCTCCAGCTCAAAGATCCTCTTTTGGGCCGCCTCAAAGTCCCTCTTGACCAACAAATTGGCATACGCCTGATAATACAGTATGCCAATTGTCATAATTTCATTTTGAGCAATCTGGAACATAGCTTTGTCATAATCAGAGGCGGCCCGGGCCTTCGCAGCCTTTAGCTCTTTGTTATTTTTGCTCAAGGGCTTGCGGAGACCATACACTCGCAGCATTGACTACACTCGGAAGAAAAAAAACAGTCGTTAATAACAGGCGGCACCTTCAAATAAAAGAAAAAATTACTTAGTATACCTCGGCCAGGAGAGCCAGGATGGCCTCAAGGTTAAGGGAGAGAACTCCCTTTACGGACTCCCTATCCTCGACAGGGATGGCCTTCAGCATGGAACTAGCCATCTGAACCAGATCCGGCCTTTGAGGGACATCAGCATAATCAATACCCTGTAAGTACTTGGTGTAAATGCGGTCAATAGACCGACTGCTCTCAGAGGTGCTAGGCGACTGCCGATTGACCCTCAAAGGGTAAGGAAAAGGACACAAGTCCTTGATACCCTCAAAGGGACGGCTGGAGATTTTGGGGTACATGGCCTCCTGGCCTTGAGGCCACGTGCTTCCTGGTTCTCCCAGGAGTCGTCACGTCACCAGCCGTCTGTTTCCTAACCTTAGGATCCGGCTGGGTGGAGGAGGAAGGCTTTGCTAGAGTGGCCTGCAAAATAACAACAATAAGTAAAAAAAAACAGGCGGCAGAAAAACTAAATGAAGCTGTTAAGTTCAAAGTTCACCTTTGATACCTGTACAACAGGCGACTCTTCAGCGGGCCGCTTACCAAGGATGACCGAGCGGTACTGAGCAGCGGCTTTTTTGGAGGCCGAGAGTTTCTCCATGGCTTTGTCTGCAAAAGATGAATCAAGGAGTTAGTTTTATACAAAACAAAACAAGTTTCACAAGACATTTAAACAAGCGGTCAGCTACCTCTCGGCATCTCATCGCTTAGGCCACAGGCGGCCAGGTATGTCCCATCGTATAACCACTTATACTTGGGAACATAGTTTTGAGGAATGAATTCCCTCACCCCGGTCTCGGGGTTCGCCTGTATGACTACTTTGAAGAGTCCTCTGTTAAGGATCTCTTCTTTGGCTTTACGGGGAACAGGCGGCAGCTCAAAGCATATGGAATCTAATTCATCTTCTCTTGCTCATCAGGTGTCTTCGGACACTGTTTCTTGCTGAGAGTTATGCCATGTGACCTGGGTAGGTGGCCTATCTTGGCTTCCTCCATATTGAATCGTGCCAGTACCTTATTAATATAAGTACTTTGGCTCAATCCAATCATCCTTTAAGATCTATCCCGATAGATTTTGATGCCTAATATGTATTGTGCCTCTCCCAAGTCCTTCATTGAAAAACACTTTCCAAGCTAAGCCTTTACAGACTCCAACATTGGAATGTTGTTCCCAATGAGCAATATGTCATCGACATATTAGACGAGGAATGTGATGTCGCTCCCACTGACCTTCTTGTAAACACAACACTCATCTGGATTCTTGATAAAACCAAACTCACTTATGCCTTCATCGAATCGCAGATTCCAACTTCTGCTTGCCTGCTTTAATCCATAAATGGATTTTTTAAGCTTGCATAACTTCCCGGCATTGTTTGGATCTAAAAAACCTTTCGGCTGTGTCATGTACACAATTTCTTCCAAAATCCCATTAAGGAAGCTGGGTCTCCTGGTTGGCCAGCTTCTACTTCAGCTTGTTTACCCGACTGCGAAGGCCGGCTGCTTCATTGTTCACCTCCCTTAGAGGCGCGAGCTCAGCCTTAAGGTCCGATACGGACTTCTCCAGCTCAAAGATCCTCTTTTGGGCCGCCTCAAAGTCCCTCTTGACCAACAAATTGGCATACGCCTGATAATACAGTATGCCAATTGTCATAATTTCATTTTGAGCAATCTGGAACATAGCTTTGTCATAATCAGAGGCGGCCCGGGCCTTCGCAGCCTTTACCTCTTTGTTATTTTTGCTCAAAGGCTTGCGGAGACCATACACTCGCAGCATTGACTACACTCGGAAGAAAAAAAACAGTCGTTAATAACAGGCGGCACCAGGTAGTTATTCAAATAAAAGAAAAAATTACTTAGTATACCTCGGCCAGGAGAGCCAGGATGGCCTCAAGGTTAAGGGAGAGAACTCCCTTTACGGACTCCCTATCCTCGACAGGGATGGCCTTCAGCATGGAACTAGCCATCTGAACCAGATCCGGCCTTTGAGGGACATCAGCATAATCAATACCCTGTAAGTACTTGGTGTAAATGCGGTCAATAGACCGACTGCTCTCAGAGGTGCTAGGCGGCTGCCGATTGACCCTCAAAGGGTAAGGAAAAGGACACAAGTCCTTGATACCCTCAAAGGGACGGCTGGAGATTTTGGGGGTACATGGCCTCCTGGCCTTGAGGCCACGTGCTTCCTGGTTCTCCCAGGAGTCGTCACGTCACCAGCCTTCTGTTTCCTAACCTTAGGATCCGGCTGGGTGGAGGAGGAAGGCTTTGCTAGAGTGGCCTGCAAAATAACAACAATAAGTAAAAAAAACATGCGGCAGAAAAACTAAATGAAGCTGTTAAGTTCAAAGTTCAAAGTTCACCTTTGATACCTGTACAACAGGGCACTCTTCAGCGGGCCGCTTACCAAGGATGACCGAGCGGTACTGAGCAGCGGCTTTTTTGGAGGCCGAGAGTTTCTCCATGGCTTTGTCTGCAAAAGATGAATCAAGGAGTTAGTTTGATACAAAGCAAAACAAGTTTCACAAGACATTTAAACAAGCGGTCAGCTACCTCTCGGCATCTCATCGCTTAGGCCACAGGCGGCCAGGTATGTCCCATCGTATAACCACTTATACTTGGGAACATAGTTTTGAGGAATGAATTCCCTCACCCCGGTCTTGGGGTTCGCCTGTATGACTACTTTGAAGAGTCCTCTGTTAAGGATCTCTTCTTTGGCTTTACGGGAAACAGGCGGCAGCTCAAAGCATATGGAATCTAATTCATCTTCTCTTGCTCATCAGGTGTCTTCGGACACTGTTTCTTGCTGAGAGTTATGCCATGTGACATGGGTAGGTGGCCTCTCTTGGCTTCCTCCATATTGATTCGTGCCAGTACCTTATTAATATAAGTAGTTTGGCTCAATCCAATCATCCTTTAAGATCTATCCCGATAGATTTTGATGCCTAATATGTATTGTGCCTCTCCCAAGTCCTTCATTGAAAAACACTTTCCAAGCCAAGCCTTTACAGACTCCAACATTGGAATGTTGTTCCCAATGAGCAATATGTCATCGACATATTAGACGAGGAATGTGATGTCGCTCCCACTGACCTTCTTGTAAACACAACACTCATCCGGATTCTTGATAAAACCAAACTCACTTATGCCTTCATCGAATCGCAGATTCCAACTTCTGCTTGCCTGCTTTAATCCATAAATGGATTTCTTAAGCTTGCATAACTTCCCGGCATTGTTTGGATCTACAAAACCTTTCGGCTGTGTCATGTACACAGTTTCTTCCAAAATCCTATTAAGGAAGGCGGTTTTGACATCCATTTACCATATTTCATAATCATAATATGCGGCAATTGCAAGGAAAATCCGGATGGGCTTAAACATGGCGACTAGCGAAAAGGTTTCATCATAATCAACGCCGTGAATTTGCGTGTAACCTTTTGCCACCAATCTAGATTTGTATACATATACATTTCTATCTTTGTCGGTTTTCAATATGAAAATCCATTTGCAACCGATAGGTGTGTATCCTTTGGGCAAATCAACCAAGTCCTACACTTGATTTTCAAACATGGAGTCCATCTTGGATTTCATGGCTTCTTGCCATTTTGCAGAGTCGGTTCTCGTCATAGCTTGTTTGTATGTCGCTGGATCATCTCCATCCACAACTAAGATGTCTTGATCCTCGGTTAAGACAACACCGAGGTATCTGTCTGATTGAGATCTTGGCCTTTGCAACCTATGTAGGGTAATAGGTTGAGCATTTGCATTTTCATCTTGACTTTGCACATTGTCGATTTGACTATAACCAATGTCAACAGCTGCTTCTAAAGCACTTTGATTGTCAGTTTTATCAGGTTGACTTTGTTTCTCACCTTCTCGAACTTCATCAAGTTCGATTTTTTTCCCACTTGTCATTTTGGAAAGATACCCCTTTTCCAAAATGACACTGTCTCGAGCAACAAATATTTTGTTCTCAGACTGGTTGTAGAAGTAATACCCCTTGGTTTCTTTTGGATAGCCTACGAAAAAACACTTGTTAGATTTTGGGTGAAGTTTGTCGGAAATTAATCTTTTGACATATGCTTCACAACCCCAAATCTTAAGAAAAGACAACCATGGAGGTTTCTTCGTCCATAATTCATATGGAGTCTTTTCGACAGCTTTTGACGGAGCGCGGTTCAAAGTGAGTGTCGCGGTTAAAAGTGCGTGTCCCTAGAAAGAGATAGGAAGATTGCTAAGACCAATCATTGATCGAACCATGTCTAACAGAGTTCGATTTCTCCTTTCGGACACTCCATTCTATTGTGGACATCCAGGAGGTGTTAATTTTGAGAGAATTCCATGTTCTTTCAGATGATCGTCAAATTCATAGCTCAAATACTTGCCACCTCGATCCGATCGAAGTGCTTTGATTTCTTGCATAGCTGATTTTCCACTTCACTTTGAAACTCCTTGAATTTCTCAAAAGATTCAGATTTGTGCGACATAAGGTAGACATAGCCATATCTACTAAAGTCGTCCGTGAAAGGGATAAAATAGCGATAACCATTTCTTGCGGTTGTGCTCATTGGTCCATATACATCCGTGTGTATATGACCCAATAAGTCACTAGCTCTTTCGCCCAACTTGGAGAATTGCTGCTTTATCATCTTGCCTAGTAAGCATCCTTCGTAGTTTTCAAACGACTCTAAGTCGAATAAATCAAGAATCCCTTCATGAAGAAGTTTCTTGATGCGTTTAATGTTTATGTGGCCAAGATGACAATGCCACAAGTAGGTTTGATTCCACTCAATGGTCTTAGCTCTTTTGGTGGTATCATTAACATTATAAACCTGTTTGTCTAGAGAAAGCACATAAAGGCCATTTTTTGAATGTGTTATACCATATAAAACATTATCAAGATATAAAATGAACAGGTATTGTCTTTTATCCGAAATTCAAATCCCTTGGCGTCCAACGCCGAAATTGAAATAATGTTTTTGGTAATGTTTGGAACATGATAACATTGTTCAAGTTCTAAAACAAGCCTAGAGGGCAAAGACAAACTAAGTGTCCCAGCGGATACGACCGCAATCCTTGCTCCATTGCCGACCTGGAGTTCCTTCTCCCTTCACTAGCCTTCTACTTTTCCTTAGTCCTTGAGCATTGGAACAAAGGTGTGAGCCACATCCGGTATCTAATACCCATGAAGCGTTACTAGTAAAGTTAAGGTCTATAACATATATACCTGATCCAGAAGCAACAATGTCGTTCTTCTTATCCTCCTTGAATTTGAGGCAATCCCGTTTCCAATATCCCTTCTTCTTGCAGCAGAAACATTCGGAATCGGATTGAGAAGAGGCTACCTTCTTATCCTTGTTGCCCTTGGTAGCTCTTGACTTAGGCGAAAAGGTCTTCTTACCCTTCCCTTATAGCATTTCTGCTTACCCGAGTGCTTGAACGACTTGCCCTTTTTTACCATAAGCATATCATGCTTCCCCTCCTCCTTGAGCATTTGCTCGGCTTGCTTCAACATTCCATGAAGCTCGGTGAGGGTTTTCTCCATGCTGCACATATTATAATTCATTTTGGACTGGTCATAGCCTTTATGCAGTGAGTGGAGAATAATGTCAATTGCCATCTCGGTTGAGTACACGGCGTCGAGCCTTTCCATGTTCTCAAATAATCCAATCATTTTAAGTACATGTGAGCTGACTGGCTCTCCTTTCTTAAGCTTGCTCTCAAGGATTTTCCTATAGGTCTCAAACCGCTCGATTCGAGCCTGCTATTGAAACATATTTTGAAGTTCAGAAATGATCTCAAAATTCGTCTCCTTTCCAAAGAAGGTCTTTTGGAGATCCGGAGACATTGTGGCCAACATGATGCATTTGACATCCCGATTGGCAGCGTGCCATCAGTTTAGGGCAGCCTGAGTGACCTCCTCATTGGGAGCGTCGGGCATTTCCTCATCAAGGACATATTCCTTTTGCTCTTGCATGAGAACTATACGCAAGTTCCTTTTCCAGTCAAGGAAGTTTGTCCCATTCAACTTCTCTTTATCGAGAATAGAACGGAGTGAAAATTGGTTGTTGTTGGTATTAGTTGCTGACATGATTCTACAATTCAAAGAATTTGCAATGAAAAACCATTCATAAAACCAATAAGTTTGAAATTTAAAGCATACATGCAAAATTTTCAATCTTATTGAGCGTTTTATCCACACATTTAAAATTATCCCATTTAGGCGAGAATAAAACGATTCTAAGACCCCAAAAATTAGAAAATGATTAAGCACGCTTTGGCTTATCTTAACACTTAATATTTTAAGGTAAGAAATCTAATTGCTAATAGCTCTAAGCTACTCTTGGTTCGATTAAACGTCGCATCTAATGCTTTCTTGACGTTTTATCTCCATTGCCACGAAATCTAAGGACTCCTTACTAATATTGTTGAGTCTAACTAAAACTAACGTGTATGCGATAACTTGCTTTGGCAAGCACACCAACATACCTTACTTCCCTCGAGAAAGTATTAATGATGTACTTTGGCACAACCCATTACTATTCTCATTAGTTCCGTAAGTGTCATTTTGGAATGGCAAATTTAACTCAATTTTCTTTGGAACTTAGGGTTTCTATGTTGGTTGATTTAAGTGAACTAAACTAATCATTCAACACTCGAAATCCTAAACATGCATCTAACATCTCAATTATATAAGCTAAATATATAAAGCATACTTAAAGATGCATTTGGCAACTAGCATGATCCCTTGAACTTGAGCCTTCAATTCCTCAAGGGTCTTCGATGCATCCTCTTAGCTCGTCTTCTTAGAAAGCCGTCTTCAAGACATCTCCACCAATTATGCAACTACTAGTAAAACTAGGACTAATCTAAATATTAAGGTACAAAAGTACGCAATGGTACGCAGGCCGTATTTAGATTTACAAAAATATAAAACGGAATGCAGTCCATATTTACTATCCTAGTCGGGCCCCACTAGTTCCCATTTTGTAAAACCTGCAATAGAATATCTATTCCATTCATCCATTCACTAACGTGAATGGCCCATGCATTTAACAAAGAAAAACAAGCAATAAAGCAAAACACGAGTAAACTAGTAACTACCTTAGGTGGTTAATCCAATTAACGCGCCTAATTAAAATTAGTCAAAGTTGTTAACCGATGATGTGATTAAACACAATAAAATTAGCTCAAATAATTAATGAAGTTCCCTCTAAATTCTGCATCCAACTTAATTAAAATTAATCCAATTAATTTAATTCAGCCGGTTTACCCAAATTTTGCCAAAATTATCTTGCAAGTGCCGGAAGAACCGAGGCCTAACCTCGTTTTAATAATTAAACAAAATAATTAAAACGGCAAAAATCGCATAGCCCTTTGATGCCCGAGTGTCTAGCACCAAGCAACGAGGCTTGGTTTGCTAGGCCCAATGCTCGGCTGCCTTGCGTGGCTGCTATCCCTGGATAGCCACTTGCTGCGCCAAGCAGCCTGCTTGTGGCTGACAGCATCGCACTATGTGCGTTATGCTGGCCACAACAGCGCGCTTGCAACGCCAGCAAGCAATGGCCTCAAAGGCCTGGTGCTGTGCAATCTAGTGCTGGCCCCAGCCACACATCGCAGCCTATGCACGCACCAAGAAGCGCACCAAGCTCCCACACACGCACCCACGCATCTATCTATGCACCAGCAGCCCGCACAACCTCGGCAGCCACATGCGGGCTGCGTAAGCAGCCTAGCTGGCCGAGAGATGTGCTCGAGGCTTTGTGCTTCGTGATTTTATCCTGATTTTTGCGTGATGTAAAATTAATTCTAAATTTTTTGTAGAACCAATATTGAGCAAAATGAAAATAAAACATGTCCAACTTAAATAAATTCAACATTTAGTGCACAAACCAAAATTAATTCAAGAACCATTCTTTAAATTATTTTTGGCTCAACTTGATGCTACAAAAATTGAGGGCTATTCTCACAATTAATTTAAGCAAACATAAATTAATAATGTGATTTTACAAAATAAAAGGAGTTGGAAAAATAAACACAATCATTCAATGAAAAATTTTCCAACACTAACTTGTGTAAACTTGAAAAATTACATCCTTCCAATATGAAGAGTAATCAAATTTCAATCACAAGTTTGAACTTTTAAGACTTTAATCAACTCAAAAATGATTAAAATAAAAAATTAGTTCAACATCGAATTTAGTAAGTTAAGTTCCAACCAAATAAACAATTAAAGATTTGATCTTTAACTAGGGGCTTCAAAAATACAAATTCACCATAAACATTCACACTTGAAGCAATTAATTTGCAAAAATGTAGAATTGCAAGTTTATGTGAAAAATGAACTCACCAAATTAAGCACCAATTATGACTACATAAATATGCTGAATAAGGGTTATTGCAGTAGATTAATGGTGTAACCATACACATAATCTTACATTAACATACCATAATTAATCAAAGTTTAAAGATTTAAAAATTTTCGTCAAAAACGAAAAACCCCTCAAAACACATGGTTCTGGGTGAATTTTGGCTTCTGAAGCACTCACAAAGTGGATCAAAACCGATTTAGAACATCAATTCCACCCAAAATTCACTAGTTTTGGGTCGAAATCTGGGTTCTTTAGCCAAAATTAGTATAAATACGAGAATAAAATTAATTTAAAGGAAAAATTCATGGGAATAATCCCACCACTAGTTTTCGGTCAAAATCTGGGTTCTTTCCACATGAACATGAGTTTTACAAATCAAAGGTTTACTCTTAATTAGAGTTGCCTTTTTAATTCCACTCAAGGTTATTCATTCCCAAATACACAAGCTTCGTATTTATAGGGAAATGAACCCTTGATTTTTCATCCTCCACCAATGTGGGAGTGTTGAATATCAATGATTTATTTAATTTCCAAATTAAATAAATAATCAAGTAAATCACATTGCGACAAGTGGCATGATCATGTGGAAAGAAGTAGTGCCCAAGGCTAGGTTGGGGGGACCATGTGCCTTGCTCCCCAAGGGGTTGGATTTTGGTCCCCACACCCTTCCTCAATGCCGCCACATAGCTGCTGGGCTGGCAGCCAGCTAGCACATGCCCAGCAGCCTAGCAAGCCAATGCGTGCTGGCGCTGGGCGATGCTGGTGCTGGTGTTGTGTGCTAGCGCCTAGCGCTGCTAGCACATAGTGCTGGCATTGGCCCCCAACATCCCACGCACACACACCTTGCGCACCATTGCTAGCACAGCCAGCATGCGTGCTGCTAGCGAGCCACGCATGCTGGCCCCTTCCCTCGCATCATGCTACGCACCACGCACCACGCAGCACGCTACGCACCACGCACCAGCCTTGCATCATGCACCACGCATCGCCTAGCAGCCTTGGTGCGTAGCAATGATGGGCTGCTGCGCGTGGCCTAGCAACGTGCTGGCGCCCAGGCCCCTTGCACACGCATGGTGCGCTGCTTGGTGCTGCCATGCGAAGGCTAGCACGCAAGCCAGCACGCATGCTGCGAAGAGTTCAGTTAAGATTAAGCTGTAATATCAATTTTACCTCGATATTACTGATCGGAAGCAGCCTCCACCTAGGCATTCCGATCACTTGAACTTCTGAAGAATTAGCTCTGTAATAATTCTGAACCCTCTATCGGAAGAATACACTTGTTGGAAGGACACCATTCCTTTAATCTCCCACTTGTCCTTCCGGACAAGTGTGCATACAGTGTATAGCCCATTTCCTGTGTCACTTAATGTTTCTTCGTGAACTATAAGGTAAGATTCTTTGTCTTCCTTATTACGTTCAGAAGTGTTTCTCGATCTCCGAGTTCGACTGTCAATAAGCAGATGATTTCTAAAATCCATTTGAGCACGGCCATGCATTTTCACAGTCTCACTCTTCGAGCAGCCTTGTAAACAACAAAACATTTTCCTTATTGTTAGTAGGGGGACAATCCCAGTTTTGTATTGTATGTTCCTCTTACTAAGAGGACATAGTCTCCTGAGTGTTCCCGTTATGATACCCAGTTACGGCAGACGTTAGGAAACATCAAAGAGTCTAGTGCTCAAACAAGAAAACTTCACAATACTCATGGTCGGAGGAAACAAGTTCCGATAGTCATAATGAGAAATGTACTTATGACAATTTTTAAATTTCTTAAAGTACTCTCATAGGTCTTATCCAGTACAGTTCCAAACTATGCCTGTGCAAATGATTTATGACCGTCACGTCCTCGCAGCACAAGAAACGGTGCTGTAAATCATACTACACACTAATCTATGGCGGTCATCAATCGTCCATCTGTTAGATGACCTTGATTAGGGACAATTTTCGATTTAAATATTCAATGTTCACTTAACAGGTGTTTCTTTATCCAAGACATGGTCTTGATACCCTGTTTTAAATATTTCCGTAAATCGAATGGACTCATTATTTAATTCTAAACCACAATTAAATAGTAATGGAGTGAATGATAATTTTGCACAAAAATTAATTACTCCATTAATGAAAGGTTTTAATACAGTGTTTTACATTAAATATCCTATTTAATTAAAACACATGTACTGGGAATTTCAAAGCCAGTCTCCAACATGCTTAATTCCCATCGCCTCAATGTGCTTGTTGTGTTTCACTTGAGGCAGCAGTTTAGTCAAAGGATCGGCTACATTATCATCTGTGCCAATCTTATAAATTCTGATTTCACCTTCGGATTTCCATTCCCTTATCATGTGAAATCGCCTGGATCGACAAAACCTTCTGGTTGTGTCATATAAACAGTTTCTTCCAAAATTCCATTAAGGAAGGCGGTTTTGACATTCATTTGCCATATTTCATAATCGTAATATGCAGCAATCGCTAGGATGATCCGGACGGATTTTAGCATTGCAACTGGTGAAAAAGTTTCGCCATAGTCAATCCCGTGGACTTGTCTATAACCTTTTGCCACCAGTCTAGCTTTGTATATTGATACATTTCCATCCTTGTCTGTCTTCACTTTGAAGATCCATTTGCAACCAATTGGTGTATAACCCTTAGGCAAATTCACCAAGTCCCAGACTTGATTTTCAGACATGGAGTCCATCTCGGATTTCATGGTCTCTTGCCATTTTGCAGAGTCGGGGCTCGTCATAGCTTGCTTGTATGTCGCCGGCTCATCACCATCCATAACTAGGATGTCCTGATCATCGGTTAAGACGATACCGAGGTATCTGTCTGGTTGATATCTTTATCGTTGCGACCTACGAAGGGTAATCGGTTGAGCTTTTTCATTGTCAGTTTGATTCTGACCAATCTTCTTAGATGCTTCCAAAGCATCTAGATTGTCAGTTTTGTCAAGTTGACATTGTTGCTCGTCCTCTCGAACTTCGTCGAGTTCGATTTTCCTCCCACTTGTCATTTTGGAAAGGTGTTCCTTCTCCAAAAAGACATTATCACGAGCAACAAATACTTTGTTCTCGGATTTATTGTAGAAGTAATACCCTTTGGTTTCTTTTGGATATCCCACAAAGAAACACTTATCCGATTTGAGGTGAAGTTTGTCCGAAATTAATCGCTTGACATATGCTTCGCATCCCCAAATCTTGAGAAAAGACAACCTAGGAGGTTTCTTAGTCCATAATTCATATGGAGTCTTTTCAACAGCTTTTGATAGAGCTCTATTCAGTGTTAGTGCTGCAGTTTGTAGCGCATGTCCCCAGAAAGAAATAGGGAGTTCACTAAGACCCATCATTGATCGAACCATGTCTAACAAGGTTCGATTCCTCCGTTCGGACACTCCGTTCCATTGAGGAGTTCCGGGAGGTGTCAACTCTGAAAGAATGCCATTTTCTTTCAAGTGATCCTCGAATTCATGGCTCAAATATTCGCCACCTCGATCCAATCGAAGTGCTTTAATTTTCTTGCCAAGTTGATTTTCAACTTCTTTTTGAAATTCTTTGATTTTCTCAAAAGATTCAAATTTATTTGACATTAAGTAGATATAGCCATATCTACTATAATCGTCGGTGAAAGTGATGAAATATCGGTAACCTTGTCTTGCGGGTGTACTCATTGGTCCACATACATCCGTGTGTATTAGACCTAATATAAGTCACTTGCCCTTTCTTCCAACTTGGAGAATGGTTGTTTTATCATCTTGCCTAATAAGCATCCTTCGCAATTTTCAAACGACTCTAAGTCAAATGAGTCAAGAACACCTTCTTGAAGAAGTTTCTTGATGCGCTTGATGTTAATATGGCCAAGACGACAATGCCACAAGTAGGTTTGATTCGGTTTGATGGTCTTAGTTCATTTGGTATCATTCCTATTTTCTTTGTGTAAAGCATGCAATTTAATTTGAACATATGTTTGAAAGATAATCTTTGAAACAACTACGTTAAAAGTCTTTCATTTCAAACATCTTGGTGTCCAACACCATTGATCAAAATATTGTTCAAAAGCATGACAAAACTAGGATTAGTTTTCATTACATCTCAAAGACAAAATGGTGCATGCAAGCACGACCGAAAAACCATCTTCGTCGTCTTCTTGCTCTTGCACCAACACTTGATAAGCTTCTCACTTGGTTCTTGAAATGGCAACATAAAGTGAGTCATACTTGGTATCCAATACCTTATGATAAGCTTAATTCACAAGTGTTTAGGAAGATACGTGAGGTAGTCGGAATGTTCCCCTCTTCCTTGAAGAGCATGCATTCTCTCTTGTAGTGTCCTTGAATGCCACAATGGAAGCATCTCATCTTTGCCTTGACCTTCTTGAACTCCTTCTTCTTAGCTCTTATGGGCCTTTTGGTCATTCCATAGGCGGTGGCTTGGCTAAGAAGTTGCACCACCTCCTTGAGGGAGTGTGTCTCCTTTCCCGCAGGGATATGCACTCTAAGTGCATCATAGCCCGAGTGCAGTGAAGCAAGCAAGATATGCCCCGCCATCTCATCTTCCAATGGGATTTCGAGAAGCTGCATGTGTTTGAAGAGTCTAGTCATTCCAAGCACATGAGGTCAGAGGGGCATTCCGGGTCTCAATTTGGCATTGTAGACATTTGTCCAAAGCCGGCGCCTTTCCTTAGCAAGACATCCCACGTTTGGTGGCTTTATCCTCATGTTCGAAAGTGACCTAGTCAAGTCAAACACGAGGCCATTAAAGTTGCCATTGTCACTCTTGGTGACTCTTACATTGACAACGTCCTCAAGTGCTTTGAGGAACATGTCCGGGAGATAGGAGGTAAGACTTTCCTTCCAATCTTCTGGGATGGAATTTGCCATAAGTCGTGAGACCCTTTTGCAATTTGAAGACCATTCTTCATGAGCCTCATCGGTCATGATTCCTTTGGCAAAGAAGCTTGGAATGGGAGTATCAAGAGTATACTCCAAGGAACAATTACGGAGAGTTCTCCTGAGTTCCTCCTCCCATTCCTTGAAGTTGACCAAGTTTAAGGAAAAGGCCAACTTCTCGGGGTGTTCCGGGCACATATGGTCGTTGTTTGAGTTACTTGCAGACATTATTCTAAATTGAAAGAATTTGAAGTGAAAAACCATTCATAAATCAATAAGTTGAAATTTAAAACGTTTATGCATATATTCAATCTTATTGAGCATTTTATCCACGCATTTAAAATGTCCCTTATGGGCGAGAATAAAATGATTCCGAGATCCCAAAGATCAAGAAATGGTTAAGCATGCTTTGGCTTGTCTTAATCATTAAATATCTTAAGGTAAGCAATCTAATTGCTAATAGCTCCAAGCTACTCTCGGTTTGATAAAATGTCGCATCTAATGCATTCTTGACATTTTATCTCTTTTGCCACGACATCTAAGGACTCCTTACTGATATCGTTGAGCTTAACCAAGACAACTTGTATACCTAGTATACCTTACATTCCTAGGGAAGTAGTGATGCCTCGCTTTGGCGTAATCCATCACTTACGCGCATTAGTTCGGTAAGTGTTGTTCTTGGAACGGCAAATTTTAGCTCAATATTATTTAGGGACCTAGGGTTTCTATGTTGGTTGATTTAAGTGAACTTAACTAATCGTCGCAACATAATAAAAATCCTAGACATGCATCTAGCAATCATATATAATAACAATATATATAAGGCATAAAAATAGATGCATTTGGCAACTAGCATGACCCCTTGAAATCTTCAATTTCCATGGGTCTTCATCTTGGCTCGTCTTCATCGAAACGCCGTCTTGAGACATCATGGCCAAAATAAAATAAAAGAAGCTAGCTAGAACGACTAATATTAATCTAATAGTACAAAAATACTTAACGGTTCGCAAACCGTATTTAGATTTACAAAAATACATAACAGAACGCAGTCCGTATTTTCTATCCTAGTCGGGCCCCACTAGTTGCCATTTTCAAAGACCTGTTTTGAATAACAATCTTCCATTCATACATTCACTATTTGTGAATGGCCCATGCAATTTTACGAAATACATAATTAAACACGCAAAACTAGTAACTAACTTAGGTGGTTAAATCCGATTAACGCGCCTAATTAAAACTAGTCAAAATTGTTTAATCCATTATTTCTAAAAGCTCACGCAATTAATTAAGCTCCCACTAAGTTCCGCATCCGTACTTAATTAATCCGATTAATTAAGTCGGTATAACCCAAAATTTGTCAAAATTTGCAAAACCAAAAATTGAGGTTTTTAGCCTCGTTAAATAATTACATAAATAATTTAAAACGACAAAATTTTCGCAAATATATATAGCTCAAAATTAAGCAACGAGGCCCCATCCTAGCATGATGCATGGCGCACCATGGCTGCTAGGCAGCAGTGGGCTGGCTGGCTGGGGCTTGCTGCCTCACTGCCCAGCAGCAGCACAAGCTCGCCAACAGCTTACGCCTCACACACACTAGCAGTATTAAAGGGTTGGGCTGGCGCTTGGTGCTAGCATGCTGCGCCCTGCACAGCACACTACGCTGGCCAGCACCACGCATGCTGGCGCCTGGCAACAAGTGGGAGCTGGCTGGTGCTTGCTACCACACTGCCCAGCAGCGCACCCAAGCACCCAGCAGCCAAGGCCACTGCCCAAGCCCAGCCTTAGCACCCCTCGCCACACAGCCACGCAACATTGATGCTTAGCCATGCACGCACCATAGGCAGCCTACATGTGGGCTGTAACACCCCCTAATCTCCTTCTACGGAATATGTAGAAAATACGTATAAATACCGTAGAGATAGACTTGGGCGTATTACCGCCGCGTGATAACGCAAGGCTCATACTTTGAAAATACTTTTGCAGCGGAAATTCTTTATTCTTATTAATAAAACTTTAAATAAAATTGTTCATAAATTGTGACACAAAAACGACTCCAACTTTTCCTAAGCTAGGTGAAATTCCCGTGGACTCCCGTATGCATCAATCAACTTCCACCTGAAACATTCACCTGCTTACCATAAATGGTACACAGGGCAAAGCCAAAACAAAAACACGTATTAGCAATTATGCTAAGTAGGTTATGTGTAAGATAAGTAAAACATAATTTAAATCATTTAAGTTTAATTCAAAGAATTCCAATGCCATACTCATGTAAGAGCTTTTCCAATTCAATGCTTTCAAGACAAGTTTAAAACTCAATCGATTACGTTCCAAAACCATTTCCTTACTAAGTGTGCACACCCCCCAAGTGGTTTACTTTATGAACAAAGGCCAATCTTGAGGAAATACTAGGTCATGCAAAGTCCATAGTCTTCTCTAATCCATTCCCTAAGTGGGATTCATAACCATATCGATTGATTTACGTAAAAGCACCTTTTTAAAAAAATCCATCATTCTTGAATACTAGGAAACCTGTAAATCAATTTTAATCCAATCCTTTTTAATAATTTTAATCATAATTCAAAGTCTATTTTGATTAACCAAAAATCATAAATTCAAACCATCATGAAGCATAATTTTATACGGAACATAATAAGATCCAATTTCATGGACAACTTTCGAAGGTATCAAACCACATAACGTACCTTAATTCCGAATATCAATCAACACTTCGCACTTTCAAAGTTCAATCACGAATACACCTTGCAATTAACATAACCATACGGTTATCACAACATCTTTAGACATAAACCCAAATCTAATGTTCATGGACTATAAAACTATTTTAAAAATAATACTTTAATATAAAATTATAACTGTGAAATAGGTAATTATATTTTAGAAAACTAACCATGAAGAAAATAAAGGAATAGGATTAAAGGAAATTGAATTTGCGTTGGAAAGGATAGGCAGATCTTTCAGAGGTCATAACTCCTTTGATATAACTCCGAATTGGGTGATTATTGAGCCTAACCTCAACTATTTTTCAAGAGGAATAATGTTCTGTGAAATAGAAAAATCCAAAAACTGACCAGAAGTGCCCGAAAATTCGCTCCAAAGATATATGGGCAGATTTTCTCTTAGAAAAGAGGAAAAAAAAAATAGGAAAAGTTTGAGGGAAAAGAAGAGTAAAAGAAAAGAAGGGAATTGAGTTTTTGGTGTGAAGAATATGAGAGGTATGAGGTGGTATTTATAGATGTTTAGGTGATGAGTTTATAGCAATTTAGGGTTGTAAATTTATGGAAATTTAAAGAATAGAAATTAGGGTTTTAAATGTAAGGAAGGATATTAGATTTTATTTGATCATGAAATTTTGTTTGGTAGGTTTTGAGCTTGGAGGCAAGTATAGAATAGGATCAAATAATTTTTATATTTAAGAATAGAAATAAGGAAATTTAAAGGATTTTATTTTTAATAAAATAAATTAAAAATCCTTTAGAAAATTCATGAGTGGCCGAAAATATTGAGCTAAATATTGTTCAACATTTTCGGTCCTCTTATGTTAGTTTAGGGATTTTGTAAAATAATTATTTGCCTAAAATTAATAATCCAATAAAATTTATTTTGTGAAAATTAATACTTGAAAGAATAAAATCTGATTTTTATTAAATAATTGGGGTGGCCGAAAATTTAACTTATAATAATTAATTAAATCAGATTTTTATTATATAAAATCTGAAAATTAATTCTTTAAAAATATATTTCATGAAAATAATTAATTTGGAAAGATATTAAAACAATTAAGATTTTTATTCTATGAAAACCGAAAATACAATTTAATTAATCTACCGAATTAATATAATTTCGGTTTAGTTATTTAATTTTAAGAAATCAAAAATACTATTTATAACATAATTATAAAATAGTTTCATTTATTGGATTATCCAATTTAATTAGTTTTGTAAAATAATGATTTAGGCGCCAAAATTTAAATATCATTTTGGCTCCAAAACAAAAATACTCTTTAGGAAAATAATTAATTTAGATAATACGTCAAAAATACGAGACTAAAATACTCTTTAATTTAGAAAATACCTTTCAAAAATACAGGGTATTACATGGGCTGCTAGGCAGCCCGGCTAGCCTTGGTGACGCTTGCGGTTTTGCATCGATTTGCGTGCATTTTACTCGGGATTTTAATTCCGATTTGTGTGTGACAATAATTAATTCTAAATTACATTTTAGAATCAATTTGAGGGAAAATAAAATAAAATAAGTCTAAGTTAAATAATTTTTATTTTATTGGTGCACAAGCCTAAATTATCCAAAAAAAAAAAAAATTTAATTTTGAACAAGATTAGGTCTAACTTTATGCTTAAAATAAAATGAGCTATGTCCATAATTAATCTTGCCAATATGCAAATTAATAATGGGTTTGACAAATGGGAGTTGGAAAAATAAATTAACCATCCAGTGATAAAAATTTTCCAACTTTCATACTTGTGTAAAATACCAAGATTATATCTTCCAATATGAAGATTAATCAAATTTTACTCACAAGTAATTGAACTTGATGGATTTTAATCAACCAAACATGAAAAATCCAAACTTTGTTCAACATGGAATTTAGGGTTAGGGTTCCAATCATTTAAACGTTTAAAGATTAGAACTTTAACATAATAGGAACTTAAAAATTACAAGATCACAACAAGCTTTCACATTTTATTGCAATTTATTTGCAAAATTTGTGAAAAACAAGATTATGTGAAAAATGGCATATCAACTTAATCACTAATAAAAACTCCATTATTATGCTTAAGGATATATTAAAACCAGTAGATTAGAGATGCAAAAGTGTATTTAATCTAACCTTGTAATGCTTGCATTAATCAAGGCTTAAAAAGAATTAAAATTTTCGTTGAAAAACGAAAAACCCCATAAAAAATGGGTTTCTGGTTCGAATTTGGCTTCTGGACAGTCCTAAAAGGGTTGAATCTGTTCCAAAATGTTGATTCCACCCAAAAATCACTATTTTTGAGCCAAAATCTAGGTTCGACAGCCAAATCGAGAATAAAATTGAGTTTTAAAATTAATTAAAACGAGCATCTAATCTAATTAGAAGAACATGAACTAGAAAAATAAATTCTTTTAAAACACCTTAATTAAAATTAATTGAAAAAATTAAAAGGAGCGTGGCTCCGATACCGCTGTAGGGTTTTGTAGTGACCCGACACTACGCGGAAGGAAACCCACCAAGACCCGCCCCTTAATTAAAACAATTAACAAGCATATTAAACTTAATCAAACAAGATTAAGAACAAGAATTATACCTTTGTCGCGTGCTTCGCTCCCAAAGAGCTCTTACTTCAAAATCCCGAAAACACGAGATCTCCGACGGATCGTACCCTCGACCCGACCCGAGCGTCCTAAGTCTTGAAGGTTAGTCAAGACCCGGACAAAATAACTATGAGTTTTACGAATCAAAGGTTTATACTTAATTAGAGTTGCCTTTTTAATTCCACTCAAGGTTATTCATTCCCAAATACCCAAGCTTGGTATTTATAGGGAAATGAACCTTTGATTTTTCATCCTCCACCAATGTGGGAGTGTTGAATATCAATAATTTATTTAATTTCCAAATTAAATAAATAATCAAGTAAATCACATTTCGACAAGTGGCATGATCATGTGGAAAGAAGTAGTGCCCAAGGCTAGGTGGGGGGGATTATGTGCCTTGCTCCCCAAGGGGTTGGATTTTGGTCCCCACACCCTTCCTTAATGCCGCCACACAGCTGCTGGGCTGGCAGCCAGCTAGCGCTGCCAGCTAGCACATGCCCAGCAGCCTAGCAAGCCAATGCATGCTGGCGCTGGGCGATGCTGGTGCTGGTGCTGTGTGCTAGCGCCTAGCGCTGCTAGCACATAGTGCTGGCATTGGCCCCCAGCAGCCCACGCACAGGCTAGCACGCACACACACCTTGCGCACCATTGCTAGCACAGCCAGCATGCGTGCTGCTAGCGAGCCACGCATGCTGGCCCCTTCCCTCGCATCATGCTACGCACCACGCACCACGCAGCACGCTACGCACCACGCACCAGCCTTGCATCATGCACCACGCATCGCCTAGCAGCCTTGGTGCGTAGCAATGCTGGGCTGCTGTGCGTGGCCTAGAAACGTGCTGGCGCCCAGGCCCCTTGCACACGCATGGTGCGCTGCTTGGTGCTGCCATGCGAAGGCTAGCACGCAAGCCAGCACGCATGCTGCGAAGGGCTGCCTGGTGCCTTGTGGTGCTTGCGATAGGCTGCCATGGCACGCCTAGGCTGCGATGGTGCACCTAGGCTGCGCCTAGAGCTTGCGATGGGCTGCCATGCCACGCCTAGGCTGCGATGGTGCGCCTAGGCTGCGCCTAGCCATGCTAGGTACATGCTAGCTCGAACTAGCCTAGCATCCACATGGCTAGGCCAGTGTGTTGCTAGGGCTATGTTCATATTTTTCGCTTTGTGATTTTGCAACGCTCGGTCTCGACGCCCTAGGCTCGATATCCGACGTCTATATTCATAAAACTCTATCGACTCATTAAATCCTTTCGGATTAAGTCGTCTCGGATCGGTGATTCGATTGGGTTCGACCCGAAGGGTTCAGAAAGAGAACGGTGGCGTCGTTGTTTTCCCCCCACCCCTGAAAATTCTGTTTTCCTTGGTGGTTTTTGGGGTTTTGGCTGCAATTTCCTTGGTGGTTTTTGGGTTTTTGGCTGCGATTTTGGTGGTTATGTGAGGAATGGATGGGGTTTTCGGGGAAGGGGGAAAACGGCGACGCCAAGGTTGGGGGAGACGCGACATTCAAGGAGGGAGGGGCAGCGGGCTTGGCAGTGGTGGTGGAAGTTAGGGTGGACCGGTGGGGGAAGGGAAAGCTTGCTTGGTTTTCTGATTTTATATTTTTTTTTATTTTTTTTAATTTTGGACAAATCAAATTATGACACATGTAAATTAATCTTTTAAAAAAAAATTACCTACTCAACCGGTTTTTGATAAAATGGGACCATTAAAAAAGAATGGGGGGTAAAGGTCGGATTATTAAAAATATCTCAAAGGTGGGATTATTAAAAACGAACGGCCCAAAGGTGGGATTATTCCCATGAATTTTTCCTAATTAAAACGAGCTTCTAATCCAATTAGAAAGCAAAACTAGAAATTTAAATCCATTTAAATCACCTTAATTAATTATTAATTACAATTATTAAATGCACACGGCTCTGATACCGCTGTTGTGTTTCGTGATGTCCAACATCACGCGGAAGGAAACGAGCCTAAAATCTGCACACAAATTAAAGTAACTAAGCATGTATTAAAACCATAATCACATAATTAACAAGAGGAGAGAGAAAGAATCATTACCTTTGACGCGTGCTTCGCTCTCACTAGAGCTCAAACTTAGAGTCCCGCAAATGCGTGAACCTCCAATGGCTTACACCCTCGCTCCCCAAACCGACCCGGCCCTTACCCCGAAGATTAGTCGGGGCTAGGACAAAAATAACTTAGAGTATTAGAACGAAGGTTTTCTCTTCTTGGAGATCCCTTCAAGTTCACAACTCAAGTGTTCCTTCCCAATGCCAAATGATTGGTATTTATAGGGAAAGGAGCCCTTGAAATCTCATTTCCCATTAATGTTGGAGAATTGGAAAAAAAATGCAAAATGGAATATAATTTAATTCTAAATTAAATTATATATCCAATTGAATCACCAAACAACAAGTGGCAAGGGGAGAGCAAGTGGTTAGGTAATGACCACATGGGGGGACCATTCACCCCTTGCTCCCGAAGCAATCCTCACACACACAATGCACCACTCACGGCGCACCAGCTAGGCATGGCCTGCCTTGGGCGCCAAGGCTACCTTGCTGGCGGCCTAGCCCCTTATTAACTGGGCCTGCCAACTGGTCGCGTGTGCTAGCAACCCAGCAAGCACACCACGCATGCATGCGGGCTGCTGCTGGGCATACTGGCGCTGCTATCACAAGCTCTTGCAAGCTGCTGCTATCACTATCATTACCTTGCTAGCTGTTGCTATCACTCCCAAGGCCCAGCTAGCATGTGCGTGCTGCTGGCCTTGTTTGCAATGGTGCGGCTGGTGCTAGCACGCTAGCATACGCGCCAGCAATGCTGCGCTAGCTGGCTAGCGATGCTAGCATGCTAGCTAGCTCGGCATTACGCAGCCTTGCCAGCCATATTGCTCTAGCAACGACTTGTCGTTTGGTCGATTTTTCCGCCTCGTCGACTCCTAAATTCGTCTCGACTTACGACGCTCGGTTTCGACGCTCCAAGCTCGGAATCCGACGTCTTTGTTCGTAAATACTCTATTGACTCATATAATCCTTCGGATTAATTCGTCGTTTCGATTCGGTTCCACGATTGGGTGTGACCCGAAGGGTTCAGTCAAGATTAAGCTGTAGTATTAATTCATTAATATTACTGATCGGAAGCGGCCTCCAGCAAGGCATTCTGATCACTTGACCTCACTGAATAATTAGCTTTCTAATTAATTTCGAACCCTCTATCGGAATAATACACTTGTTTGAAGGACACCTTTCCTTTCATATTGTTCCCATTTGAGCGATGTCCTAGGAGACAAGCATTATGACCATCCCAATCGATTTTCAGCTATGATTATTCACTTTCTTCCAGATGAACCCCCATATCTTGCTGTCAAGGCAAAGTTTTCTGATTTTTACTTACCTGGGGATATCCCAAATTACTCCAAATACAAAAAATTTTATGGACAGTGGTACCCTGACTACAAATACTTGATTTCTTACCTCGTTAGAGTTGAGAAGTACCATTGCGAGCGCTTACACATTCCATATCCCAATTACTACTATGACAATCCAGTAGGGAATAATTCCCCTTCCACTAGCAATCAATCAGGAAATTCTTCTCCACCACAAGGTAATCAAGTAGGAACAAATGGAGGGCAAGAGGAAGGAGAGCTAATGGATGAGAGTAACCATACTGTTGATAATTCCATTATGAAAATTCCAAATCCAAATCCATCCCCAACTCCAATTATTATTGATATTTTATCTGACGAATAGGAAGATGAAGATTTCATCCAAGTAGAACAAAATCCAGAGACACCTAAACCAATGGAGGAGGAAGATGACTCTGAATTAGATCCTGGAAGCTATAAACAATCAAAGGACAAGAAGGACAATGTTCGAAATGACTAGATTTTTGTAGTTTCATCTCTCTCTTAGGATTCTTAGGTTCATTTCCGCAGTTTTAAGTAATTCCTTTGTCAGTATAGTAATAAGTGGCATGTCCACAAGAGTTAATAAACCTATTGAGTTGTGTAGGTTATTCAAACTCATTTCATTTCAGTTTTTCATTCATTTTCTTACTCAGCAGTAAAATTCTATTTATTTTCTTGTCAAATATTTCATTTTATATCAAATAATTTCATTTTGACTCAAATCATTCATTTCGTATCACTACTCCAATAAGCCATTTCTTACTCAAAATATTCCAATAATTCATTTCTAAACTTTGGGAATTCATGGGAATTATTTTTATTCATTATTGTGATGTTTTATTAAATGTATGGTTGGTTAGCAATCAATATTTGGATGAGCAAGCTGCAAATTTTGGGAATTGTAATTTTGCAATCTCAATTTGTTAGCTTAAAATTTAATGTGTAAGTATAAAGGGATATAAGTTGGTTAGATGGGTGTTTAACTTGAGAGCTAACCATGACCATAATTATTAAAGACCCCTTGTTTAATTCAAGCAAAGAAAGATGGCAGGAGGAAGTGGTAAAAATAATAATGGAGGAGAGCTGAGTGAGGTTGTGAGGCAGGTGGCATTGGTCGCCCAACAGTTAGCCAGAAACTCGATCAACAATGGAGATGCTCAGGGAGAGCTATTCAAGAAGGTGGCACAAAGCAAGCCACCAACCTATCAAGGAGAGCCTGATCCAACAATGCTAGAAATCTGGTTAAGGGAATTTGAGAAACTGTTTGGGGCAGTTGGCTGCCCAGAGAATTCGAAAGTAGGTTGTGCTACCTATTACCTCAGGGGTGAAGCTGACATTTGGTGGCAACAAAATGAGGCTACAATTAAGGCTCTACCTGGGTTTAACTGGACTATGTTTTAGGAGAAGGTTAGAGACAAGTTTTATCCTAGCTTCTTACAGAAACAAAAGGCTGAGGAATTTGCTAACTTAGCAATGGGAGAAATGTCAGTGATTGAGTATTACACCTATTGAGCTGTCACGATTTGCCAAAGAGTCTGTTGCTACAGAAAAGTCAAAGGCTAGGAAGTTTGAGAGTGGATTGACTATTGATTTGCAACTAAAGCTGTGTGGACAAGTGTTCAAAACCTTGGATGAAGTGTGTGGGAGAGCTGCACACCTATATGCGTTGGAGTTGAAGAAAAAGAAGGGAAGGAAAAGAGAAAGGAGGTGGGGAAAAACTCTGGAAACTCGAAAGGTAACCACAACAATTTTAAGAAGCAGAAGTACCACCATAACAACAACAACAACAACAACAACAACAACAGCTTCCACAACAACAACAATTTCCAGGGCAACAATCGTCAAGGTGGGCGAAACTTTAATGGTGGAGTTAGGAACTATAACTAAGGAAATAATAAAGGACCAAAGCATTTCTATTACAAAAGGTGTAGGAACGACCACCCTGGTACGGACTTTGAGGGAAATCTGGTTACTTGTCGTGCATGCAACAAGTTGGGACACAGGGAGTATGAGTGCTTCTCCAAAGATCCTCATCGAAACAAATAGGGAAATAATCAAGGAGGGGCTCAAAGGAACTTTTAGGGAAACAACAACTATTCGGGGAACAAAGGGGCACAGTAGAATGGAGCAAAAAGCAACAATAATGGGAATATTCAGGTGAAGAGTGGAGCTCCAAGAAAACTCAATGTGATGTGTAGGCATGAGGCTGATTCCACAAAGGATGTTATCACTGGTACCCTTTCTATTAACTCTACTCCTGTTAAGGTTTTGTTTGATTCTGGTACAACTTTTTCTTTAATTTCAAAGGTCGTTGTTTCAAAACTATTACCCTGTTTGAAAACCGTAGATGTTATAGATTTACCTATAAATATTCCTACGGGAGGGGTAGTACAGTGTACCAAAACTTTTAAGGATGTACCATTAGAAATCAAGGGAAAAGTGTTTCCATCTGACCTCATCGAGTTTGGGTTAAGTGACTTCGATGTCATTTTGGGAATGGATTGGTTGAGCAAGTACAGTGCAGAGATTAGTTGTCGATCGCAAAAAGTGGATGAGTACAACTGAGAATGAGTTGGTAAATATTGGAAACATGGTGAAACAAAGTGCCCAAGGATCATATCTGTGTTGAAGTTGGCAAAGTATATTAAGAAGAGGGTAATTGATTTCACAATAGAGTTGGTCCTAGGACATAGAAATGGTGAATGAGTTTCTGGATATATTTAAGCCTGAGGACATAGAAGTGGTGAATGAGTTTCTGGATATATTCCCAGACAAAATTCCAGGAATGCCACCCAAGAGGGTAATTGATTTCACAATAGAGTTGGTCCCTGGAACAACACTAATTTCCAAGGCACCATATCGAATGACACCTACAGAGATGAGTGAATTGAAGGAACAGTTGCAGGATTTACTGGAAAAGGGATACATTAGACCAAGTGCATCGCCTAGGGGAGCACCAGTGTTGTTTGTCAAGAAGAAAGATGGGAGTATGAGGTTATGTATTGACTATAGGGAGTTAAATAAGGTCACCATAAAGAACCCATTACCAAGAATTGATGACCTATTTGACCAGTTAAGGGGCGCATCTGTGTTTTCAAAGATTGATTTAAGGTCTAGATACGATCAGTTGAGGATCAAAGACGAAGATATTCCCAAAACTGCATTTAGAACAAGGTACGGGCATTATGAGTTCACAGTAATGCCATTTGGGTTGACGAATGCTCCAGCAATATTTATGGACTTGATGAATAGGGTGTTCCATCCAATTATGGACAAGTTTGTTGTGGTGTTCATAGATGATATACTGGTGTATTCAAAGAATAAGGAGGAACATGTGGAACATTTGAGAGCAATTCTACAAACATTAAGGGAGAACAAGCTTTATGTGAAGTTTTCCAAGTGTGAGTTTTGGTTGGAGAAAGTAGCATTTATAGGTCATTTTTTGTCTAAGGATGGGGTAGAAGTAGATCCAACAAACATTAAGGCAGTGAAAGGATGGCCTACACCAAAGACGGTGTCTGATGTTAGGATTTTCTTAGGTTTAACAGGGTATTATAGGCGTTTTGTGAAGGACTTTTCTAAGATTGCTAAGCCTATGACCTCTCTAATGAAGAAGGACAAGAAATTTGAGTGGGATGAGAAGTTGACAAGCGCTCTTTAGGGCGCGCTTTAGAGCATATTTTAGGATGATTTTGGATGTATTTGGGGCCGTTTTGGCCGATTATTACCTTGTTATGCTTACGTCCCCTATATTACGTGCTTCACGGGTTTTCGGTTTGTTTTTGATGTGTTTTCAGGTAATATCAACCGAGTTTAGTCGGATCCCGAGCCCTTGATGCGTAACCGAGCTAGCCTTGACCGAAGTCCGAGGAGTTAAGGAAGTTCAAGTGTCGTGCATTGATTACATAGCACAGGCAGCACGGTCGTGTTACCATAGGCACACCCGTGCTGGCCTATGAGCAAGCAGCCCCAGGCAAGGCAGCACGGCCGTGCAAGCCAATAGCACGGCCTTGTCAGTATCCACGCACCAGCACGGCCGTGCAGGCCATTAGCACGGCCGTGCCAGATGTTGCCCGTGCCCGTATCAGCTTCAGCATATTCAGCACGGCCTTGTCATTTTTAGCACGGCCGTGCCAGGAAGCTGCACGGCCGTGCCATATATAGCACGGCCGTGCCAAATTGAAGAAGAAATCTGGTTTAGCTACTGACAAGCTAACACGGCCGTGCCATATGTAGCACGGCCGTGCTGATCCAGGGTTAACCGCGCACTTGACTTCTCCGAATTAGAAGGCGTATATAAGGCCCGACTTTAAGGGGCGTTTTTAGACAAATTTTAGGGAGATTTTGAGAGTACTTCCGTAGTTAAGGTTCCATAGTTTTCTTAGATTTTATTCTAGCAAATTCATAGTTCATCAGATTTGAGATACTCTAGTTTTCCGGATTTTATTCAAGGCAATATTAATTGGGATTCTTTGTATTATTCATTGACATCGGATATCAAAGTTCCAATCTTTTGCATTGATTCGCATCGATTTATTGGTATTATTCGCTCCTATTTATTATTCAAAGCTTTATTATCCTTGATTAGAGTTCATGTTTAGATTTATTATGCCTTTAGAATTTATTGTTGCTTTGATCATGAATATGTGTGAGTAGTTCCCTAACTAGGGTTTCGGGATGAAACCCGGCCTAGGTAATCTATGTAATTGAGGATTGGTTTTGATAAACGGATTGTGATTAAACTGGTTATATGCGATTGCATGTTAATTCATTATAATAGGAGTAGCTAACCTAGAGTCTTGAATTTGATTGCATGTTATTCTTGGTTTGAACAAGAGATTGTGAATTGAGTATTTCATTATTGAATGTGGTTTGATTATGTATCGAGTAATGTTGAGTGCATGAGAAATCCAAGCTTAGTATTGCCCGTTATCTTCCTATCGCACGATATTGATCAGACATATAGTCTTTGCATATCCCGTTTGTCTCTATGATTCCTTGTTGCGTAGTTACCGATGGTTTGGTGAATTCCCGTTCTCCCTAGTGTCTTCGTTTATTGATTTATTCCATCTTTTTAGTAGTATTTTAGAACACCATTTTCCATTGATTTCGAACTAGCTTAGGTTTAAGATTGATTTGCAATTACTCTCGTTCCTCGTGGACCGAACCTTTATTTGCCATTGTACTTGGTTATAGGATGTTCTTATAAGTATTGTTTGATTGAGAGTTAGATTGTAGCGACCGATTTAACGCTTGTCAAAATGGCGCCGTTGCCGGGGAACGATGTTTGATAATTGCTTTTTGATTTCTTGAGTCTAGTTCTTAAAGCAAAAAAAAACACAAAAATATTTTTCTTTTTGGCTACACTTGTAGCCCAGCTTTTTGATTGGTTTGGTTAGTGTGTATGCGCAGGTCTACACAGGGAGAGTTAATACCCTTCGATCCTGAAATCGAAAGGACTTTGAAAAGCAATCGAAAATCCCAATCAAAATCATCAAACTCTCAAGGAAAGGAAACCGGCCCAAGCACACAACCAGTTCCAATGACAGAAAATCAGCCACCACCACGACCCCTTAAGGAGTTGGGAACTCCCGGGGCATATAGAGCTTCAAGTGGGATTGCTCCACCCACCACTCAAGCCAATGACTTCGAGATCCGGCCGGCCATGATCACCCTTATCGAACGAAGGCAGTTTAGCGGTGCCAAGAATGAGAGCCCTTTGGCTCATCTGAACGAGTTTGAGAAGTACTGCAACACTATTAAAGTCAATGGGGTGACTCAGGAGTTCGTGAGATTAAAGCTTTTCCCATTTTCACTCATCGGGAGAGCTCTCGAATGGTTAGAGAAGGAGGTAAAACCAAATACTCTACACACTTGGGATGATGTCACGACAGCATTTTTGGGAAGATTCTATTCTCAAAAGAAGACGGCCGATGCTAGAGCCTTGATTCAAGGGTTTCGGCAAAGGAGTGGGGAGTGGATCTATGAAGCATGGGAAAGGTACAAGGAGTACCAAAGAGAGTGCCCGCACCACGGAATTCCAGCATACCAGGTGCTACAGATATTCTATGGAGGATTAAGTCCTCAAGGGAAAACCAGTTTGGATGCGGGAGCAGGTGGCCCAATAATGAACAAAACTGAAGAGCAGGTCATAGATATTATCGAAGATGTGGTATGACACCACATGGTTTGGCAAGACGGCGAGCGAGATGCTGTGAACAAGAGTGGAGGAGCGGTCTATTCAGTGGACCACCTCAATGCCATTAGCAACCTGACATCACAAATTACGAACCTCGGGAAGGAGATGTCAGCGATTAAAGCCAAGCTCGATTCCGTGCCATTGCAAGATCTTCCCTCCCAATCTAAGGGGAGAGGTACGAATCCTAATCCTTCCATTTCTAATATGCCTGTAGGATGTATTTTCTGTGAAAACTGTGGGTCTTATGATCATTATACTAATGCCTGTAATTTTGATTCCTCATATGATCCTAATAATAATGATGGTAATAGATATAATAATGAACAGGTCAATGCTATGTCTTATGATAACGGACCTAGGAATGACAATAATAAATATCTTCCACCTAATCAAAGAGGGAACAATTATAATCAGGGAGGTAATGATTTTGATTATCAAAACCAGTGGGGAAATAGGGATCAAAATCCCCAGGGACCCTATAATCAACATGGTGGTTTTGGAAATCAAAACCAATACCAACAGGGTAATCAAATGAATCATAATTCCCAAGGGCAATTCAATCAAGGGGGAAACGACATTAATAACAGGGGAAACTGGAATAATAATAAGGGGTACTCTAATCAAAATCCCCAACAATCTAATGTGCGTGGTTCCCGAGCTACAAATGATAATTATTATGCTCAAGGACCACCACAGAGATCTAGCTTGGAGGAAATGATGGAGTCCCAGGCTAAAATGTTCAACACTTTTATGTCCACCACTGATAAAAAGTTTAGTGAAGTGATGACACATAATAAGATGCTTGAAACCCAGATTTCTCAGTTGGCTAGTGCTATAAAAGATGGGGTTGGAGTTTCAAAACTCCCGCCTCAAGGTATAGACCCTAAAAATTCTGTGAATGCTATCACCACTAGGAGTGGAAAGACTTTGATAGGGAGCGATAATGTAATACCACCAAAGAGTCAACCTGTGACTCCGCCTGTCACTGATAATGTTGTAGAAAGTGAGGATGAGAGGGCGAGAGAAAAAAAAGATAAAATTAATGAGGTCCCAAAGGAACAGGTGGGAGCACAGAACAATGAACCCGACTTGTTACATAGACTCCCCTACCCCCAAAAACATGTGAGACATAAGCTAGATGCCCAATTCGGGAAGTTTTTAGAGACTTTGAGAGAAGTCCACCTTTCTATACCATTCACTGATACTATTAAGCAAATGCCTAACTATGCTAGGTTTTTAAAAGATATATTGAGTGGTAGAAGAAATTGTGAAGGGGTAGAAACTGTTAACCTCACTGAACACTGTAGTGCTATAATAATGAACAAATACCTCCTAAGTTAGGAGATCCGGGTAGCTTTTCAATCCCTTGTGCTATAAACAAAATGAATATTGATAATGCTTTGTGTGATCTTGGAGCTAGTGTTAGTCTCATGCCATATTCTGTTTATCAACGATTAAATATAGGAGAACTTCTTCCCACTAACATATCCCTTCAATTAGCCGATCAATCGATCAAATTTCCAAAGGGTAAGGTGGAAGATGTTCCCTAAGGGTGGGGAAGTTTGTGATACCTGTTGACTTTGTGGTCCTATATATGGATGAGGATGTTCATATACCTATAATTCTAGGATGTCCTTTCCTAGCTACTTTGGGGGCCCTTATTGATGTAAAGGGTGCCAAGATTTCATTGAAAGTAGGAAAGGAGGTTTTAGATTTTGATTTAAATAAAACTATGAAATATCCTTGTTCTAATTCTGATAATTGCATGATGGTTGACACTGTTGATTCCATTGTCTCTGATATGCATAAAGAATTATTCTATACTAATCATGATTTTGAGTTGAATGAGAACAAGGAAAACAGGGACATGGAGGAGCAATTTCTAGATGCATTAGATGTGGCCACTGCAAAGGAGGCTAATGAAGCACCAAAGGTAAAGCTTAAACCTCTTCCAACACATCAAGGAAGGGTTTCCCCTGTGTTTGTAGTACCCAAGAAAGGGGCGGTGACTATTGTCAAGAATAAGAATGGTGAGCTTATCTCCACTGCAATGGCAAGTATTGATTATGGGTAACCTGTAATCCATGTGTTGCGTCAAGCTAATGGCGTTAAAGAAGCGCTTCCGGGAGGCAACCCGAGACCCAGTCAATGAGGTACTTTTCTCTTTCCCTTTTTGCCTTCTAGGTAGTCTCTCGATGCCTGACATTGAGGACAATGTCTATACTAGCTTGGGGGGGTGAATGGTTTCCCTATTGATTTTCCCTTTTTTTTCTTCATATTCCTATAAAAAAAAAAAAAACGAGTTTCTTTTTGTTTCGTTTTGGTTTGTTTCTATCTAACCTGTGCAGATATGAAGACTCATGGAGGTAGCATTAGGAGCTTCGCCGCATCTCATGTTGTCTTAGTGTGTTTTCAAGAAGCATCTGGTGAAATCTGTCCCTTTTTCCTTTAGTTTTTTTTGTTTTTGTGTGCTTAGGATATTTTAGTTTAGGAAGAAGTTGAATGGTTCGAGGATGTTTGATCGGTTCTAAAGAACCTGGGATCATTGATGTTGATATCAATTGATCACTTGTTTGTCGATTGGGATTATTATGTGATTTTCATGCCTCTTTATGAGCCATTTAGCTTGTTTAGATTACTTAGTTGTGTATATATGTGTGCAATATAGGAATAGCTTCTGTTATGAGGATGTGTAGTCTAGTTTATATGATTTGCCTCATAGTCTTTTCCTATATTTTTGGATCGTGATAAACTTGTCTAATTGCATAAACTTTTGGAATAATGCTCATATTTGGATTCAAAACGTGAATGAATGTGTGTGGAATATCTATTTCTACTTAAGCCAGTGATAAATACACAATTTGAGTCTATTGTTGATCAATGTAGACGAGTCTAGGCGAAGGTAGTTGGTTAGAACATTTGTTATCATGTGAAACTCTAAGCCATTGAATTGTGGTAAGATAGAGTCGCTTCCCATTTGTGGATTTGATCCCCTTAATTGGTAGTTGCTTTGTTTTTGAATCCCGTGAGGTTTTATTGTTCTAGCCTTCATCATTCTTCTTGAGTGGCATATTTGGATCCTTGATTACGCATTTTTCGATCTTTGTGTTGACTAGTAGCTCCCGAGACCGACTTGACACTTTTAAGGGAGGAAGAGGGCACCCTTTTTCATTTTTCTTATTTTGTTCCTTTTGTTTTGTTACAAATTGATTTTCTTTTTACGTCATCTTACTTGCTAACCATGTTGAGATTTAATTCCATTCTTGGTTGACCGTGTTACAAACCCGATGGCCAATGTTTTACCAACCCTTAGTTGTGAAGCGTTTACTTAGATAGGTTTGTTGAGCTTATTGTTTACTAATTAAGAAATAATGATTGATAGTTGGGTTGAGCAAGTGTGAAAGTGAGCCTAATTGTAAATTTGTAATGTGAAAGTCATTTTGCAAAAAAAAAAAAAAAAAAGAGAAAAAGAATCTAAAAAGAAAAAAAAAAGAAGAGAAAAGCCGTCCGAATTGTGAAAAAGGCAAGGACACATAAATAAAGTTTTGAAGTTTGAAAAGGGTCATTTGAGTGTGTATTATATGGATAATTTGGGATGTGTAAGAATGTGAATCAATGAGATTGTGGAATGTGAATTACATCTTTTGAACTTTTGTTTTTGAGAATTGTGATTCTTGCGCTTCATTTAGGAATTAACCCCACTTTTTAAATTGTTTTCACCTACCTTACCCATTGCCAATACATTGCAACCCTTTAAGACCCTTAGACTTTAGAGGTGTTTGGTTCTCAAACGGTGGAGGGAGATACCTTTCAACCCTATGGAAAGATTATGCGTAATCGAGATGTCGGGATACCTTTATTATTTCCTCAAAACATCACTTTTTTCGGTTCCTTCTAGGAATCACGAGGGGCCAATTAGGGTGGTGATTCGAAGCAAAAGGGGAGGACGTGGCCGGTTTGGTTGGGTTTAGAGGGAAGCATGACTTCTTTGTTCTCTATGCTTGGTTTAGGTCTTGTTCGCATTTTGATCAACGATATCTTGGATTGTGTGTCTCGTTGCTTGTTTCAGTGAGTTTTCATTCCATGCATGGTTGTTCTAAGTAGGATCCATTGATTTCATTCAATGCTTAATTTGATTTGTATGCAATGGCATAGTTTATTTAGTCTTGTGTGTGTTTCCCTTGGTTTTTGCTCGAGGACTAGCAAAAGGGTAGCTTGGGGGGTTTTGACAAGCGCTCTTTAGGGCGCGCTCTAGAGCATATTTTAGGATGATTTTGGATGTATTTGGGGCCGTTTTGGCCGATTATTACCTTGTTATGCTTACTTCCCCTATATTACGTGCTTCACGGGTTTTCGGTTTGTTTTTGATGTGTTTTCAGGTAATATCAACCGAGTTTAGTCGGATCCCGAGCCCTTGATGCGTAACCGAGCTAGCCTTGACCGAAGTCCGAGGAGTTAAGGAAGTTCAAGTGTCGTGCATTGATTACATAGCACAGGCAGCACGACCGTGTTACCATAGGCACACCCGTGCTGGCCTATGAGCAAGCAGCCCCAGGCAAGGGAGCACGGCCGTGCAAGCCAATAGCACGGTCGTGTCAGTATCCACGCACCAGCACGGCCGTGCCAGATGTTGCCCGTGCCCGTATCAGCTTCAGCATATTCAACACGGCCATGTCATTTTTAGCACGGCCGTGCCAAGAAGCTGCACGGTCGTGCCATATATAGCACGGCCGTGCCAAATTGAAGAAGAAATCTGGTTTAGCTACTGACAAGCTAACACGGCTGTGCCATATGTAGCACGGCCGTGCTGATCCAGGGTTAACCGCGCACTTGACTTCTCCGAATTAGAAGGCGTATATAAGGCCCGACTTTAAGGGGCGTTTTTAGACAGATTTTAGGGAGATTTTGAGAGTACTTCCGTAGTTAAGGTTCCATAGTTTTCTTAGATTTTATTCTAGCAAATTCATAGTTCATCAGATTTGAGATACTCTAGTTTTCCGGATTTTATTCAAGGCAATATTAATTGGGATTCTTTGTATTATTGATTGACATCGGATATCAAAGTTCCAATCTTTTGCATTGATTCGCATCGATTTATTGGTATTATTCGCTCCTATTTATTATTCAAAGCTTTATTATCCTTGATTAGAGTTCATGTTTAGATTTATTATGCCTTTAGAATTTATTGTTGCTTTGATCATGAATATGTGTGAGTAGTTCCCTAACTAGGGTTTCGGGATGAAACCCGGCCTAGGTAATCTATGTAATTGTGGATTGGTTTTGATAAACGGATTGTGATTAAACTGGTTATATGCGATTGCATGTTAATTCATTATAATAGGAGTAGCTAACCTAGAGTCTTGAATTTGATTGCATGTTATTCTTGGTTTGAACAAGAGATTGTGAATTGAGTATTTCATTATTGAATGTGGTTTGATTATGTATCGAGTAATGTTGAGTGCATGAGAAATCCAAGCTTAGTATTGCCCGTTGTCTTCCTATCGCACGATATTGATCAGACATATAGTCTTTGCATATCCCGTTTGTCTCTATGATTCCTTGTTGCGTAGTTACCGATGGTTTGGTGAATTCCCGTTCTCCCTAGTGTCTTCGTTTATTGATTTATTCCATCTTTTTAGTAGTATTTTAGAACACCATTTTCCATTGATTTTGAACTAGCTTAGGTTTAAGATTGATTTGCAATTACTCTCGTTCCTCGTGGACCGAACCTTTATTTGCCATTGTACTTGGTTATAGGGTGTTCGTATAAGTATTGTTTGATTGAGAGTTTGATTGTAGCGACCGATTTAACGCTTGTTAGAAGTGTGAAGAAGCCTTCCAACTCTTGAAACAAAAGTTGATTACAGCACCAGTTCTTACACTGCCAGATGATAGTGGGATCTATGATGTATATAGTGACGCATCCAAGAATGGTTTGGGATGTGTGCTTATGAAAAATGGGAAGGTGATTGCATATGCATCAAGACAATTGAAACCTCATGAAGTGAACTACCCTACTCATGACTTAGAATTAGCTGCAATCATTTTTGCACTAAGGATTTGGAGACATTACTTGTATGGGGTAAAATGTAGGATTTACACAGACCATAAAAGTTTAAAGTACATTTTCACCCAAAGAGATCTAAACTCACGCCAAAGGAGATGGTTAGAATTTACAACAGGGCTACGACTTGGACATACAATACCATGAAGGGAAAGAAAATGTAGTTGCAGACACTCTAAGCCGTAAGACCAGTCATTGACTGAACACTTTAATAGGGTTGATGAGTTATGTAGGGATATGAGGAAAATGAATTTAGAAGTGGTAGAATGGGGAGTACGAGCAAGTATACTTGCGAATCTGAGTATTCAACCAACAATATTTGATGAGATAAGAGAAAACCAAGAAGGAGATGTTAAGTTGGATAGGATTCATGAGAAAATAAAGCAAAGGAAGGCTACAGATTTCAAAATTCATGAAGATGGAAGTTTAAGATACAAAGGTCGATGGTGTGTACCACAAAAATGTAAAGAAGTAAAGAGAAAATTGATGGAAGAAGGTCATAATACACCATACTCAGTACACCCAGGAGGGGACAAGCTATACAAAGACTTGAAAAAGATGTATTGGTGGCCTATAATGAAGAATGAAGTTGCGGGATTTGTAGCAAAGTGTCTAACTTTCCAAAGTAAAGATAGAGCACAAGAGACAACAAGGAACCGTGCAATCATTGGAAATTCCTAGATGAAAGTGGGATGGTATTTCAATGGACTTTGTAACTTACCTCCCAAAGTCAAAGAATGGGAATGATACCATTTGGGTCGTGGTGGATAGACTGACTAAATCTGCGGTGTTCATACCAATGAAGGTGATCTGGAAGATGGAACAACTTGCAAAATCTTACATCAAAAGGTTGTGAGGTTACATAGAGTTCCAAAGGATATTGTGTTTGATAGAGATTCTAGGTTTCTACCAAAGTTCTGGAAGAGTGTTCAAGAAAACTTTGGTACAATACTAAAGATGAGTACAACATTTCACCCTGCCACAGATGGACAAACTGAGAGGACTATTCAAAACCTTGAAAGATATGTTAAGAGCTTGTGTCATTGACTTCCAAGGGGGATGGGAAGATAACTTGGACTTAATTGAATTTTCTTATAACAATAGTTACCATGCAAGCATTGGCATGGCTCCATTTGAGGCATTATATGGAAGGAAGTGTCACAGTCCTATATGTTGGAACGAAATAAGTGAAACAATAATCTTAGGGCCTCAAATGATTGAGGATACAATTAAGAAAGTAAAAGAGATTCAAGCAGCGCAAGATCGCCAAAAGAGCTACGCGGATTTGAAGTGTAGAGAGGAAGAGTTTGAGGTTGGTGACAAAGTATTACTGAAGGTGTCACCAATGAAAGGTTTCATGTGATTTGGGAAGAAAGGAAAGCTTAGCCCAAAGTATATCGGTCCATATGAAGTATTACAGAGAGTTGGCAAAGTAGCTTATAGGTTGGCTTTACCTATGGAACTAAGTAAAGTGCATGATGTATTTCATGTATCTTAGTTAAGATGGTATATACCTGACAAGGCACATGTGCTTCAACCTGAAACAATTGAGTTAGATCAAAGCTTAACTTATGAAGACATACCTGTCAAGATCCTTAAGAGTAAAGTGCGTAGTACACGCAACAAGGAAGTTAAGATTGTTAAGGTGCTATGGTCTAACCAAGAATATGAGGAAGCAACTTCGGAAGCTTAGGATGAGATGAAAAAGAAATACCCTCGATTGCTTGAGGTATGTTGAGTTACGTGGACGTAACTCATCTTCTTTAGGGGGGTAGAATGCGGTAGAATTTCGCGCTTTTTCCCTATATTTTCAATTATTTTTGTGCTTTTTGCACATTTTTAACGGTTATTTCGTGTAATTTTTATTTCAAGGAGACATTAAAGGTAAAAGTATGTCAAAAGAGTACAACAATATTATACAAAGTGGGAAAAAGTTTGCTTTTCATTACCCAAGTTTCGGGACGAAACTTCTTTTAAGGAGGATAGACTGTAATACCCTGTATTTTTATATGTATTTTAATTTAAATCATTATTTTATGAAGTATTTAAATAATTTGAAATGAATTATTTATGGTATTTTATTAATTTAAAAAGAATTATTTTAATTAAAGGTCCATTTTTATTTATTTAATTGTTTTGGAAATATTTTATTTTATTATTTAGAAACTTTGGGACATATTATTTTATAAAAGGAATTTTAAAGTCAATGGTATTTAAAGAAAGTCAAAGGACTAGTTTGAATAGGAGAAGGGATCATTAAGGGTAGAAAGAGAATTTAAGCTTAGGAGGGTTTTAGAGAGAGGGTATAAATACCCATCTTATGAGCAAGTTAGATCTTGCCCAAGGTGGAGAATACCCAAAGGTAAACTCTCTCTCTCTCCTCTTATTTTCTCTCTCCTTTAATTTTCCCCCTCCCCTTTTTAATTTTTTACATCACCACGCACACCACCACCATCACGGTGGCCGACTGCCACCTCCACCATAGTCGGCCGCCGCCGGCAACAACAGCAGCCGTGGGAGGTGGCGCCAGCCACCCTCCCTTTTTCCCCCTTGTGTGCGTGTGTTTTAAAAAAAAAATTCTTCTTTTTGTTTTAATCCTAATCTAGCCTTGATTTAATTATTGATTTTGGGTTGTGTAATGATTTTAATGATTTTTTATTATAATTATTATGTATATATAATTTTCAGATTTAGTTTTTGAATTAAAAAGCCCCACATTGAAAACCTTAGGTTTTAAAATTAATGTATATTGATGGAAATTGATTGTAGGTGATTGAAACTAATAAATTAGATGTTTTTAAACATAATTACAGCAATTTTACATATTTTTATAAAGCTGGATTTTTTATATAAAGGTTATAATTATGTTTCTTGAAAGGATTTTTAATTACCCATTAATTGGGAATAGAAGTAAGGGTTTTAAATTAATTTTAGCTTGTTTTAGAGGGTTTATGAGTGATTTAAAGAGTGTATATATTGCTGAAAATTTATGTTGAATAGGTATTAATGTCTCTTTATAATTTTGGGTTGTAGGAGATTTCCACGTGAGTGATTTTGTGTAGTCGTGGCGATTTTGAGATCATATTCAAGGTACGTTCGCGTATTCGTTAATTATTTAAGTGTATAGAAGCATGCTAGGCTTTGTATAATCAATTCCATGGTAGTATCATGTTAGGTGTGAATTGGAATTGGTGATTGGATTGATGTTGGTGATTGGATTGATGTTGGTGATTGATTTATGATGTATAAATTATTTATGATGGATTAATGATTGGAATTAATTATATTGGCATGTTGAATATGAACTCACTTTTATTATTGGCATGGTTGAGAGCATGTTTAATTAAACTAAATGTTTAATTTGGTTTGGAATATAAAAAGGGAATTTCATTGTAGTTCATATAATTTTTATTGATGCTTTAAGCATGAGAATTGAGCCATCGAGTGTCTTAGTGCACAGGGATAAATTACATTGTTGTGCATACGTGCACTTAAGGTGTTCTAAACGCCGAGGGATAGGTTTGCGGTGCTTTATGCACTTAAGGTGTTATTTAACACCAAGGTAGTTTAAAAAGGATTCAACATTTAATTATGTGGTCACTAATTATTCAAGAATTAAATGGGTATGTTTGATTGCTTGAATGATTTATTATGATTGATTGTGTTATGGTTTAAGAGTCATCACCAAGTCTAAAAATATGTAAACAACTTAAAGTGAAAGAGATTACGCACCAGAACTCTTAAAACGTGGATACCTCGAGTATGAACATATGGGGGGAGTTATGGGGTTTTATATTTAACCATGACTTCTACTGGGAGCACTGGACGCTGTATTCTCCTTTTTATTTATTTTATGCACAGGACGTCCAGTCACTTCATGTGGCATTTGCCTACCCGATTAGCTCCCGGTGTAGTTTACCTCAATTTATTTGGGGGAGAGATTTGGTGAGAAACCCGTTCGATGCGTAATCAAATTAAATCAGCAATTTAGTGGTCTATTTATTTGTTGGTTGTGTTGTGTGCTTGAGAACATGTGCAACAAGGTAAGTTGTGTATTGATAGTATTAAAGCATGTTAGTGTGTATTGTTTACGCTTATGTACTCAGCATTGCTGATTGTGTGTTGTATGTTTGTTTGGCCTTGTCTTTATCTTGGCCCTGCGATGACCCATTTCTAATGGCGAGTAGTGGGGACCAAGTAAAGAGGAGTTTTTCAGGTGTGGAAGCATATTCATGATGGGCATGAGTGAATAGCGAATCATGTTTAGTTTTCATAAGAATATGATGTGGTTTTGTTGCTTTAATTATTATATATTTTCTTGTGAGACTAACGCAAAGGTTTTCAAATATTTTATCTCGGTTTTATTAAGGGCCTACAATGGTTCCAAGTTATAGGTTGACTTTGTTTGACTTTGGTTCACATTACTTTCATTTGGTTTGACTTTTTAAGTTGACTTGTTTTGAATGGTTTTAAAGAGAGTCTTCCGTTGTGTGTCTTTGATAATTGTCTTAGCCGTTTTCACGGTGGGGGTAATGTCTTAGAATTTCCTATCCCATATTTTGAAAAGGGAAAAACAGGTATTTTAAAGGAAAGGAATTTCTAGGGTGTTACACTTAGGGTTTCTACGTTTGTTGATTTAAGTGAACTAAACTAATCATTCAACATTCGAAATCCTAAACAAGCATCTAATATAAGAAAAATATATAGGGCATAAATAGAGATGCATTTGGCAACAAGCATGACCCCTTGAAACTTGAATCTTCAAATCTTCAAGGGCCTTCATTGCATCTTCTTGGCTTTGTCTTCTTAGAAACTTTGTCTTCGAGACATCACCACCAATTATGAACCTACTAGAAAAGCTAGGACTCATCTAAATAATTTAAGTACAAAAATACTTAACGGCAAGCAGTCCGTATTTAGATTTCCAAAAATACAAAACGGAATGCAGTCCGTATTTACTATCCTAGTCGGGCCCTACTAGTTGCCATTTTGTAAAACCTGCATTAGAATATCTATTTCATTCATCCATTCACTTCTAAAGTGAATGGTCCATGCATTTTACAAATAATTCAAGCAACAATCCAAAACGAGCGCAAAACTAGTAACTAACTTAGATGGTTAATCCAATTAATGCGCCTAACTAAAACTAGTCAAAGTAATTATCCGATTATGTGAATTAACGCAAAAATAATAGCTCAAAACCATTAATGAAGCTCCCACTAAATTCCACATCCAACTTAATTAAAATTAATCCAATTAAAATTAATTAAGCCGGTTAACCCAAAATTTTGCCAAATTATTTTCGCAAGTTCGGAAAAACCGAGGCCTAGCCTCGTTTTAATTAAAACACAAAATCACAAAAACCAATGCCAAGTGCCTAGCCTCGAGCCAAAAGGCCTAGGGGGGTGGCTAAGCACCAAGCATGGCACGCAAGGCTGGCCTCACGCACATGGCCTACGCACCAAGGCTGCCTTGGGGCGCGCCACAGCAGCTGCCCAGCAACACCAGGCCTTGCGACATGGTGCGGGTACTCGCCCTCACCCTAGCAGCACTTGCTAGGTGCTCCCGTGGGCGTCCTAGCAGTGTCCGCTACTGGCTGCGTAGCGCGCAGTCACCCGCCCAGACTGCTAGCCCTCCCCACAAACACTCACGCTCAGAGCCACACGCATACTCCCTCACACACACTCGCACATGCCTTAGTTCGGCAGCAACATGTAGGCTGCAGCAAGCAGCCCTTCATGCCGAGCCTAAGTACTCGAAGCATCGGCTTCTATTTTGCGATTGTTATACTTTTGGATTTTATTCCGAATTTTTGTGTGACATAAAAATTAATTCTAAATTGATTTTAGAACTAATATTGAGCAATATTGAAAATAAACAAGTGCAACTTAATTAAATTCAATTTTAGTGCACAAACAAAAATTAATTCAAGAACTATTCTTTAAATTATTTTTTGCTTAACTTGATGCTCAAAAAATTGAGGGCTATTCTCACAATTAATTTAACAAACATAAATTAATAACGAGATTTGACAAAATAGTTGAATAAATAATCAATCATCTAATGAAATAATTTATCCAACACTTACTTATGCACATTTGAATATTGTAACCTTCCAATATGAAGAACAATTATATTTCAAGCACAAGTATGAACATTTAAGATTTTAATCAACTTCAAAAATGATTAAAACCAAAAATAGTTCATTATGGATTTTAGCAAGTTAAGATTCAACCAAATAAACAATTAAAGATTGAATCTTTAACACTTTAGGGGATTCAAAAATCATATTCACCAAAAACTTTCACACTCAAGCAGTTAATTTGCAAAAATGTGAAATTTCAAGTTTATGTGAAATTAAGAGTTCACCAAATTAAGCACCAATTATGACTTCATAAACATGCTTAATAAGGGTTATAATTGCAGAAGATTAATGGTATAATCGAACACATAATCCAATAATTGCATGCCATAATTAATCACGGTTTAAAGATTTAAAAAATTTCGTCAAAAACAAAAAAACCCTTCGAAAAACCTCTTTTTGGGTGGATTTTGGCTTCTGGAAGGCCATTTTTAATACAAAGTGGGTAAAGTCTGATTTAGAATGTCGATTCCACCGAAAATTCCCTATTTTTGGGTCAAAATCGGAGTTCGTAATCCAAAATTAACATAAATACGATTAAAAATGAGCTCCTAATCTAATTAGGATGCTAAGCCAGAAATTTAAATTCATTTTAAATCACCTTAATTAATTAATTTTAGTTTTAAAAATTAAATGCAAGAGGCTCTAATACCGCTGTTGGGTTTTGCAGTGTCCGACACTGCGCATAAACAAAACCCAATAACCGGATCGCATGCATAATAATTACAACATAAACAAAAGCATGCAAATAAACAAAACACAAACACATAAAGAGAAGAGAGAGAAAGAAACTCACCCTCGACGCGTGCTCCGCTCACTTAATGAGCTCGGACTTGAAGCTTCAAGCTCGCAAGTGCGAAACCTCCAACGATTCACACCCTCGCTCACCGAACCGAAACCGGTCCCTACCCCGTAGCTTAGACGGGGCTAGACCAAAAATAATTTAGAGTTTTCGAACAAAGGTTTTCTCGCTTTTGGAGATCCCTTAGAGTTCACCAACTCAAGTGAAAATCCCAATACCCAATGATTGGTATTTATAGGGAAATGTTCCCAAGATTTCCCATTATCTTTCAATGTGGGATATAGTTGGTAAAATGCCAAAAGAAAGAATTAATTTAATTCCAAATTAAATTAAAATGGCAACGCAATCATCAAACGACAAGTGGCACAAAATGAGCAAGGGGTTAGGTGATGACCACATGGGGAGGACTACCTTCCCCTTGCTCCCCAAGAAAACCACCCCTCACAAAAATGGTGCAATAGAAGGCAGCCAGCTGGAAGCCTACTTGGGCACCAAGGCAGCCATGCTAGCGCCTGGTCCCTTGGCTGGGCCTGCCTAGCTGTGCCTTGCCGCATTAGCCTGCAACAGCAAGCCACGCATATGCGGGCTGCTTATTGCTGGGCACTGCTGCTTCACCAGCCTCCCTCGCCAGCCCGCACAAGCTGTTGTGCTATGCGGGGCGCTGCTGCTCTTCCTAAGCAAGCAGCCTGGGCTAGCTAGCACTAGCAGTAGCCAGCGAGGCCCAACACGCTAGCGTGCGCCTGGCCTTGCTAGCTCTGCTACCACACGAGCTCGGCCAGCAAGCTCCAGCCAACACGCGCATATGCTGCTAGGCTTGAGACCTTGTTAGCGTTTAGGCTAGGAACCCTACATTATCTAGCCCACACTTGGCTAGGCCAATGCAAGGTTACGGCTATGTATTGACTTGTTGTTTGACTTATTTTTCCATCTCGTCAATTCCTAAATTCGACTCGACTTTCGACGCTCGACTTCAACGTTGTAAAATCGAAATCCGACGTCTTAGTTTTTAAAATCTTTATCGACTTTTTAAATCCTTCGGATTAATTCATCGCTTTGGTTCGGTTACACGATTGGGTGTGACCCGAAGGGTTCAGTCAAGAGCAAGCTAAATATTAGTTATATATTAATATTACTGATCGGAAGCGGCTTCCAGCTAGGCATTTCGATCACTTGACCTCACTGAATAATTAGCTTTCCTAATTAATTCCGAACCCTCTATCGGAATAATACACTTGTTCGAAGGACACCATTCCTTTCAAATCCAAAGTCTTAATCTGTCCAACATAAACAAGTGATTTGACAATCCTAAGACCAACCGTTTTGTTAGAAGTAGGAGCTAAAAAGTTGGACATTGCATTCATAACAAAGAGTTGCTTAAACTCATCTCCACCTTGACCTAAAGTAGGTATCCCATCTTCTAACAAACTAAGCGGAATTTGATCGTTTTTACCACTCAACCCAAAATGCAATCTCCAATTACGTTTCAAAAAAAGAGTCAGGATTAGTTTATATGTAGATTGAGATATTTCCTTAACATTTTTTGTGTTCAAAGGAAGGCAAAACACATCATACTCAGTCACCACAAACTCCTTATTACTATCTATTGTGAACATGCAACTACCATAATCAAAACAATATAATCAACTGGCCAATGATACATACTTGTAGGATTCCTTCTCAACTTCAATGATAACAAGTCTCCAAAACCAATCTCATTTATAGAAATTATTTGGTCAAAAGTAAAGTTAGATATAAGCTCAACCAATTGCAGAGGCCTACAACAAGTTTTGAAAGGCTACAATATGCACAACAATAACTGTAGTTCAAAGGCAACTACTAACATATGTTTACAAACATAAAAGACAACTCCATATAAACATAAAATCTATATATACCATGACAATAGACAACTTTATACAAATATAAAAAAAGATTCAAATATTAAACAAAAACTCATTAAAAAGTTCACAAAAGATAAAGTTACTTATGTAGGTACAGTGGCGGAGCCACGTAGGAACATGGGGGGACAGCTGTCCCCCCCATTTCTAAAAAAAGAAAAAAAAATGGTTTTTGTTAGCTTAAGAAAATGCAGTAGATAGAAATAAATAGATTACATGTACAACAAGTATTACAAACATAAATATAGTCTAGTGGTTGTTGGGCTTTGGATAAGCAGCTTTTATTTTATTTTTTTTCTTTCTTTTTCTTGTTTTTGGACTTTATATTAATTTCATTTTATAGTTTACACAAAGTACTCTCATTAAACTTTGTTTTTCTTGTTTTGGATTTTTCCTTTTTTTTTTTAAGTTGTTTTTGGATTTTATTGTATAGTATAAAATATAGGAAAAATTGCATTAAATAATACCACCTTTCACCTGTCCGCTAAAAACAAGTCAACCTTTTGTTTATTTCAGAATAATACGACCTTTGGGGGGTATCCGCTTTAAACAAGTTGTAACCTGTTGGTAACCTGAATAATAGGTTATATGGACATGTGTCATCATTTTATTGGTCTGAAAATATAACTTTTTTAATTTAAAAAATTTATAAAAAAACCCCAATCCCGTAATTCCCCTCCCTTTCCCGTTCCCATTCTACCATCCCCTTCCCTCCCCTTTCCTCTTTCCTGCCCTTCCCCCTCCATGAATCTCGACAATCCCCACCATCAATACCTCCCCCACCACCGAAATCACCACCCCTCCCACCCCCACCACCGAAATCACCATCCCCTCCACCTTCACCCCCAATATCCCCACCGAATCCACTACCCCCACCGCTGAAATCCTCACCAAAATTCCCACCCCCTGCCTTCCTCACCACCGAAACTACCATTACATCACATCCCCACCACCAAACCACCACTCCATCACTTCCCCACAACCGAATCCACCACCCCTACCATCCTTCCCCCACCCTAACCTCCTCAAATGGTCAATTAATCATTCCTCTTATGCAAAATTAACCAATATACATCCAATAAACGATCTCCCCCTACTCTCACTTTCTATCTCTTCACATATCAAATAATATGTCGGTGGGAGACCAAGCAGCGGCGGCGATTGCGGCGCAGTTACCAATTCACGGTGATGGCGCATGTCTAGGTTTAGCTCTAGGTTATGTCGTTGTTCGAAGCCTCACGAAATTCGCCGCCACGTCATCAGCCTTCCTGAAAATACGGGCCTCACCCTCTGTACATGTACTTGCAATTGTGTCTCACGAGTCTGGTGGTCGTGGTATTGTTCTTCAAGAGGGAGAAAAGGGATGTGGTGGTCATGTGGTGGTGGCAGGAGGTAGAGGAAGGAGTTTTTTTTTTTTAATCATAGCAAGTTGTGGAAGGAGGGGATAATGGTGGCTTGGGGCTGACGGGGAGGGAAGGGACGGCGAGGAAAAGGAGGTGGGTAAGTAAGGGAGTGGTGGGGGAGCGGTGGTAAGGGAGGAGGGTGATGGGTGGCAGGGAAAGGAGGAGGGGGCTGATTTTTTTTTTGTTCATTTATTTGGATTTTTTATTTAATTGTTAATAAATCATAATTAAAGTTGTTATTAAGAGTTAATTACATTGTTAAATGAATTTTTTCAAAAGAAAAAAAAAATTTAACCGATTATTCAGGTTGTAGGTAAAATAACTTGTTTAAAGCGAACACCCCCCAAAGGTCGTATTATTCTGAAATAAACAAAAGGTGGACTTGTTTTTAGCGGACGGGTAAAAGGTGGTGTTTTGGGGTTTTCTGATGTCCTGTGGGAGACTTACAATTTCGGGACTGGAACCGTGCGTCTGTACCTGCAAAAAAACGGAGACTCCGGGTGGTGGGAGCTCTGCCTCCGACGGTCAAGTTAGTACTTGTTTGAGGAGTAATAAATGCGGAAAAGAGTAAAGTTTTTTCTAGGTGAGAGTAATTAATTGCTGAATCCCCCTTTAATGAGGATTAATTAGAGTATTTATAACCTTGGAAAACGTGTCAAACACTAGGTTTAGATTTAACCTAGGGCTGACAGGGCTTTCCTTGGAAATTGGGCCTAGGTGGCTGTTTAGCCTTTCTAGCATATGGAGGCCACGTGGCGTGACACAATTGGTCCATGGTGGACAAATCAACACCTGACACGTGGCAGGCTCCTATTGGCCCATGTGGCGGACACATGGCAGGGCCTGATTGGTCCACTTGTCAGATGATGATTGGCAGGGAAAAATCCTCTAATCATTTGCCCCTCACAAGTGGCACGTGACTGTTCACATGTCACCTGTGACAGGTGTCGGCCTGTAACAGGCGACGGCCTGCGACAGGTGTCGCCCTATGACGGGCCGAGCATTTTTCCCGCTCATTTTTTGAATTTGGAAGAGACCCTTCGCATTCTCTTTTTGCCCTATATAAGGGCATGTTGACCAAGTATTTTGTTCACATTTGCGAACTTTTCAAAAGAACTCTCGGACCCCAGAACTTGAGCTCTGACACTTTGCAACTTTTGACCTGCCGACTACTTCTGACAGGACGACTACTTTCGTTGGACGACTGCTCTTTCCTTCTTTCCAAAACTCATTACTCAGGTAACCGTCTGCTCTCTTGTATTTTATTTTCTTTCTTTTTGAAAATGAGGCCTCAAAAGCATCCGACACGGCCTAGGTTAGCAATCAGCCGGTCACCGGGGACGGCTGAATCTAGGACTAGGGGTGCCAACTGCTCTGCGGTACTTCAAACTTTGCGCAAGTCCCGGAATCCAACTGTCTTTGTATCTATGCAAGACAGTATGGCAAGGACAAAAAGAACAACGAGGATTGAAAACTCTGATGGATCCTCTTTCCGGGTTCAGATTAGCGAGCTATCGGACCAGCCGCCTGATACCGCAGGGACCCAAGGTGGCCCTTCTTCCGAGAGCTCTGAGGAGGGAGCTAAGGTAGCCCCTTCCCACTTCTTTGTTGACCTGGCCAGTCAGCAGACGGCCCCTGAAGAAGAAGCGGGGACGGCCCCCTCAGGGAAAGGGGAGGAGTCGGACTCTTCTGGTAGTGAGTTTGACTCTAGCTCTTCAAGCCGCCTCTCTTTAAACTCAGAGGAAAGGCATGCTCATTTGCATGAGGCGAGAATTTCTCATGCGGCCGAAAAAGGGGACTGCTAGTCGGAACCATTCGCCTCTCATAGGGAACAAAATACCCCTTACTATTGCCACGTTCCAAAGGGTCGAATCAAGGCCATGAAGGAACGAATAGACTCTTTTCTAAAGGACCATGTGATGGGTCCTGATTTCCAAGTTTTTGTGCCGGATGCTGAAGATGCCGTCACCTGGCCAGCTGGAGCCAGCTATGGGGACGCCTGCTTTGGCTGTTATGATGCGGCCATTAAAGCTGGTCTGCGATTTCCCTTGCATCCGGCCGTTCAACAAATCCTTGATGGATACGAGGTGGGGCTATGGAAGTTAGCCTCGAATTCCTGGTTCAACATCCTTGGCTATGTAGCCGGGTGTGAAATGCATGGGGTGGAGCCGAATTTTGAGGCGTTCACCCATATGAATTACCTCAGCCGAACCCCCAAAGCAAGCGGTACCGGCTAGTATCAAATAACGAGCCACAAAGGCTATCTGATGACGAGGGGCAAAGAAAAGAAATGGAAGGATTGGAGAAACACCTTCCTCATCACTGCTAGCCCTGACAAGCTGTTGAATAGGCGCTACAATCGGTGGAACAGGGATCCACCTCTTCTAACAGGCAGTCGCAGCATGCCGCTTGTTCCCCTCAAGGCCAGGGAAGAGATCCTGGACCAAGGTCTGTTCAAAGTAGAGATTAGGGCCAACTCTACTACGGGGGAACGAGAGCAGGTGCCCTTGCACTGCGTCCCCAAATTCAAATGGCTCTATGATGAATTTTTTCTGGCCGCTTGCGGCCTCAACAGTCAGACCTCCAGAGGTAGCCGCCCTCTTGAGCATATGTACGCATCTTTTGCTTTGTTCTTGAATTTTTTTAACTCTTTGTGGTTCTTATTTTCAGTTGAAGCTATGGACCAAATTTTTGCTTCAAAGAAGGCGGCTGCCTTGCTGCGTGCCTCCATCATGCAACAGAAGCGGACCTCTTCTGATTCTCCTGCCAAGGAGACGCCCATAGTGAGTTTTGAGCCTTAGAACTTGTCTTGAAAAGCTGCTTATATCAGTATTGACCATTCATCTTTTTCGCAAGCGGGCTCTTCCAAACCCTCCTCCTCCCAACAGCCGAACTCGAAGGTTCGGAAGACGACTGGTGGGAGTACGCCTGGATCTGCTAGGAAACAGTCGGTTGACAAGCAGCCAATAACCCCACAAAGTGTGGGGAACCCATCTCAAGTCCTCAATCGGGCGCCAAGAAGTATAAACTGCTCTGTTAGACTTAAATTATTTCTTCATCACTTTCTTCACGTTTCTGATGTTTTTCTTTGTTTTGATGCAGGCGGCCCTCAAGAACCAGACTTGGTCCAAGTGGCCAAGTCTATGATTAAGGTCGTCCCTCTAGAGGAGAGGGACGCGGTCAAAGGAGTCGGCACCCTTGACCTAGACGGCATCCTGGGTCTCCTTTCTGAGGTAGACTTGGAATATTTTTAAAGTGCTGACTTTGCGTGCCGCCTGTTATTCTCAAATCTGATGCCTATTTTTTCCTTTTTCCACACCATGCTGCGAGTACACGGCCTTCGGAGGCCGATCAACGCCAAGAACAAAGAGGTAAAGGCTGCTAAAGCTATGGTCGCCTCTGACGTTGATAAGGCAATGTTTCAAATTGCCCAAAATGAAATGTTTACAACTGATATTCTTTATTATCAGGCGCAGGCCACTTCCACCATCCGGACTGAGTTAGAGGCGGCCAAAAAGAAGAATAATGAGCTGGAAGCGAAGGTCAAGAGCCTCAACGATGAGCTGCGGCCCCTTAAAAACATTGCCTACAAGGCTGAAGGTATGAAGACGTCTCTTGATACACTCAAGGAGTGCCTGGAGAAGCAGGAGGCGGCCATCTCAAAAGATCTCAATGCGAAGGCCGAGGCTGAAAAGATGGCTTTAGCTTAAGTCATGATGGAGGACTAGGCCCAAATTATGAGGATTACCTGGACAGCCCTCTTCCCAAAAGCTCACTATGCCGCCTGGGAGAAAAAGTTCAACGCTTGTACTAAAAAGTACAACCAACAGATCATGAGGCAGGCGGTTGAGGAGGACGAGGCGGCCGAGTCCAGCTTAGAAGAAAAAGTGGAGGAGGTGGCCCTGCGACCGATTGAGGTGGATGCATCTAAGGAAGCTGTCCTTGATGCCGAGACAAGTAAGAAGGATGCCTTCCAGAACCAGGCGTCCCTTGCTGATCAGGCGGCAACCAATACTGAAACCCTGCCTCAATCTTAAAACTTTTATATCTTTAACTTTTCTTCGGCATGCGCGCCACTTATTCTTGTATCACTTTACCTGGCCAGAGGGCCGGGGTTTTGAATATTTAGCCGGTCTTTTTGGCCGGCTGTTAATATGAATTCGGCGACCATCTTTTGGTCGTCTTTGCTTATTGAATTTTGTTTCATGCTTTTATTTTTGCTAAGTGTCGAGGATCCTTGATATCCGCTTACATGTCATGCCGACTATTTTTTGGACATATTTAAAATTTGTAAGCTAAAGATTACGGACAGGTACAAAGTAACGACTGCCTATGCCCCTGGACGACTGGTTGTCTTGGTTCCAGGTTAGGCGATCAGTCGGCCATTTTTCCAGTCGGACCCCCAACATATTCTAGGAAATACATTAGGTTTGGTCATCTTTTTCAAGTTAGAAAGGAACAGGCCGTTTATAACTAGCCCGCCTGTTTGTTAAGATAAGAATAGTTCTTTAGTCTTTGCTTGCCAAAAAGCAGTCGACCTACGAACCAGATTTTCAAACATGTTTGGTTTGAAAAGAAATCATCTTAGCAGGGTCGGGGTACGAGAGCTCTGATTCACCTTTAGACAGGCGGACTCATCATACCTTTTGAATCCTTACTAAGTATGAGAGAGTGACTTATGGGCAATCTTTGAGTTTACCCATTCATCATCTTTTATGCTTGAGTAGTAGAGGCATCAGGCGGCGGAGGCCGGATGATCCCCTTGATTCGCTTATGTTTGTTGGCTATTAACCAAGGAGTAGTAACCTAGCAGGAATAGGGGTTTGAATGCCCCTGTTTGCCAAAAAACAGGCGGTCTACTCAAACTTTTTAGGTTCCATACCAAGTTTGAGGGAGTGACTATGAGTTAACATTGGTGTTATTCAGTCGCCGTCACTCCTGCTTGAGTAGTAGAGGTACCAGGCAACGGAGGCCGGCTGGACCCCTTGATTCGCCAATGTTTGTTGGCTATTAACTCAAGAGGTACCGGCTGTACTTATCCCAAGTAATACAAACGGTTATCCGACGCGGATGTTAACTGCTAACACTTGTTCGGTTTAGTGTTAGATTTATCCTTGTCTCAAAAACGGCTACGTGGTTGTCCTTGGGGACAGTCGTCTAGGTGCCGTGTAATTAGTTTATAGAACAATGTTCCACCCAAAAGGGAGCTGCTCTCTGCGACGAATTTCATCCGAATAAATGCCGCCGGACACCTGCTATGATGTTGGGATAGGTCGTATTAGCTTAAAGATTGGATCAGATGGCTAGGCGCCTGGTCTGATCATTTGGCCATAGGCCTTAGGTAGTTCATGGCGAACTAAGTATAGGAGAGTAGCCGACTGTATGGATACAGGCGGCGTGCCCCTCTTAATTGAATGCATATTTGAGTAAAGTGGAGAGTAGCCAACTGTTTTAACAGTTTGGCATGCCCCTCAATTGAAAGGAAAATCGAAGTGTAGCCGGCTGCTCATGGAGCAGGCGGCATGCCCTTCATAATACAAAATAGATGAAGCAAAGTAGCAAACTTTTATTAGCGGCTCTTGGCCGTTTACATCATTCAAAAATAATACTTCTTTAAATTATCTACATTCCAAGTTCGAGGCAAGGGTTGGTCGTCTGGTGTTTCTAGGCGATAGGTGCCGTCCCGGACCTCTAATTTGGGAGTTAATTTGTCTGACTCATTAGCCCTACCAACTGCTTCCATCTTTCTTAGGACAAAGTCCCCCACTTTGAGTGGAAGCCTGTGCACTCTTTTGTTATATGACCTTGTCATTCTCATGCGGTAGATTTCATGGCGCAGGGCTGCATTGCCCCTTCTTTCTGGAAGTGAGTCCAATGCCAGGCGCATGGACTCCAAGTTTGCCTCTTCGTCATACAACATTACTCGAAGAGTCGGCTCGTAGCGTTCAATTGGAAGAACGGCTTCTGCACCATAAGTTAAGAGGAATGGAGTTTCTCCAGTCGACCCTTTTTCAGTCGTCCTAATGGCCCAGAGAACATGTGGTAGTTCGTCTACCCATAGGCCGCCTGCTCGTTCAATCTTCTTCTTAAGACCGTCTAAGATGATCTTATTGAAAGCTTCTACTTGGTTGTTTGCTTGAGGACGGCCGACTGATGCAAAGCAGTGTGAGATGCCTTGGTCTCCCAACCAATTTTTGAGAACAGGCGTCTCAAATTGGGGACCATTATCAAAAACCATAGACATGGGCACCCCAAACCCAGTGATGACATTTTTCCAGATGAATGAGATCACATCTTTCGTCTTGATTCCCTTAACAGCCTCTGCCTCTACCCATTTGGTAAAGTAGTCAACTGCAACAAGTATGTATTTTCTGCCACCTGTAGCAGGCGTATAGGGACCAAGGATATCCATCCCCCACTTAGAAAACGGTAGTGTGCTATGGATGGCAGTGAGATCAGTAGCCACCCGGTGAATTAATTTGCCAAACCTTTGACACTTGTCACATTTTTTAACCATCTCCATGGCGTCTGCTTCTAAGGTAGGCCAAAAGTAACCCTGCCGCCTTGCTCATTGAGCAAGCAACCTGCCGCCTACATGAGAGGCGCGGAATCCAGAATGCAGATCTTCTAAGACCTCCCGTCCCTTTTCTGGGGTAACACATTTCAAGAGGGGTTGAAGGTACCCTTTCTTGAAAAGTTCCCTTTTTCGCATCTCAAAACTGGACGCTCGCTTTTTTAGTAAAGCCGCCTGGTAATGATCATCTGGCAAGGTGCCGTCTGTTAAGTATGCCCTGATTGGGTCTATCCAGGCTGAACTTCGATCTAGAATTCCAACAGGATCTTCTTCAATACTTCTCTTCTCCATAACCTCCCAGAAGACGGTTCTTGGAGTATCACAGGAGGCCAAGGATGCCAGCTTTGAAAGAGCATCCTCCTGATTATTTTCAGACCTGGGCACCTGAGTTAGATGAAACTCTTCAAGGGACCCGACTGCTTGTCGTACCGCCTGCAAATATTTAATCATGGTCGGATGGGTTGCTTCGTATTCACCATTATACTGACTCACTATCAATTGTGAATTAGAGCAGGCGTCTATTTTTTCTTGCCCCAGCCGCCTTGCACATGCGGATTCCGGCCAGTAAAGCTTCATATTCTGCCTCATTGTTAGAGGCTTGGAAGTTAAAACGTAGAGCATACTCATACCTGTCGCCTTTTGGCGACTGACATATGACGCCTTTTCCACAACCATTTGAGGTGGAGCTCCCGTCCACATAGACCTTCCAGACTTGGTCTGGAATTTGAGAATCAGAGGGCCGAGTCATCTCTACAATAAAATCAGCAAAGGCTTGCCCCTTTACTGCTTTCCTAGGCTCGAATGCAATTTTAAGGCTCTGAATCTCTATCGCCCATTTGATCATCCGGCCTGACGACTCCATGGTTGTCAGTGGCCGCCTGATCGGCTGATCTGTGTATACGATGACTGAATGTGCCAAGAAGTAAGGCTTCAATTTTCTCACGGCCATGAAAAGAGCAAGACCGAATTTTTCCACCAAGGGGTACCTCAACTCGGCATTCTTCAACACATGGCTGACAAAGTAGACTGGGAGTTGGCAGTCGTCTCTTTCAGCAAGGAGGACAGCACTTAGAGCATGGTCAGATACTTCGAGGTACATGTAAAGCACTTCTTTGGGCAAGGGACTGACCAGCCTTGGCAAGGAATGCAAATGAACTTTCAGTTTTTGGAAGGCTGCCTCAGCATCCAGCCCCCATTCAAACCTTGCCTTCTTCTTTATTGCCTGGAAAAGTAAAGGCACTTGTCGCCTGACCGGCTGAGAAATCTTCCCAAGGCCGCCAGATAACCTGTTAACTTCTGAACCTCACGGACGGTGCGAGGCGACTGCATGTCAATGACCGCCTGCACTTTCTCAGGGTTCGCCTCTATACCTCTTTGATTAATGAGGAATCCGAGAAACTTCCTAGACTCAACCCCAAAAACACATTTCTTGGGATTAAGAATGACATGGTGCCGCCTGAGTGTGGTGAATGTTTCTCGGAGGTCCGCCAGATGATCCGTCTGAAGTTTGGATTTTACAATCATATCATCTATATATGCCTCGACATTCCTTCCAATTTGGTCAAAGAAGACCGTGTTTATCATTCTTTGGAAGGTGGCCAGGGCGTTCATCAAACCAAACGGCATGACCGTATAACAATATAGCCCTTGATCAGTGACGAAGGTCGTCTTCTCCTGATCTTTCTTCCACAAAGGAATCTGATGGAAGCCAGAGTAGGCGTCCATGAAGCTCATTAAAGCATGGCCGGCTGTTGAGTCGACCAGACTGTCAATTTTAGGCAAAGGATAGCTATCTTTGGGGCACGCCTTGTTCAAATCTGTGTAGTCCACACACATTCGCCAGTTACCATTCGACTTCTTTACTAGTACCACCTTTGCAACCCAGTCAGGGAAGTAACATTGTCGAATGAACCCTGCATCAAGCAGCTTTTTAACCTCGGCAGCAGCCGCCTGACTTCTTTCTTCACCATGGTTCCGCTTCTTTTGCCTGACTGGCTTCTTTTTCGGATCCACAGCCAATTTATGTACAGCCAGGTCAGGACTGATGTCTGGCATTTCATGAACTTCGAATGCAAAGATATCTTTGAATTCCTTCAAAAGTTGGTGAAAATCTTCACCCAAGGCTTCAAGAGCAGTCGTCCCAACTTTGATTGTTCGATCAGGACGTGAGTCATCCAAGACAACATCCGTGTGCTCGCCAGCCGGCTGAGGGCGAAATTCTTCCAACCGCTCCTCTACCAGTGATTGATATCTTTTTTCTTTCCTCTCGGCCCCCGCTTGGGTAGCCTTTCTTTTCTTGCCGCCTACCACTTGGGCAGGCGCATCCTCCTTGATGAGTTCAAGATCAGTTCTTTCATCACTTGGGCCAGCAGTCGCCACAGTGGGTTTGATATCCGAGAGGTAACACTCTCGTGCCATCTTTTGATCTCCCCTTAGGGAGCCGACTGTTCCATCATCCCTCTCAAACTTGAGCAACATAAGAGAGGGATAATGACAGCTTCAGAATTATTCAGGGTGGGTCGTCCCAAGATCATGTTGTAGGCCGAGAGTTCCTCAACCACTAAGAACCGAACCACCATGTGACGGCCCTCCCCTTTCTCACCCAGACGGATGGGTAGATCCACTCGTCCTACTGGGTGTAAGACACCTCCTCCAAACCCTACTAAAGGGTGAGATACCGGATGTATGCAGTCAGTTTTGTACTTGAGCTTTGCCAAGCACTTGCTACTGATGAGATCAGAAGAACTACCGGTATCTATAAGGATGCGGCCAACTCTTTGGTTGGCCACCTTGCATTCAGTGACAATGGGCTCATCATGCGGCCCCTTAACACCTCCCAGATCCTCTTCTGTGATAACAATCTCTGGGAATGAACTCTTGGCGGTCCGTTCTTGGTGAACGGAATTAACATCTAGCCGCTTGATATTGTCTTTGTTGCCCCTTATAGTGGGGCCACCTCCTGAGAAGCCGCCTGCTATGGTGTAGATGACCGCGTTATCAGTATCAGAATTGTCGTCCGGCCGATGATTCTTCTTGGCCAACTGTTTGTTCTTTGGGGGAGCATTCCCCTTGGACTTCTTGACATAGGAGTCAAGGTCGCCTTTTTCAGCTAGGCGGTCCAGGTAATGCATGAGGCTAATACATTCATTGGTTTCATGACCAATATCTTCATGAAAGTGACAGAATTTATCCTGGTTCCGATTGCTTGCAGAACCCTTCATGGGGGCCGGCTTCTCGATTGAGATCCGACTCTTGATTTCTTTGAGGATAGCTTGGCTATCCTTGTTGAACGCATACTTGGGGGAGTATGGTTTGAATTCTTTCTTCTTTTTCTGGGCCGGCTGTTGAGAGGAGTCGGCCGCCCAGACTTCTTTTCTCTTTTTCTCGTCTTTATTTGTCGAATGCTTTGGTCGACTTTCTTTTTTGTCAGACCTCCTCCCGTCCGACTGTTTTCCAGTATTGCATAGATCAGTCGCCTGTATATAGGCTTCAGCTTCAATCAATGCTTCTTGGAGAGTCGCAACCCTCTTTCGGACCAAGTCGAACTTGAAGGTCGACTCATCCTTAAGACCTCTGAAAAAATCAGTGTAGGCTACCTCATCAGGCAGCACTTGTATTTGAATCCTCATCAGGTTAAACCGCCTGATGTAGGAACGGAGTCCCTCCTTCTCTCCCTGCTGAATAGTCCCTAAGTCAAGGGTCGTCTTCTTAGCAGGGATGTTCATAGCAAAATTGGAGGTGAACAAGTAGGCAAGTGTTTTGAAGTTATTCACACAACCAGTCGGCAGGTTGCCGAACCATTGTTGTGCAATTCCCTTGAAAGTGGCTGGGAAGCACTTGCACCAAGTGGGATCATCCAATCCTTGGAGGTACATTAGATTGGTGAACGCCATTAAATGATCTTCTGGATTAGTAGTGCCATCATAGGCGCCTACTAAGACATTCTTCACTTTGGCCAGCTAAGCGGCCTCAATAATTTCCTTGGAGAAGGCGGACGGTTGTTCTCCAAGTCTGAGCAACCGCAGTTTCCAGTCCAATGGTTGGACATTTCTTGCCACCTGTCCCCCAAACAAAGGGGGCTGCAAGAAGTATTGTTGTTGCGGTACGTATGGTACATTCGGTACTGACTGATCTTTATGAGTTCTGGAACGACGGGTGGTACCGCCTGTCTGACTCTCATAATTTGATTGAGTATAGCTCATGGAGGTATTATGCAAACTATCTTGAAAATCTGAAGTAGAGGTTGATTCTGACAGTCGGTCATTCTTCTTCTGCTCTAGCAACAGCCGAGCATCTGAGTATGTTTTCTTTGACCCATCCGCTTGTACATGATGAATGGGCTTTCTCTTCCCTGGCGAGGGGAAACGGTACTTTGTTAAGTCAATCACAGGAGGCTCCCACTTCCTAGATTTAGGGTGAGGAGTCTCCTCTCGACCCTGTACAGGTTTCCTTCTTCCAGACTGAGAAGGTTTTCTAGCCGACTGCTCCTTGGAGAGAGCAGGCGTCTTCTTATTAATCAACTCTTGGATCTCTCCCTTGAATCCCCTCATGAAAGTCATGAGTTCATTCCTTGTAATGAGAGCGGATCCTTCAGCCGCCTGTTGTTGCTCAGGCGGTTAGCCGGCTGGATTGTTGGGTCCAGCTTGGTAATCTACCCGTTCTTTCCTTTCGGTGTGACGGATGCGTCGGGCCCTTAGGGTCCCATCTGAGGTCGTGTGTGATTCAACCTCGACCTCATTCTCAGTATCTTGGTCTGAGTAGACTTGAGGGTCGTCCTCTGGACGCCTCTCTTCTGGATTCGGTACAGACTTTGATGCCATCTCGAAAGTACTCTCCCCACAGATGGCGCCAAAATATATAGGGGTTTTCTGATATCCTACGGGAGAGTTACAATTCCGGGACTGGAACCGTGCGCCTGTACCTGCAAAACAACGGAGACTTTGGGTGGTGGGAGCTCCGCCTCCGACGGTCAAGTTAGTACTTGTTTGAGGAGTAATAAATGCGGAAAAGAGTAAAGGTTTTTTCTAGGTGAGGGTAATTAATTGTTGAATCCCCCTTTAATGAGGATTAATTAGAGTATTTATAACCTTGGAAAACGTGTCAAACACTAGGTTTAGATTTAACCTAGGGCTGACAGGGCTTTCCTTGGAAATTGGGCCTAGGTGGCTGTTTAGCCTTTCTAGCATATGGAGGCCACGTGGCGTGACACAATTGGTCCATGGTGGACAAATCAACACCTGACACGTGGCAGGCTCCTATTGGCCCATGTGGCGGACACATGGCAGGGCCTGATTGGTCCACTTGTCAGATGATGATTGGCAGGGAAAAATCCCCTAATCAGGTGGTATTATTTAAAGCAATTTTTTCTAAAATATATCTATACAAAGTACTCCGTATTATTTTGTTTCAAAAAAAAAATAAAAAGTATTCTGTATTATAAGTATTCAAACCCCTACCTACTCTTAGTTAACTTCTTTAATTAACCACGTACTTTGTTGATAGTGATTACTGATTTGTTATTCATCCAATTTATTAATGAATACATATTTCCGTATTTTTTATCTCTTTAATTATATGTGCCTATTTTTTATTTTTTTTTCATTTTTATTAATTGTTTGGAATTAAATTTAAAATTTTATTTTTACATAATACAATTTATTAGGCAAAGAAAGCTGTTTTTTTTTCCTGAATGTAACCCAAATCCCTTCATATCTATTATCAATTTATTTAAAGGCTTATTATTTGATAATTCGTATTTATCGAGTATTGGGGATTACACAACCTAGAATTGTGGTATACAAACAAAATTTATGTTTTTGTTGGATAATTTTCTTAATTCAATAGAACTTTTAACGACTCCTCTTTTGCTATATAAGATTAATTATCATATCTCATATGTGATTTCAAACAAAGATTAACAATTTATGTGATCATATTAAACATCTGAAATTTGTCCCCCCGGATTAAAAATCCTGGCTCCGCCACTGTGTAGGTACATCACCAGCTTCAACTATTAATTTTTCATCAATCTTCTTTCTTGTCCTTGGTTTTTTATGAAGAGCAAGAGCGGTAGCTTCAGGTTCATCTTCATTAGTTCTTTTACAACGAGATGAAGGTGAACCCTTTGTAGAAGAAGACTTCAATCTTCTTTCTTGTCCTATTAATGTAAGGTCCTAATGTCATAATAAAGGTAACTATGTTAATATTAGAGGTTAAATATATATTAAAAAGGTTTAGAGTGAAATGTCACTAGAATATTATTAGGTCACTATATGTTGAAATAAAAGTCACTATATTATTAATAAGGTCTTTGTATGGTGAAATAAAGTCATTTTATGCTCAAATAATGTCACTACGTTTAAATGATAAGAGTTTTAATATAGTGTTAAATGAAAAATAAAGGTCATTATGTCAACATTAAGGACTCTATGTTAAATTAATGGTGAAAAACTGACAATACAGGGCTATTAAATAAAGATTATTATTTGGAAATAAAGGTCACTATATTCAAACAAAGGCTACTATTTAGAAAAATTATGGAAAATTTGTTAGAAAAAACCTTTTAAAAGCATCATTTTGCGAAAAAAAATCTTTTAAAAGTTTTTTGGTTAAAAAAAAAACAACCACTTTCTTTTTTTTGCGAAAGGAAACCTATTTCCTTAATTACCCTTTAATTAACTTAATTAAACTCTAATGTACTCTCATTTCTTCTAATTAACCACTAACCAACTAAATTACTAAATATTTAAATTTAATATATATATAAAAAAAATAATAATAATAAAAAAAAAAAAACCATCACCCCCAGCCACTAACTAACCACCCCCTCCCCTTCCTCCTCCCTTTCCCCCTCCCTTGGCAGCAACCCCTCCCCCACCGGACCCACTTCCCAGTTCCCTCCACCTTTGGCAACCTACCTCCACCGCCGGCTGACCCTCCCTTTCCCCTTTATCTCCACTGAAAACCACCACCTCCTTGATTTTGAAAAACCCTAGAAAATCGATTTGGGGGTTTTTTATTTTGTGCATCTTGCTTGCAATTGATGCTTGTTTTGGCTTTGATTATTTATGTATGTGATGCTAGGGTGATTTAGAAGCAAATTGCAATTAAATTGGACTTGATTTGAGCATGTTTGAGTAATTAAGAGCCAAAAATTCGAAGAGAGGTGGTGGTCGCCGACAGAGATAGGGAGCAAAGGGAGGGGTCAGCCGGCGGTGGAGGTAGGTCACTGGAGGTGGGGGAGATCTGGGCGGCGGGTCCGGTGGGGGAGGGGGTTGCTGCCATGGGAGGAGGAAGGGGAGGGTGGTTGGGAGTGGTAGTTTTTTTTATATATATATAAATTTAATCTAATTATTTAGTAATTTGATAGGTTAGAGGTTAATTAGAAGAAATGGGAGAAAATTAGAGTTTAATTAAGTTAATTAGAGGGTAATTAAGGAAATAGGTTTCCTCTTGCAAAAATATGAACATGGTTTTTTTAACCAAAAGGCTTTTAAAAGGTTTTTTTTTTTTTCTCAAAATGGTGCTTTTACAAAAAAAATTCCAAAAATTATATATATCTGAAAATTTAAGGTTACTATGTCAACCACAAAAGACAATATATTATTTAAAAGATATAAAGTTTCCAAAAAATTAAATTACAAATAAAAAGTAACCATGTAACAATACAAGTTACTATAACAAAACTAGATGTTCTTATACTTTTAGAGCATATACTTATTATAAAAATTTTGTGTTTTGGCACCAAATTCTCTATGCTTCCTCCTCTTCCCTTTTTGATGTAGTCATAGCTTCCTGAAATCCTTTTCAGGGCCGGTTTTGGGCCTGTGCAAGCAGACCTGCTGCACAGGGCCCCAAAACCAAAGGGGCCCATTTTTATTTTTATTTTTTTATTTTAAGTAAACGAAACTTTCCTTCCCCTCTCCCTTAATGACAGTCAACCTCTACACCTATCAACAATAGAACAGTAATTAAGCTTCCTTGTTTTTAACGGAAAGATTAAAGTTATTCAAATTCTTTAATTTTCTTTAATTTCTCCCTTTTTAAAAATAAAACCCTCTAATTACTCTCTTAATTCTTGTAATTCCCACAATAAATTTCTAACCTTCCCTATTCTTTCCTATAATTTCTGCAATCTTCTCCATAATTGTCAATGGAGGAATTTAATCCATTTTTTCCTCTTTTTAAATTTCAATGGCTAAAATTATACATCCAATATATACTCCACGGTCTACCAAATTTCTATCTTTTCATTATAAATATTGGTCAAATTTGTTGTTGAGGAGAAAAAAATTAGATTGATTTAAAGTTTTGTAATTGTCTTGAAGATTGATACATTTCAATTAGCAGAGAATCAGGTTGTTCGTGCCCAAATTTTGAAGAAAGTCTACTTGCGGTTCTCTGCTAAGGATATATTGATTCTTAGTAGAATATATTTATTATATCAATTATTTTTTTTCACAATATTTACATATCAATTTAACTGGTAGAACATGATATATTGAAATTAGCAATGGTAGCTTTAATACTTGTATTAGCTATTAATTTTTCTTTTTCTTTTTTTTTGGGATTGTAATGATAAAAACATATTTTAAACTATTTTTTATTTCTAAGAAAAAAATATTAGGGCCCATTTTTAAGATTAGAACAAGGCCTCTAAAATTTTTAAGACGGCCCTGATCCTTTTATTTGATTGTCCTCCTTTAGTTTTTGCACGAGCTGGGTCTAGTACTTGAACAACACTGGATGAAGCTGCTTGTGAATTCTCTTCTACACCTGTAGTGTTCTCATAATGGTTTTCAGTTGAGTTCAGAGCAGAAATAATTTCATCTATTGCACTTCAATCTTTTGCGAAGCTTTCTTCTAAGACTTTCCTTACTTGTTCAAACTTGTGGCTACTAAGGATCAGACTATAATACTTACTCACCATATGTAGACGCCATGGCGTGAAGTTGTTTAGTATCCCTTTCTTCTTTAGCTTTGCCTCCATCCTGTTCCAAACTTCAACTTAGCCATTTTAGTCCACTTGAAAGATATGTACTGATCTGGGATTTTTGAAACAAAATGCATGTGCAAGATTCAATTCTAAGACAATGGAAGCATAACCAACCCGACTCTTCAAAAAATTTCCATGGACATTGAATTGTTTGATTTGTTGGATCGTAAGTTACTACTTGAGTTGTGCCATCTCTACCGTTAAGGTACAATTAGTTCACCATTTTGCTTCTTTTAATTAATTGAAGTTTAGTTTGAGATCCAATAGCTAGGTTGAATTCTTCTTCGAAGTTCCTAAATAATGCATGTGTATAAACCTCAGCAGCATGTTTAAGTAAGGTAAACATCGGATAATTTGAAGTACCTTTACATTTTTATATAGTTACCACAGTCAAACAAATGGTCACTACATGTAAAACAGAGGCAACTAAATATAATTTAAATACAGACATATTTATGTAGTAGTATTCAAAAAGTTCCTTCAAAATTAGAAATTACCTTGGGTATTACAGCTGCCATAGCTGCATCTTGGTCCATAAAGAGTGTGACTGGACATTTACCATCCATTGCCTTTTTAAAGGTGTCAATTAACCACAAAAATGACTGAATGGTCTTATCACCAATAAATGAACAAGTGAACATAGTGTTCTTTCATTGGTTGTTTATGTCTACAAAGGGTGCGCAAATGAGGTTGTAACGATTCGTCCTATATGTGGTGTCAAACACAGTGACATCCCCATATAATTTGTAATCTTCGAGCATCACATAATCTCTCCAAAACAAGTTACAAACCCTTCCATCCGCATCCAACCTTACTATGAAAAAGAAGTTAAGGTCTTCATAATAAGATTCCTGTAATTTATCAAAAACTACGTGATGCGTATTCATTAGCATCAATATAATTTTTTTAGTATCAAAATATTTTTAGTTGATTTATTTTTATTCAGTTGTCTATTAATCGCGAGATTGAGTCACGTCAATCCAAAAGTTACGCGTGATTAGTAGGATTAGGAGTTTATCTTGTTAAACTATCTTACTTTAAGGTTGTTAGGATTTTATTTTCCTAGTATGAGATTAAGATGATATTTTAAGATAGGATTAGTTTTTAGGATTTTTATCTTTTATTTTCCTATTTGGCACAGGATTGTTGCCTTTGAATAATTTCTTTGTCGATGAATAAAATCAGTTTTGTGTTTAAGTTAATCAAGTAGTGTTGCTATCGTGGTGCGCCCAGTTCTCATAAGGTTGAGGCCGAGTGAAACCCCTTGTAGTCAAGGCTATCAAGGTTTTTGTCCAACAATCGTTATTAATTATTCAATTAATTCTTCCACAATAAAATAATTAGAGCCTCACTATGTTTGTGGGTAATTTTATAAATTCTTAGCCTACACAAACACATCAATTGGCGCTAGAAGGATACATTGTGGTACATCGACGATCTCGCAATGGTAAACAATAGTGATCAACCACGTGTTGAAGAGCTAATTGCACTGCTAGAACAAGCAGAGCAGCGCAATATCCAGTACGGCCAGCATATCATGAAATTGCAAGACTCATTTGTTACCTTTTCACTCCAACCAAAACAGAAAGAATCTGATCTAAAGCTGAGAATTCGAAGGAACCAAAGACCCTAAGGTTTACCTTGATTGGTCACAACGTATGGATCGTATTTTCGATCACAAAAATCTTGACGATGGCCAACGATTTAGACTAGCAATTTTTAAACTATTCAGCTATGCTTCAACTTGGTACGAGAATTTGCAATCACAACGTATCAAAGATCAAAAGGAAAAAATTACAACTTGGGGCTCCCTAAAATCGGAGATGCATAAGCGCTCTGTGTCGAAATCGTATAAACAAAAATTGTTCGTCAAGCTTAATTCTTTACAGCAGAACTTGTTGTTGGTTAAGCAGTACATAACAAAGTTTGAGAAGCTCTATTTGGCGTATGGTTGCCGCGAAGAAGAAGACCGAAAATGTGCCAAATTTTTGCTTGGCTTGGCAAGGCACATCTAGTTTGCGTGTGAGATGAGTTCGTATGAGACGTTTGATGATCTCTGTGTGCTTGCTGCAAGTGTCAAAAGACAATTTAATGAGTCTAAGGACTCCATGGCTGCTGCCTCTTCATCTACTAAGGTCTGGGACTCAACTAGCACATCACACGATAAGTGTACTCCTACTGTGAAGGCTACCCCAAACACGACGCAAAACAAAGTGTGCTATCATTGTAAGGATTATGGGCATATGCAAGCAGATTGCCCATCAAAAGTTTTAATTTCTCTATCTGACCATCTTGCGTTATTACCACAGCTTCATAAAGATGAGCAGACACGTACTTCTTCTTCACCGTTGGCCCATGTCTTTAAAGTGAAGGGGGAGGATGTTAAGGACTTCACGGGTGCTCATCAAGCCATTCCCATGCTGTCTCCCGAGTCTGATGATGGGGACGTGTTAGTACTTCGACCACTCTTACATGTAGCACCAAGTTTTGAGAAAGATAAGAAACAAAGAGATAATTTATTTTGGTCACGATGCTCCATTAATGGTAAAACTTGTTCTTTAATTATTGATGGTGGAGCTACTATTAAAGTTGCATCAAAGAAGATGGTTGATATTTTAAATTTGCGAAAACTAGGTCATTTACAACCTTAAAAACTTGGTTGGGTTAACAATGATGGCGCAATTCTAATCACGAAACAACGTTGGTTAATTTTGAAATTGGTACATTCAAAGATCAAGTATGGTGCGATATCATTCCTATGGAAGCTTGTTTATTACTTTTGGGACGACCATGGTTGTGGGATCATGATGCCATTCACTTTGGTAAGACTAATGTATACACCATTGCACGTGAAGGTGGGAGAATTGTACTCCAACCGCTACCACCACAACCCATGACTACCAAAGAAGAAACAACTACCGAAACCCAAGACATGGTCAAGGAGGGAGACGTGGTTGATACTATGGCAGCTAGTTCTGATTATGTACGGCAATATGAGTCTAAGAAGATGTACAAGAGGGGTAAGAAGCAGGAAAGGAACGATCATCTCTTAGCTCTTCATCACAAGGCTCCATTTTGTGTTGGTGATTATGTGTGGCTTTCCATAGGCGCACAACAAGCCTACAATAGCTCAAAAGATAAAACCACTACTATGGAATAAGGTCCGTTCAAGATTGTTCATCATGCTAATTTTGACGCCTATCAAGTTTTACTTGGACAAGGAATTTGTGTTTCTTTCAATGCTACTGATTTAATTCTATGTTTTGAGCCAACTTGAGGACAAGGTTAATTTCAAGATGGAGAGTTTGATGCGTATTCATTAGCATCAATATAATTTGTTTAGTATCAAAATGTTTTTAGTTGATTTATTTTTGTTGAGTTTTCTATTAATCACGAGATTGAGTAACGTCAATCCGAAAGTTACGCGTGATTAGTAGGATTAGGAGTTTATCTTGATAAATTATCTTATTTTAAGGTTGTTAGGATTTTATTTCCTAGTATGAGATTAAGATGATATTTTAGAAAGGATTAGTTTTTAGGAATTTTATCTTTTATTTTCCTTTTTTGCAAAGGATTGTTGCCTTTAAATGAATAAAATCAGTTTTGTGTTTAAGTTAATCAAGTAGCGTTGCTATCGTGGTGCGTCCACTTCTCATAAGGTTGAGGCCGAGTGAAACCCCTTGTAGTCGAGGCTATTAAGGTTTTTATCCAACAATCGTTATTAATTATTCAATTAATTCTTCCACAATAAAATAATATGAACCTGACTAGTGTTTGTGGGTAATTTTTTTAATTCTTAGCATACACAAACACATCACTACCCGAGAATCTCCTCCTTCAATAGCCTTTATTTTCAGTTTATAACAATAATTCATGTGGTCTTTCACTATATGACCAATAGCATCTTCTCCTCCAGCTTCATTTGACATGTAATTAAAGGATTTCATAGGTCTTAGTCCAGATTCTTGCATGGCCTCAATTACTTGCCCTTTAATTTCAGTTATTACACGCTCTGAACGGTGAAAATGGCTAAATTGTGGCCTAGTGAGTGGATGATTGTGCATCAACACATGCTGAACTATCTCAAATTGCCCTTCCTCATTTAGTTTGGCTATTATCAAAGCATTATAATTTGTCCTTGATATGGCAACTCTCCTACTTTTTCCTGTTTTTTCTTTTTAACTGATAAACTTTCCTCTGTCAAGAGTTCTTTTACCTATGGAATTTTTTCCTTCTTTTTACTAGAATTTCTTAGTGAAGAGTATGCAAAGAACTTTTTGGTGATATCTTTAGTTCCGATTTTACTTGTTTCTTTTGCTTTTCTAACACTAAAAACACCAGCAGTAGCATGTTGATAATATAACTCATGTATTTCTGCAAGTGTTGCTTGAGTTTCTCTTACTTACCAACCACTAATTTCTTCATTATAATTTGCACCTATTATTTAATTTGAAGAGTATATTAGTAGAAGTTTAACTGATACTATTTTTTAAAGCCATTGTTCTGTTTTTTTCCTCAATTAACACATATGGTCTATTTTAAAAAGGTTTAAATCGATCACTATACTATCACTAAAGGAAACTATATTACTTAAAACTAGTGTATATAAATTATTGTAAACATATATTACTTTTGCATGTCTCTAACTACTATAACCCTATTTAATTTTCTATCAACATAAATTACCTACAACTGTTTACAATAAATACGAATTAATACCTAAATGCCTAATTTAATTTTCCACAAAAACAATTGCAATTGCATAATCGCTTAATTCACATTATCAAATTCTAAAACCAATTGCATAATTTGCATATGTGTGTGTGTGTGTATACATACATGTATATGTATATATACATATATATCGCATAATACCTTGAGCTTGTATTACATGCTGATTTTCCTCCTCTTCTTCATTCTCATTTTCAGCTTTAATAATAGCCTGGCCTGTTCTACATCTTCAACAGCTTCATTTTCTTGTTCAAGTCCGAATTGAATGGGATGATGATACAAGTTTTCTATATTTGACAAATCAAACAATGATCATTAAATATGCACAGTTTAATTAGAATCAAATAGATGATCAGTAATTTTTATAATTCTTACCTTCGTAGTTGCTTTCGATTTGAGGTTCGTCGTTCAAATCGAAATTGATTACGTTAATATGGAAGTTTTTTATAGTGTTCTGTATATTTCGATTTATATCAATTTCAATTGATTGTAAAGAAGAATTTGCCATGATATTGACAGAAATTGATTTATTATGGAGAAATTATAAACCCTAGAATTGATTGGAAGGAGAGAGAAAAAAACTTCGAGCTCGATGATGAAGTTGTTAATGGCGTCGAGCATTTTTCGTTGCAAGGGAAAAAGAATAGAATCACTGGGTTAGGGGTTTTAGGGGTTTAAGGTTTAGTGGGCTTGGTTGGAAGGATTTAAGCATTTTTGTTTTTTCTTGTGGTTTTGACACGTGATACTTGGTCCACAATAAGGTCCACCTAAGATTTTTTGACATTATATCTTGAAATAATTCTGCTATATTTCCTACTAGATGAAGCTCATGCGATGCACAGTTTGTTTGTATTTTTTAAAACAAAATTTTTTTCTATTTATGTGATAAAATTTGTTATTTTATCCGTTGTACGTAGTATTTTTATTTGATATTTTTATTTTAAAATAAATTATGAATTGCCTCTCATTCAATTCGTTATATATTTAGATAAAATTCCTAATCTTAAAAGATAATATATTATATTTAATTAATTTAAACTTTAAAATCTCACTTGCCAATTTTGCTTATGTGACATATGAATTATTTAATTCTAAAAGAAATTATTAATCTCTTATTTAATTGGCTATAACTAAAATTTATAATCATACATGGCACATTAGGCACATTAAGAAATTTATTCCTACATGGCTCTTTAAAAACTCTGGAAAAAACTTCTTTTTATATATACTAGTTTTGTGCCCCGTGCGATACCCGGGTTATTTATTAAATTTTAAGATAAACTTTTTATTTATGTACAGAGTTTTAAAATATATCATTGGTATAAAATTAGTTAGAAATTGATGTGTTTTTGTGAAGATTTAAAATATGTAGTAGGCAATGAATAATAATAATAATAATAATAATAATATTGGTGAAAATGTTCGATTTAAGAAATTATATAAATAATTAGCAAAGTAAGCTTGTAATATTAGAAAATTCTTAAAATTAGCCAAAAATAAAGTAAACAAAAAAATTATTCTAAACTCGTCGGGTTGACCTGAATCCGAAACTTTGGGCTAGCGTTGAACATTTCTTGACCCGTGACTTGAAGTGACCCAATCCGAAATGACCCATGACCCGATCAAAGTTTTTCTTTATCGGGTCCCCCAAAGTTTTGAACCAATGGGTGCTGAACTCTTCTGAGAAGAATCTGCCCCAACTTATTATTATAGTAATGAAAGTAGAGTGGGCCCCTTATTGTTTTGGTCCTAGAAATATTTTTAATTTTTTTGGCAGGCAAATAAAGTTATTATGCTTGAAGCATATAATGATGATATAGTTGTTACTGATGCAACATGAGACGCGATGATAGATGATGGGAACCTGCGTTGAGGACTCAATATATAAGCACTCACTGGGATAACTTCTTCTCTGCAAGGTTTTAGCAACCCAAACCTTCTTGGCCTTTTTCTTATAATTATAATAGGAGTCAGCTGGATACATATATACAGCGTAAACAGAGAGATCGAAATCCATTCCCTATCATGCCTAGAGCACCACCAAGAGATCCTTTAGTAGTCGGCCGAGTTATCGGGGATATTTTGGATCCCTTCAATAGGACTGTAACTCTCAGGGTAAGCTTTAACAATAGAGATGTTAATAATGGATGTGAACTCAGGCCCTCTCAGGTTGTTAATCAACAAAGAGTTGAGATTGGAGGTGATGACCTTAGGACTTTCTACACCTTGGTAAGTCCCTTAGCTGACCTAATAATGAAATTACCAAGAATAAAAATCCAATGTAAATAAAAGTATGATTATTTTGTCTTCCTTCTTTCAGCCCTTTTCATCATCATTTCTAAACAACCGTCATGTATTTAAATACATGCTTTTTTAACTAATGAATCTTCTCATTCGTATGCAGTAAGATTTTATAGTGGTTTCTTTGCTAAATGTGACTGTAGGTTATGGTGGACCCCGATGCTCCTAGCCCAAGTAATCCGAACTTGAGGGAGTATTTGCACTGGTAAGTACACTCCTTTTGTTTTTATTTTTATTTTTTGTAACTTTTGCATTGTAATAAAATCCGAAAGGTCTACATACAGTAATAAAATCATATTAGTTGTGAAGTATTTTATTTCAATCGATTAAAATATATTATAAATTCCTTCGCTCAAAGAAAATTATGATATTAAAACAAATTTATATGATAAATTATCTAATTGTTGTTTCCCTGGTGCGATATTTGGTGAAAAGTTTAAACGTCAAGTGTCGTTATCTCGTGGTCTGACTAAACTTATAATTTATTTTGTACCTGAGAACTATTAGTATTTTATTTGAAATAAAACTCTAAACCAATAATTTTATCTTATAAATCTATTCAAATTTTATTGAACATAAAACTCTAAACTAACTTTTTTATTCGACAAAATCTATCCAAGTTTTTATCCTAATAAAAAAAATTCAATTTTTTTATTCATAGAAAATATATCCAAATAAATCCTACGTAGCGTCATACTAATAATTAATTGTTGCTTAGCTACATGGCGTGACACTTTGCGAAAAATTGAAACGCCAAGTGTCACTGTTTCGTGACCTAGCTAAAAGTTTAGCTTTATATATTAGTTATATGATATGATATTAGTTTTGTGTTTGGATGTCCAGATTGTTGATAAAATTTAAGAATAAACTTCTTGGCTTGAATGTTAAATACGATCATATAATTCCATTTAATAATACATGATATTTAGACATGCGATATCATATCGCTTTATTTATATAATGTTGTACTTTTTGTAGGTTTGTTTGTAAATAGATATCTATGTTAGTGTTGGCTTGAAATTATTTTTATTAAACTTATTAAATTATTTTTACCAAACTAAAATTATTTTTACAATTAAAAATTATTTTTTACTAATTTTCTATTCTTTTTAATAAATTAAATATATTATAAATGGATCTTATTTAAAAAAACTTAAATATATTATAAATGGATCTTATTTAAAAGAACTTTTCAAAACAAATTTTATGATGGAAATAGAACCGATTTTTGGGATATTTATTAAAAGTTATGATTAATTTTGTATATATGAAATTGTAGAAGTATATCGATAATAAAACTCTATACAATATTTTTATTTTAGAAAATCTATCCAAATTTCGCTTACATGGTATCATATGTGTCACAATAATATCTAATTGTCGCCTACGTGGCTCAACACTTGAGACCGACATTATATATTAGTGATATGATATGATATATGAAAAAAGATTAGATTTTTATATCGGATATATTATAAGTTCCCCTCATGTGAAGGATTTCCTATTGTTCTTTTCTTTTCTTACCTTTTTTTTTAAAAAAAAATTAAGAAATAAACTTTCTCGCACAAAGCAGTTAAAAAAAATAAAAAATAAAAATAAAAAAAAAAAAACAAAGCAAGGTGCTTGATTATAATTTCATCTTTTACAATATATTGAATTCAAACCTCATGATTTCTAAAATCTGGTCAAAACTCAACACATGCAATCAACCACACGAGCAAGAGAATTAATGAGAGAAATCGCTTTATACAAATAATAACATAAGCAATGATGGTTCATCCACAACTCCACACCAAGACATGGAATTGCTTTTGCGTTCAACATCATTATATCAGTGGATAGTGACGGCATAAACTTACACTTAAAATATACTCCCAACTTTTAGTCCAAAGTAATTTTCATCTGACCGACGAGTAAGTCCTCTTTATATACAGTCTTATGTTTATGACCACTTATTAATTATTGAGTCTTATTATTAGACCGTCTAAAGGTGTTAGTTTGAATGTCCGGATCAGGTTCGGTGAGTCCAGGTCAATTTTTAAAGTTGAGTATATCTAATTTATTGTGTCCTCGCAAGTCGTAATTTAAATCGGATATTTTTCGTGTCAATTTCGGATCGAATCAGGTGTTTTGACACCTCTACATCTTATGCAAGTTTTTGTATTGGCATAACTCATTGTAACCTCTTATGAAAGGGCTTTTTGATAGAGATACTATTTCTGTTCTCTTCTCATTGATCATTATCGATTTTAATAGTGACATGATTGAATATACTTCCTATGTCCCCAAATTGATATGTGCTTTTCACCCAACAAGTTTATCCCTTTATAAAAGTCTCATTTCAATATTATGTATTTCACATTTTATCAATCAATTTTCTTCTCTTATTCTTATATTCACCTTTAATATCTATTCACCTTTCTACACACTCATCCGAGGATTTTGGGATCGGTTCTTCTCATCACCTGTCCTTGTGACTTTTTTTTTTTTTTTTTTTTTAAGACAGATTAGTATTTTATTAATCAAGAAACTTGGTATCCAATACAACATAAGGGTTAATCTCGCTAGGATTGTTATTAACCCAAACTTGTTCCACACCAAACGGAACTAATCTAGTTAATTGATGGGCTACAAAATTCTCATCTCTTCTAAAATGAGACCAATGCACGCCATCAAAGAAAAGAAACTTTTTTTCTTACATCAGTTCACTTTTTTCCAAATTATTTTTGTATAGACGGAATATTTCTCCTCATGAGAAGTGAAAATTCTAATTTAATCTTATGACTTTTGATTATCACAATTTTTTTTAAAATGAACGGGTGAAATTGTTTGTTTTTTGATTTATCTTTAGTTATTAATTTTAATTAAAAAAAATTAATTATTTTATATATTTTTTTATTTCCAGAATTTCGAAGATATTAAAAAATAATTTCTAGAAGATAAAAAAATATTTAAAATAATTAAAAAATTATTTTTACTTAAAATAACTAATTAAAAATAAATTAAAAAAACAAATAATCTCAATCGTCCATTTTAAAAAATTGTGGTAGTCAAAAGTCATAAGACTACATTAGAATGGGCTTCCTAATATTTATTTTTCTTACCTTTCTAAAAAAAAATAAAAAAAATGTACGGAATATATTTTTTTTAAATAGCATTTTGTTGAGAAAATACCAAAAATGAAGTTCACATAAACTTGTAACGCAATAATTTGTAGCTCATCACATGAACAAATTTAGGACAATAATTTGTATAAAAGTACAATTATGTAAAATATTTTAATGGAAATATTTGCCTATAAATAAGTTCACTGTTTTGTGAACTAAAGAAGTAAGAAGAAAAACAACCAGATTTTCTACTTGCTCTATTTACTCTCTTCTATCTCAAAGTTAGAAAAACTTTCATTTTTAACACATTTCAATTTTAAAAGGCACGTGATAGCATTTTTCAAACAATTCTAAAAATAATACGAGTACATGTGAACGATTGTTTATGGATAGAGTAAACAATTTTAATGTAGATGAGACTAACTAGATATAATCATTAAACACCTATAAACTAAAGATAAAGTCCTAATTAATCATGACTATTTAAACCTAAAAAGTAGATTTAAAAAGAAGAGTTCATATGAGAAATCTCTCATATGAGAAATTTCTCATATGATATCTTCCTCTTTTATAAGCAATCAGAGAGAATGTCTGCCACCTTTGAGGAAAGCACAAGATAAGAAAAAAAAGAAAAAATCAAAGCAAAAGAGAGCATATTTTTGCAATCATACTGTAATACAGATGATTGAGGAATTCAGTTGAAGTAGAAGAAATAAATGATGTGGTCAAAGTTTAGTGATCTCCCTTTATCTTTGCATTATTGACAAATGTAAGAAATGAGCTGGAATTTTGTACTTAAGCTAGTGACCCCATAATATTTATTTTTTCAAAAAGTTTCCTAAAGTAGATCCAATAATATACCATATTATATATATTGGCAATATCATGCCATAGAATGTTAATCATTAGAAATTCTTCTTCCTCTTTTTTTCCCTCCATTTTTGCCAAAAAAATCTTCATTTTACAAGAGGAGCCAAAAAGTTTGCATTAAGTTTGACAAAAGTTTCCAGCATTTTGCTTACAGACAGATAAATGGACCCCATTTTTGTCCCTAATTAAGTCTAATTACACCCCTCTTCTCTAATTTTCTTCCACTAAACCCTCTTTTGTTCCCCACAAAAAAAGATTTTCCCTCTTTTTTTCTTCTACCCACCATTTTCCAACTTTTTTTCTTTCATCTTTTTCCTTTTGTCACTTTTTTCTCATGCAAAATAACCTGCTCCAACTTTCTACAGGAATACTACTAAACATGTTAAGCATCATTCCAAGCAGCAAAAACAGGGACATGAGCCAAAGGAATGGCTGTGGCCGCAACTGCGGCAGATGGTGTTAACTGCCCTGCTGATGCAACCCAAGGGAAGACCATCGAATTCGACGTGGTTGATGACATATTCTCATCTGGACTACCTTCCCTAGAGCTGTTCAAACTTGTAACCAACGATGATGCACTCGAGAAATGAGCTGCTGAACCCAACTTTTGACTTGGACTTGCCATTTCGAGCTCAACAAGGTCCTGTAAGCCAAGTGAGAACGAAGGGTTAGGGTCAATTGACACCATCTTCCACTCTCCAGGAGAGTCATTGCCATTGTTGGCTACAGTTAGATCGCCTACAGTAATGTTCTCAGTCGAACTAGGGCTCTCCTCAAAAGCCTTGATCAATTCCAATTTGTTCCTTCTAGCCTGCTCTCCTGCTAGAAGAGTATTGCTGGACATGATCTTTTCCACATGGTACCGACTTATGTCAAAATTAGTCACAGCATTTGTTCCTCGGAACTTAATTGCAGCTACATCATAAGCTTCTGCTGCCTCCTCTTGGGTGCCTAAGAGCATTATATTCAATACATGCTTGGTAAATTATCAAATACAACCATTTTCTTAAATGTAAATTAAAAGTTTAAAACCGCAATAAATATGGTCACAGCCATATTCCTATGTTATTTGTGCACATTGGAACTTATTTGTTCATATGACCTTAAATTAGTTGCAAATTGAACTTATATACTCGTAGAATTTATTAGAGTGAATCTAAACTAATTTTTCCTCAACTTACTACATTAAAGTGAAAAGAACAAAGCAACATATCAATAAGGATACTAAGGTCAGCCTTAGTAAAGCAATTCTAGTAGTGGCATAAAAAAGAAACATAAGAACAGATATTGACATAAAATGGAAGACCAATATAAAAGCTTCTTTAAACATTAGTATAAAAGAGCCTCATAAACCACCACTACAGGTCATTCTTTCTTTTCTTTTTCTTTATTTTGAATTTTTTATTATTTGACCAAAACTTATTATAATTTGAAATGTAAAATAAGTTAAGGGAAAGCTAGCTCACTAAATGTCCCCAAATAGAGGTCCTTGTTCCCAGCTACTCTGCCTATCCTAGCTTGCCATCTACCATGCTGATGATGCCTGCAATTCAAACTTAGATATTTAAATACCAAACATTTATTATGTTAGAAATTACCTTATGTCCATATTTATGACAATTTCAAATAGCAAAAGATCCTTCAGAATGATGTGATGTTCTGAAATAAAATTATTAACATTTCCACTAAAGATTGAAAAATGCAAGCTATTTAAGTGCAACATTATTTTTTCAAATTCATTCATATAAAAAGATAATACACTATTTAAGTACAACTGAGTTTATGTTAAAAATAAGGAAAAATAAGGGAACCTTGTCACTCCTCTGTACATCGAAGCCCCTCTAGAAAATCCACTGCTTTTCCTGTGAATTATGATTGAGATTAATTATGAGTACGATAATTTGATAATATACGCGTAATAGCTTAATTTATTTTGTTTACCTTCTTAAGTTAGCAACATATTCTTGACGAGTCATGTTCTTCATTTCTTCAATCTCTTGTTTGTAGTTTTCTATCTAACATTAATAAAAACAGACAATACATTGCAGATTCAGATAAAATAACCTTGATAATATTGAACATAATAAACAAAATTTGTAACATACAGGGAAGTTAGTGTGAGTTGAGAGTCCCCAGTATTTCAGGGCAGCAAGATCATAAGATCTAGCAGCTTTTTCTTCCATATCATAGCCTCCTGAAAATCAACCCCAATATGAGGAGAATGAGAGTAAATCCATGGGCCATAAGAATATACCAAGTCCATGATACACATGTACTCTCTTCATTCGTCCCTTAAATATTGACCATAATATTTTTAAAAAATTAAATAACATTTTTATGTTTGAAGACATGTTTTGGGGATTGTAAAATATTAAATGGGGCAATGTTTATAAGATAGGGGGAGTGAGAAAAATTAATTAGTGTAGAGAAAATTGTTACTCGTAGCTTAAGAGACTTAGTAATCATGTCATACCATGAACAAAAGAAGTTCGGACGATATAATATAATAAACTATTCAAGAAAAAATGAGTGGATTAATACTCTCCCCGTCCCATATTATAAATCCTGCTTTTCTATTTTGGAGACCCAAAATATTGTTCTTGTTTCTATTTTTGGGTAGTATATAAAAACCATTATACCCTCACTTTTTTAACTTTATTCATTGAACTTCTTAATTTAACCTTAAATTATCCACTTGCTTTGTACTTTTTTTCACTTCTCTCTCTAACTTTTGTCTATGATTGTACTTTCACTTTTTTCCCCTTAAATTATCCACTTGCATGGTACTTTTGACTAACTTTATTCCACCTTTAATGTACTTCATCCACTTTCTCCTCTTATTTCTTAAATACCGTGAAAAAATACAAATAAAAACTATATATATTAGGATGGAGGGAGTAGAGAAATCACTTACCAAGATAAACTGAAAGAGGTGCAGCATTTGGTTAACAGGCATTCCAAGCAAGACATGATGAAAACAAACAAACAAAAAAATTGATTATCAATTAGTCAGATATATTTCAGTGATGACCAAAAATGGACCCATAAATTTATGTCCTAGCACTTTCAAACAAATGATAGAAATTAGGCTATTTTTTAGTATTTTATTGACTAACCTTGTCTCCCTTTTCTTGTCTGCCCCTCTTTTTTGCAACTATTGTCCCATAAATGAGCTTCAAATCTACCAGTCCATCTATGCCTTTACAAAAAAATAAATACAGAATTCATAAATAAATTAAGAAAATAAGATAAAATAAAAATGTTACGAGTACCATAAAACTCATAAAAGTTTTTTTTTTTTAATAAATAAAAATTGTAATGAACATACTTGGTAACCCCTCTATACTGAGAGGTCCTTTGGCCAAAAGTGTCAATAGACTTCCTATGAACAGTCTGCTTAGATTGACCCACTTTGCCAAACCCTCTCTTCTTGGTGTCCATTGCAACAACACCAACACAAACACTCCCAGAAGAAACATTAGCCGTCGTCGACGCCGCTGTTGTTGTTGCTGGAGCTGTAATGCAACTCGACTGCGAACCGGGGCTCATGGACAACGAAAGAGACTGTAAATCACCACAGCCGCCCACAGTTGGTGCAGCAACAGAAGCAAGAGTATTTGTAGTACTACCAATGTTATCTACTGTTGTTTCCCAATTCTTTAGCAGGTCATCCTCTGAAAATCCTTGGTATGATAATGCAGAAATGTAGGACTCTAATTGTTGCTGTTGTTGGTGGGTGTGCTGTTGTTGTCTGTAGATACTATCCAGGCTCATACCAAGAAAATTCTCTAGTTTCCGCACTGAAATATTCATGGAAAATAATATACATAGCCCTTAATTATTTTTTAACAAGCAAAAAATAGAATTAATTAAACATTTAATAAAACTAAACAAACGTGTAACTTTTTTACATATATTGTACACTGTATTTATTAAGTATTCATAGTCTTACAAAAAACAAAACTCGAGTTTTATAAGAGATAACCTCTATTATTATTTATAAATAAGTGGATGGAAAAACTATTAAATTTATTTATAAAATAGAAAATATTTATTTACACTTTTGTCATTCGATAAATAAAGTAAAAACTTGTATTTTTCTCGTTTTAGGAGCACAAATTACGGAGTAAAACACTAACACCAAAAAAACAAAAAAAAAATATATTTAATAGTGTGAAAAGGGAAAAATAAATGAATAAGAACCTTGAGGTGGTTGAGATCTAGTGAAAGCTTCCATAATGCAAAGAGACCCATCTGACTTAAGTGGCATAACAGTCAAAGGAGTGTGAAAATAGTCACTACTACTATCTCCTCCTCCGCCGTGATCGAAGCAAATGGGACCACTGCTGAGTGGCTGCTGCGGCAGCAGCGGCGGAGGAGATAAAAACATACCCACAGGGACAGGAGACTGCTGCTGCTGCTGCTGCGACTGCGAATGTTGATGATGACGAGTGTAATGATCAAGATAATCATGATGATGTCCAACTTGTTCATGTGCAGAAGAAGAATTATTAGAAGCCTCCATTTTCATCAAAGGAGACAAAGAAAAACCTAACCAGTTGTTAGAACTACTGTTACTACTACCACTGTTACTGCCATTGTTATTATGATTTTCACTAATATGCTTCATTATTTTTTTAGGCACGTTTTTCTCTCACTTACTTTAGCTAATACTAATACCAGAATCTTACAGAAGAAGGCAAAATTCAATCATTGGCTAGAAAAATAAACTAATGTGTAGAAAATTTAATGAAGGAGAGAATTTTTTGTTTTTTTTTTTTTTCTTATTATTTTACAGAGAACAAAATGAGAATCCTTTAGACTGAACAAAGAGAATGAAATGAAGAAGAAGAAGAAGAAGAAGAAGAAGCAAAATGTTTTGTAATTTTCATGGGGATCTGTGTATATATTGAGAAAGACTACTCCTTTTACTTTTTTATCCTCTTCTCTCTTGATTCTTTCTCTTTCATCTCAGTTGGGATTTGGGGTTCATAAGACGCTCTTAAAAAATAGGAGGTACCCATATAAAACCCTTGAAAAATCCAGTCCAAAGCTCCAGAAAGTTATTAGGGGTCGTTTGGTTTACACGGGGTAAACAGAATGAAATGAACAAAGGAAAAGAAAGAGAATGGAATGAAATTACCCAAAATTATGAAAGTTGTTTGTTTTAAACAAAAGGAAACACTATCACCAACTTCACCACCACACAACCACCACACAGCCACCTTATTTCTTCAATTCCCACATTTCCCAGCCACCACCCAGCCCCCCACCAACTCATCGCACATCCCCAACCACCACTCACCGCCCTTCGCCCCCCACCAAACGTGCCCTGCTACTTGTCGCCACTGCTCTCTACCCTTGCCGCTGCTCACTGCTGCTCTCGGCGAGGGTGTTAGCAGTGGTGGGTTTGGGTTGTGGGGGTCTCGGGGATGGTGAGTCGATATGGGGTGTCGACGATGGTGAGCCGGTGGGTTTGGGTTTGGGTTTGTGAAATTGTGAGGGTGTTAGATCTGGGTCTTATCGGTGGGCGGCGGTGGTCGGGGAAGGGGTGGAGGTGGTCGGGGAAAGGGCAGCGATGGCGGTGGAGGTGTGACTGGTGGCAGTTGGGTGGTGAGGGTAAAGTAAAAGGGTGGTGGCTAGTGTGAGTGTGGTGGTGGATGGGTGGCTAAGGAAAGGGAATGGGAAAGTCTAGGGGGGATGGGGAATGAAGTTAGAAGGATTTGGGGTAATGGAGGGGGTTAAGGGAATGAAAGAAAGTGTCTAACAAACAACAACAAAGGGAATCAGCTCAGTTGATTCCCATTCCCTTTGATGAAAACCCCCAACCAAACGGCCCCTTATTGTCTTCGGAATTTTTAAGTGTAACAACTTGATCGACACAAAAGTATATGTGGTTAATTTAAATTTATTAAAGTGTTACTCCATCTATCCCTTATTATTTGCACCATTTATTTAAAAACATCACACAAAAGTGAATTTCTAGTGCAAATAAAAAGGGATTTCAATAATGGGGGAAATACAAATTCATGGGAAATATGTTTAAAGTAGTTGTTTGGTTAGCAAAAATGTAGCAAGTGGAAATTCGTTAGGAATTTGGAATTCCTACAAAACATAAGAATTAATTTCTCACACCCTACCTTGGTCACTCAAATTTCCCACAAGTATTCTGGGTGAAATTACATTATTGTCCTCAAAATTTAGGAAAGTAGTTCAAATTATAATAATACATGGGTATTACATAAGTTAATCAAACAAAATATATGAAACTAATTCATGGGAAATACGATTTTCTATATGTCAACCAAACACAATTTTAGTATTTTCTAGGTAATAAAACTTTCCATGCATTGTAACTTCTTTTATGCATTTAATTCTCATGTACAAAACGAGGCCTAAGAAAGTTTGTAAGTAGGATTTGTTATGAAATTGAAAAATGATACAAAAATTTACTGTGGAAAAATAGTCTATACAAAAGTGAAAGATGTGCTATGAGTAAGGAAGGACACGTGAAAAAAAAAAAAAAAAAAAAAAAGATATAATATAACAGTGAATATTATTTTCATACGGAGCACTTGTATAATGAAGTGTTGCAATTTAATAAAATAAGGTTGTTTATATGAAATGTTGCTATTAAAAAAAAAAAAAAAAAAAAAAAAAAAAAAAAAAAAAGGAGGAAGTATCTTATTTACTTCTCCGATTTTATTTATATTTATTTTTTACTTATAACACTTAGACTTATATACTATTCACATATTTTATTTTGACTACATTTGATGATTCGTTTTTAAAGAAAATTATTGTCATGTAAAATCCTGGTAAATTTGTCTCAATTTATACTTGGACTTTTTGTCAAAATCTACCTAATAAAACCCAAATTTTGTGAGAAACTACCTAATAAAAAAATGTTGTAATAAACTATTTAATAAAGGTAAAATGTTGTAATTAACTACCTAAAAAAAGGGAAAATGTTGTAAAATACTACCTATACCGGATTTCCACTGTCGACCGACCTCAAAACACTCTCGAAACCACCGCTTTCATTCCCAAAACTAACACAACTTTTCTTGAAATCGCCTCCACCACACCTAAACCACCTTTCAACCCCAAAACCACCACCTCTAACTCCAAAAACCACCATCCCGAAGCACTAATATACCCTCACCAACTCGGAATATCCTCCAACCACTCTGAAAATAACCTTAAGACCTTGAAAACCAACCCTCACGGTGGTTTCGGGGGTTTTTTAAGGTGGATCAACGTCGTAAAATTAAGACAACGGTGGAAATTCGGTCAAAGGTAGTATCTTACAACATTTTACCTTTTATTAGGTAGTTTCGCACAAAAGTTACGTTTTATTAGGAGTTTCTCACAAAAAGTCCTTTATACTTTCATATATAATTATTAAGGATCTTACTAATAAGCGTTATTAGGGCATTAGAAAACAATCAAAAAAATATTTCATGAAATGGATTAATTTATGAATGCATGTCAAAATCATACATTGATCTATACTATATTATAAACGAATTAGTGAATACACTTTATTTATGATAAGCTTCTTCAATTTAAAACCATGTATGACTCTACTTTTTTATCAAATCATAATTTTATTTAAAGGCTGCTTGATTGGAACTTTTGGAATGGAGTTGGAATCCATTCCGTCTATTTTTTGTTTGGTTGAACTTTTTAAGTATGGGATTTCACACCTAAGGGTTCTAACTCTACCTTGTACCCATGGAATCCCACACTCACTTCTTTCCCTTAGATTCACAATCCATTGTATTAATGAAGCATATATTCCATCCAACATTAAAATCAAACATCTTTAGATCAGACTAGTCTGGGTTTTAGAATCCATAACTCTCTAATATAAGATTTCATATCAATCCATTTCACTTTAATGAACCAAACACCCTCTTATTGTTTCCCTTCTATAGTTCCATGTCCCTTAATATTGAATACTTCGTAATTAATTTACCTACTAGTCCCGTGTTTAATGTTTCCCTAAGCTTGTTACTTTAAATATTGTAACTAAAATATTTCAAGATACATATTTGAAAAACTAAAAAATAGGATGAATCTAATAAGATTCCACTTGACTACGTTACGAAATAGGAATATCTTATTAAATTATGATTTTCCATTTGCTTTGAGTAGTAGCAAGATTCCATTTATGACAAAAAAAAAAAAAAAAAAAAGGAGCATCTTATCTTAACGTTTTTATTTTTGCTTCACTAACTTTATTTTATTAAATTAAATACCTAGTAAAAGCTTTTGTGTACATCGGCCTGTACAATGTAATTAGTGACCATTGAACAAATTTAAGGTACTTTAGATTGGCTTTAAACCTACCTACATTGTGGCTCACGTTTTACGTTATACTTCTATAACTTCTATGAATTATTATAAATTTTTTGTATGCGGCCTGCTGTACCGTGCGACAAGGGTTACTCGAGTTACTAGGTTAAGGGTTACTCGAGTTGTCGGCGTTACTCGAGTTTCTCGGTCAGGGATTACTCGAGATGCCGGGGTTACTCGAGTTACTCGGTCAAGGGTTACTCGAGTTGTCGGGGTTACTCGAGTTACTCGGTCAATGTAATACCCCATATCTTTGAAACGTATTTTCTAATTGATTAATTAATATTTTCTATTTAGTACTTTATTTTACTATTTGAAATTTGGAGCCAAAATGATATTTGAATTTTGGCGCCAAAAGCATTTTAAAACTTAATTGTTATTTTTGGATTTTGGATAAGATTTATCATCCATTTCTTTTATTTTAAAAACCAGATTATATATATATATATATATATATATATATATATATATATATATATATATATATATATATATATATATATATCTACCTTCGTTTCTGAAAATTCGTCGCACTTACTATTCATCTGGTCAAAATAAAATAACTTTGACCACATATTATGATTTATATATAATAGAAATAAATTAGTATGAGGGATCTTATTAGATTCTCTTTATTATAAAATTTTCAAATATCAAATTTTTATAATTTTCACTTATACATAACCGAAAATATTCATGGTCAAAGATGTTCATTGGGGACCGCGCAAATGCAAAGTGAGTTGAACTTTTAGAAATGGAGGGAGTATATAGATTTGGAATCATGTGAGAAGTGTTCTTATGGTGAGAAGTAATTATAACCCTTAGATCTAGAAAATCCAATGGCTGCTATTCAACCCACCTCATTAATGGCATTATTGGTAACCCCTAACCGAGTAACTTGAGTAACCCTTGATCGAGTAACTCAAGTAACCTATGACCGAGCAACCCCTAACCAAGTAACTCGAGTAGCCCTTGATCGAGTAACTCGAGTAACCCATTACCGAGTAACCCTTCAAGTAACCTTTGACCGAGTGAACCCCTTGAGTAACCCCTGTCCGAACGCGTCAATTAACCCCTGATCGAGTAACTCCTAACAAAATAAGGGTAACCCCTGCCACATAGTGTGATCTGTTGCACCAGAAAGTTGCTGATCTTATAATGATTACTTTTACACTCTGGAATTTTATTTTTTCTATTTTGAAGAGAAAATTTATTATTAAAAAAAAGATAACTTTTTTTATTATTATTATTTTTTATTTAATTTTTTTCTTATGATAAATTTTAATCATTTCATAAATCTTTTGTATTTGATAAAATTCAAGGAAATATTGCAATATGAATAAATTAGTGTTAGATAAATGTAAGAAAAGTATACAAAGACCCATGATAATGCTTATTCACCCCAAGTATATTATTTTTTTATTTTTTTATAAACTAGATTAAATCCTATACAATGTATGGTTGTTAAATAATTAAAATGACAATAAATTTTACAAAAATAGAATTAAAAAGTATGAAATATATATCAAAGAAAATAATTAATTATTTAATAGTTATAATAGGCAAATTGATATTTAAGGAAGTTTATCTTAGATTTTGTATAAAGTAAATACAAACCTTATTTGTATGTAACAATAAATTTTTTAGTAAGTAATTTTGGAGGAAAAATTTTTTATATTACGTTGCCAAGCGTCTCGCTAAGTTTCACCTTTAGGCCCTATTCACTTCACCTTACAAAAATAATATTCAGTAAAAATAAGTTCAGTTCATCAAAAATAATTTTTGTTTAACAAAAATAAGTTTAGTTCAGCAAAAATAAGTTTAGTTTAGAAAAAATAATTTTACTTCAGTAAAAATCAGTAATTTTAAAGAGGAAATATAACATAAAATCAGTAAAAATAATTTCAGTTCAGTAATATTAATTTCAGTTCAGTTAAATAATTTAAGTTCAGCAAAAATAATTTCAGTTCAGTAAAAATAATTTCAGTTCAATAAAAATAAAGTGAAGTGAACGAGGCCTTAGTATAATGTAATGATTTCCATTACGATTTCCACAATGTTATATTTTCCAAAAAAACTTTAAAAAAATGCAATTTTATGAAGAAAGACATAAATTAGGGAATGAAAATATGAAATGGCATTCCTATGGACAGCATAATGTTACTTTTCTTACCAGAATGCACAATTTTTTTTTATTTATTTATTTTCATTATCTTCATTTATGGACTACGGAGTATCAAACAACTTCACAGCTGATGGGCAATATTATTGTACATTTATTTTGTTTGAAATAATGTCTATAATGATCTAATTGAACATATTAAAATTTTATGTCTGTCAAAGCATAATACTAACAAGTGTAGTATATATCTCGTCTGTTTTATTAAATGCAACCATGTCCTTATAAGAAAACATTCTATAGTATTTCCATACAATATTTTACTCTTTCCGGATTTTTTAAAGTGTTCCATTGAAATTTTTTGCACTATTTGTTATCCATTTTGATCAATTTTTGTGAATTATACATAAAAAAAAAATATAGTCTTGTGGGTATTCGTTGAAATCGTCTTATATACAAGTAGATTATTAATATTCAATTATTGTAATTTATATTTATTGAAAATTAAAGATATTGTTGATTAAAGTTTGGCATCATCATGTGTGCCAAGCTCTAAAAGAACACTTAATAAAACCAGAGGGAATACTATACTTCTCTACTCACATGTTTTGACTCACACTTAGCTTTTTAAATTAATTTTAATTCACATCTCTTTAATCTATAATAATATATAAAGAGAAGAGGGATTTTGGGATAAATTTCACTTTTCCGAATTATCTTTTCATAACCTTTTTTTTTTAATAAAAAAAGAAACTTTTACCATTGTATCCTATTTTTAGCATCATACAAGCAGTACTTACTAGTTACTACTCATTTTGTGATTACTCAATCCTATATATAAAGTGAAAGAGGGTTTTGGGTGATAAATTTCACTTTTCCAAAATGCCCCTCTCATTTTTGTTTTTTTTTTTGTAAAAAAAACTACCATCCTTAAAAAAACAAAAACATACCCATCTTGGTTCAAAAAAAAAAAAAAACTTCCATCTTTTCTTTTTTAAATTTTTTTTTAAGGGAAATTAAATTTTATTATTTAGCCTACATGACATCATCAACATATTTTTTTTAATATCATTTTTTTTATTATATATTTTATCAACAATTTTTCAACCCATTAATATTACCCACTAATATTTTTTAATTAGAATGAAGGAGATAATATAGTAAAAAAAAAAAAAGAGAATCGAGTTTGATAGATTACTTATATTGCACACGCAAACATTGTGTGTGTCTCTTAGCTTGTAATAATAACACAAAAAAATACCCTATAACTTCATCAACTGTCTTTTTAAAATAATAATTTGAATATTTAAAATTAATTATTTTTACTAATTTTTTGAATGGATTTTTACTAATATTTACTGTCTAATAATCAACCGTTTTAAAATTTGTAGCCACTAATATTTATTGTTTTTCTTAATAGAATAAGAAGAAGAATATAGCCTAATATATTTTTTTGTTATAAAAAAATATATATAGCCTAATAGATTTCTTGTATTGCACACACATTAAAAGAATGTGTTTCTAAGCTTAAATATACAAAATCCCGTTATCAATTTATATTTCATTTTTTTTTTTGACAGGCTTAATATATGTTTTTTTAATTTTACAATAAATTATACTTGCATATCATTTTAATACGAAGTAATAAAACTACATAAAATTTCGCTTTCATTATAATGTTGCATTAAAAAAAAGAAAAAGAAAAAAAAGCAGAGGGATAACGTAATACTCTGCATGAGTCAAATTCACAATATCTTCAAGATAGAGAGAGGAAAAAAAAAAAAAAACCAAAACAAATCTGTCCTTCACTAATTAGCCACTAATTGACGAAAAAGTATTATTAACTTTTTCTTTTTAAAATGTTTTGATTAAACAAAAAAAATAAACAAAAAAAATAAAAATAAAAAGAAGATTATAGTGGGAAAGAGGTCGCCAGTGAGAAATGAACTGGGAGGTTCTAAGATAGATTTGACGGTCAGGACATCTGCCATCATCCAGTCACTTCATACAGTAACTCTGTTTGCTGACCTCCTGCTCTTACTGTTCCCATCCTCTACTTTCCTGCTAAAGCATTTTATATTATATTACACTTTATTTATTTTTTTATTTTTTATTTTTTTTTTATATACGAGTAATTTTTTTTGTTTCATAATAATCGAAATACTAACATACTTTCTCCGTTCATAACACTTGGGACGTAGAATTTTCTTTTGTATTTTTACATTGTATAAAAACAAAAAGTAGGAGAGTTGGGAATAGTGAGGAGAAAGAAAATATATGATTTAATTGGGTTTTGGGGTTTGAAGTCCCGAAGAGAGTATAGATTTTTTTATTTTTAATTTTTGTTTTTTATTAGTGGTTCCTTTTCATATATAGTAACGTGGTAAGTATTTTGGGACGGACGAAAATGATAACTATGTAAAATTATAGGGTAGGGGCCAAAAGAGAATTTTTTATAATACTTCCTCCATTTTTTTAGTTGACACCATTTGATTTTTGCACTATTTGAAAGGAATGGTGTCCTTTGAACAAGTGTATTATTCCGATATAGGTTTCGGAATTAATTAGAAATCTAATTATTCAGTGAAATCAAGTGATCGAATTCCTAGTTGGAAGCCGCTTCCGATCAGTAATATTAATGAATAATTAATATTACAGCTTAATCTTGACTGAACCCTTCGGGTCACACCGAATCGTGTAACCGAACCGAAGCAACGAATTAATCCAAAGGATTAAATGAGTTGATAGATATTTTACGAACTAAGACGTCGGATTCCGAGCTTAGAGCATCGAAACCGAGCGTCGTAAGTCAAGTCGAATTTAGAAATCGACGAGAAGGAAAAATCAATCAAATAACAAGTCAACACGCGTGAAAAATCCTAGCCTCGATATAGCCTAGCCAATCGAGGGCTAGGTAGGCTACCATTGAGAGCCTCTTGTATTTAATTTTTACGACTAAAATTAATTATGGGATTTAAAATTGCATTTAAAATCTGGATGAGCACCTAATTAGATTAGGCTTTCGATTTTATTGGATAAAATCGGATTAATACTAAATTATGCTAACAAACCCAGATTTTGACGAAAAACTAGTGAATTTTGTGTGGTAAACGCATTCTAAATTGAACTTTACTCACAAAGCGTATAAAAAATGGTTTCCAGAAGCCAAAATCCACCCTGAAACATGTTTTTTTAGGGTTTTTTTTTTCTTTTTGAATGAGAAAATTTTAAATCTTTGGACTTTAATTAATTAAGAAAAATACACTTTAATAATCACAACTATTGACGATCTACTTCTAATAATCCCAACTAAGGTTTATATTCTAATAATCCCAACTATACAATGAGTTTGCCTCCAATGGTCCCAATGACAGGTAACCTGCTAAAGGGGTCATTTTTTTTTTGTTTTTTAAAGCCACGTGTCAGCACGTGACTGGTCTAAAATAAAAAAAAAATTAAAAAGAAAAAAAAAAAACCAAAAACCACCAGCCATAATCCCCCACCACCTAAATCAGTATCCTACACCAGATTAACCCCTAACCTACACCGCAACTCCACCACCAACAACACACAACTAGCCACACACCTTCTCTCCACCACCGCAACAGTTGAAACCATACCAGCCCCAGCCACCCTCGCACCAAATGCGAACTTACCACACCCAGACGTTCCAAACATTGCATCTCGCAACCACCAATTCGCTGCTGCCCTTAACCTCATTCACCACACCAACAACATCAATTCCCTGCTGCCCCTAGCCTCACTCACCACACCAACCCACGCAGCCCCTCAACAACCACAACAACCTCCAATTACGCCACTACCAACCCAAATTTCAGCAGCAAACAAACACCAATTCGCTACTCAACACATCGACAGGACACTTTCCGCCGTTGTTGCCAATGCGCCGTAGTTTTCTCCATTGACTGTGCTAATTCTGCCGTTGTCTGCTAATTGACATGCTCCGAAAGATTCCTGCCGCTGATCGTTATGTTCACCGTGGATATTGGAGCGTTTCTGGTTCATATTAGTTAGGTAATCGGGTAAATCGCTGCAATTGTGGAGTGCGGAAGGGGATTGCAGGTGGTTAATTGTGGTTTGGTTGGTTTTGGGGGTTGGGAGGGGTCGGTCGACTGTATTATGGGGTTATAGGGGGCGGCCGGCCAGTTTCAGGTGGGGTTAGAGGTTTGGCTAAGGGTTATACGGTGGGAGAAGGGGAGCGGGGGGTGGCTTGGGTGTTTGGGGTTTTCTTATTTTTTAAATTTTTTTTTTATTTATTAATTTTGGACCAATCACGTGTCGACACATGTCATGATTACCTGTTATAATAGGTTGTTGACTCATCGTTGACTGGTTGACTAGAGACTGCATGAGGCAAACTCATAGCATAGTTAGGATTATTAGATAATAAATCTTAGTTGGGATTATTAGAAGTAAATCGCCAATAGTTGGGATTATTAAAGTGTATTTTGCCAATTAATTATGGCATATAATGGTTGATTATGTGAATGATTATTTATTTAATCTACTGCACTTATACTCCTTTTAATGCATGAAATTGGTAATTTTTGGATGATTAATTTAGAGCGCTCAAATTTTCACATGCATTTGAAATATCTTAAATTTGCAATTGGATTGTTCTTGTTGGATTTGCGGTGTCTGACACCGCGCGGAAACAAAACCCGATAACCGGATCGCATGCATAATAATTACAACATAAACAAAACACAAATACACAAAGAGAAGAGAGAAAAAGAAACTCACCCTAGATGCGTGCTTCGCTCACTCAATGAGCTCGGACTTGAAAGCTTCAAGCTCCGCAAGTGCGAAACCTCTGACGGCTCACACCCCCACTCACCGAACCGTAACCGGCCCCTACCCCGTAGCTTAGACAGGGCTAGACCAAAATTAACTTAGAGTTTACGAACTAAGATTTTCTTGCTTTTGGAGATCCCTTAGAGTTTACCAAACTCAAGTGAAGTTCCCAATACCCAATGATTGGTATTTATAGGGAAATGTTCCCCAAGAATTCCCATCATCTTTCAATGTGGGATAGTTGGTAAAATGGCAAAAGTAAGATTTAATTTAATTCTAAATTAAAGTAAAAAGCCAAAACAATCACTAAACGACAAGTTTCACATAGAGAGCAAGGGAGTAGGTGAGGACC